>NC_136498.1:92421438-92906438 GCF_053919585.1 Euprymna scolopes
CTTTAAACCTGGACATTACCATACGTTTGTTCTTTTTCTCTTCCAGAAGTCTTTTTTGTCTAAACAAAAAAAAAACTCATGGAAGCTAAGAGAAGAAAAGTGGATTTCGAGTGCCAAACTTTTAACGATACCTGAACAAATAACTATTTTCTCATTGAACATTTCGCAAAATGTGTTTGATTAATTTGTCAAGAAACCATTGCTGTGAAGAAAGTTTCAAATATTAAACAACATTATAAAACTCGTCATAATCATTATAACAGTTTTATCGGAAAATCCCGAGAACAAGTATCACGGTTGAGAAATAATTTAACAAAGCAATCATCCTTTTTTACTAGAAAAGTTGAAAAAAATGAAATACTCGCGTTAGCTATGAAGTGTCAAAACTAATTGCAGAAATAATGGAGA
Source organism: Euprymna scolopes (assembly GCF_053919585.1). Classification (NCBI taxonomy): domain Eukaryota; kingdom Metazoa; phylum Mollusca; class Cephalopoda; order Sepiida; family Sepiolidae; genus Euprymna; species Euprymna scolopes. The sequence goes on from NC_136498.1 coordinate 92,421,847, forward strand.
TTTCTTCAAAGAATTATTTTTGAAATCAGATGTTTGTCCAGAAAAAAAGGGAATTATTTTCTGCTATCAGCTTGTCGGCAAGTATAGTAACGAAGCTATTGTAGAGCTGCAGCAAATGTCAGAAGTGACTTGGAGCGGATGTTCAACAATCTGGACTATTATTCTATTGCTATCGATGAAACAACATATCGGAAGGATACTTGTCAACTAGCAGTGTTTAATCCAAGCGATTGCTTCGACAGTATTCACTCATTGATTTAATTTCAGGTTTTTTTTATTTGCTTGTTTACTGTAGAAAAATTTTTTTGCTAATTCTACCTAATTCGCGTTTGGTCGGATTAATTCAGCGAGTGCAAAGGTTATTATTAAAACTAGGTGTAAAGTCTTTAAATAAGATTAGCGAGGGGATGTCCGGCTTTGCTCGGTCGTAAAATACGCTTAAATATGGTATTTTAATTTGTCAAGATTTCGTATATATTATTATAGAGTTGTGATTTCAAAAGTAAAAAAAATATTTGGATGTCATCAACTAGAATCGAAACCAAAACAGTAGTAGTCAAAATTGGTTATGTTACTACTGTACCAAAGTGACACGCGTATGAACGGATAAAAAATGTAAAAGTAAAAGTAAACTAAGACGAATGTAAAAAATGTATAACGATTTTTTTCGATTTTCACCCATTTTTGATGCCTCAAAAGCTATTTTAAGCGGTTCCATACCTATAAAACAATGGTCCATAAAACTAAATACATATAAAACAATGGTCCATAAAACTAAATACCTATGAAAGAATTGTCCATAAAACTAAATACCTATAAAACAATGGTCCATAAAACTAAATACCTATAAAACAATGGTCCATAAAACTAAATACCTATAAAACAATGGTCCATAAAACCAAATACCTATAAAACAATGGTCCCTAAAACTAAATACCTATAAAAGAATGGTCCATAAAACTAAATACCTATAAAAGAATTGTCCATAAAACTAAATACCTATAAAAGAATGGTCCATAAAACTAAATACCTATAAAACAATGGTCCATAAAACTAAATACCTATAAAAGAATTGTCCATAAAACTAAATAACTATAAAAGAATGGTCCATAAAACTAAATACCTATAATACAATGGTCCATAAAATTAAATACCTATAAAAGAACGGTCCATAAAACTAACACCTATAAAAGAATGGTCCATAAAACTAAATACCTATAAAAGAATAGTCCATAAAACTAAATACCTTTAGAACAATGGTCCATAAAACTAAATATCTATAAAACAATGGTCCATAAAATTAAATACTTATAAAAGAATTGTCCATAAAACTAAATACCTAAAAAACAATGTCAGTTAAGCTAAATACCTATAAAAGAATGGTCCATAACACAAAATACCTATAAAAGAATGGTTCATAAAACTAAATAATTATAAAACAATGGTCCATAAAACTAAATACCTATAAAACAATGGTCCATAAAACTAAATACCTATAAAAGAATAGTCCATAAAACTAAATACCTATAAAAGAATAGTCCATAAAACTAAATACCTTTAAAAGAATGGTCCATAAAACTAAATACCTATAAAACAATGGTCCATAAATCTAAATACCTATAAAAGAATGGTCCATAAAACTAAATACCTATAGAAGAATAGTCCATAAAACTAAATACCTATAAAAGAATGGTCTATAAAACTAAATACCTATAAAACAATGGTCCATAAAACTAAATACCTATAAAACAATGGTCCATAACACTAAATACCTTTAAAACAATGGTCCATAAAACTAAATACCTATAAAAGAATGGTCCATAAAACTAAATACCTAAAACAGAATGGTCCATAAAACTAATACCTATAAAAGAATCGTCCATAAAACAAAATACCTATAAAAGAATGGTCCATAAAACTAAATACCTAAAAAACAATGGTCCATAAAACTAAATACCTAAAAAAGAATAGTCCATAAAACTAAATACCTATAAAAGAATGTCAATAAAACTAAATACCTATAAAACAATGGTCCATAAAACTAATACTTATAAAAGAATGTCCATAAAACTAAATACATATAAAAGAATGGTCCATAAAACTAAACACCTATAAAACAATGGTCCATAAAACTAAATACCTATAAAAGAATGGTCCATAAAACTAAATACTTATAAAAAATGGTCTATAAAACTAATACCTATAAAATAATGATCCATAAAACTAAATACCTATAAAAGAATGGTCAATAAAGTAAAATACCTATACAAGAATGGTCCATAAAACTAAATACCTATAAAACAATGGTCCATAAAACTAAATACCTATACAAGAATTGTCCATAAAACTAAATACCTATAAAACAATGGTCAATAAAACTAAATACCTATAAAAGAATTGGACATAAAAAATACCTATAACAGAATGGTCCATAAAACTAAATACCTATAAAAGAATGGTCCATAAAACTAAATACCTTTAATACAATGGTCCATAAAACTAAATACTTATAAAACAATGGTCCATAAAACTAAATACCTATAAAAGAATGGTCCATACAAATAAATACCTATAAAAGAATTGTCCATAAAACTAAATACCTATAGAACAATTGTCAATAAAACTAAATACCTATAAAAGAATGGTCCATAAAACTAAATAACTATAAAACAATGGTCCATAAAACTATATACCTATAAAAGGATGGTCCATAAAACTAAATTCCTATAAAACAATGGTCCATACAACTAAATACCTCTAAAACAATGGTCCATAAAACTAAATACCTATAAAATAATGGTCCATAAAACTAAATACCTATAAAAGAATGGTCCATAAAACTAAATACCCATAAAAGAATTGTCCATAAAACTAAATACCTATAAAACAATGGTCCATACAACTAAATACCTCTAAAACAATGGTCCATAAAACTAAATACCTATAAAACAATGGTCCATAAATCTAAATACCTATAAAAGAATGGTCCATAAAACTAAATACCTTTAAAAGAATTGTCCATAAAACTAAATACCTTTAAAAGAATGGTCCATAAAACTAAATACCTTTAAAAGAATTGTCCATAAAACTAAATACCTTTAAAACAATGGTCCATAAAACTAAATACCTTTAAAAGAATGGTCCAAAAAACTAAATACCTTTAAAACAATGGTCTATAAAACTAAATACCTATGAAAGAATGGTCCATAAAACTAATACCTATAAAAGAATGGTCCATAAAACTAATACCTATGAAAGAATGGTCCATAAAACTAAATTCCTATAAAAGAATGGTCCATAAAACTAAATACCTATGAAAGAATTGTCCATAAAACTAAATACCTATAAAAGAATGGTCCATAAAACTAAATACTTATAAAACAATGGTTCATAAAACTAAATACCTTTAAAAGAATGGTCCATAAAACTAATACCTATAAAAGAATGGTCCATAAAACTAAATACCTATAAAACAATGGTCCATAAAACTTAATACTTATAAAAGAATGGTCCATAAAACTAAATACCTATAAAACAATGGTCCATAAAACTAAATACTTATAAAACAATGGTCCATAAAACTAAATACCTATAAAACAATGGTCCATAAAACTAAATACCTATAAAAGAATCGTCCATAAAACTAAATACCTATAAAACAATGGTCCATAAAACTAAATACCTATAAAACAATGGTCCATAAAACTAAATACCTATAAAACAATGGTCCATAAAACTAAATACCTATAAAAGAATTGTCCATAAAACTAATACCTATAAAAGAATGGTCCATAAAACTAAATACCTATAAAACAATGGTCCATAAAACTAAATACCTATAAAACAATGGTCCATAAAACTAAATACCTATAAAACAATGGTCCATAAAACTAAATACCTATAAAAGAATCGTCCATAAAACAGTCCTCTTTTAGGCATCTTGCGTCGCTCTGCGACTTTTAGTTTTGGTATAGATAGAGTTTGAAAATATGGATACAGACATATAGCCTTTTATTTATTAGATGTGGCTTCCTTCATGTTTAGTTTACTGACTTTTCCTTAAACGGTGATTTATTTATTTTCAGCATTAATTATATCTTTGTAGTTGTATTCATTTTTATCTAGTTATTTCTTTTTATTGTTTTTATGGTGTTTTCTTTGAGTAGTTTATTACACTCTTCTTTATCTATTTGATAAAAATTTCTGGTTTTATCCGCTTTTACGAAGATTTTGTAAGAGTTTTTTTACGTTTCTTACGATGTTATCTAATTGTTTTTGAAAACTGTTTGCTTTTTGTGGAAATCCTTTGAATCATTTAAGAAGTCATTTTCGAGTTTAATAATGAACCCTACTAGTTTTTCATTTATTTTTTTTATTATTATTTTTTTTTTGAATCCGCAGGATTCTTTTGTGTCTTGGTGTTCATGTTTAAAGAAAGGAAAGAAGTGTGAAAGATCGCATTTGGCGCGTTTGTTCGTCTTTTTATTTTTTCATAATGTATGCATGGTTTACTAGGCGTTGATATTTTGATAAGCGACGTTTTCCATATTTGTTTTATCACGTGGTGAAATAAATTCTATAGCTTGAAGAGCTGATTATTATTTTATGTATCTACATTTTATGTAAATATTTTCAGCATTTACTTTGACAGTGTTCGATAACTAGGTAGCAAGTTTTGAAAATATATACGGCAATTAAGCTACACAAAATTTTCGCGTTTCATCCTCGTAAGGATTCTTTAGGCTATAGCATTGAATTGATGTTGTTTCGTGTTTTTATATATTCCCATTGTACTGAGTTTACTAGTTCTTAGTTCTTCACACCCATTTATTGTAGCCAATGATTGTGAGCACCTGTTTTTTTTTTTTGTTTTTTTTTTTGTTGCTTTTTTTGTTTTTTTTGTTCAGTGAGGATGTTTTTTTTATTTCTTTGTGATCGGAGCTGACATAGTTTTAATTTAGATGTTTATTTACATTTTATTAGGCACGGCGAAAACGGAAGTTGAGAGTTAAGTATCTTTTGACGGCGTCTCTCTTGAAAAATCTACCAAAAATCAAGTAATTATTCAATCAATACGAAATTTTCACCGATTATTGACGAACGAACTTTAAAATCGTGTATTTTCATTTTTCTCCAAAACTTACTTATGTCTAAATACGGATTTTGAATAGAACTGAAATCGAATTAATGCATCGTTTGTCATGAAACGTTATTTGCTTGTTTTACCCTCATGGTTTACATCAGGCCAGAGGTTTAAATGAGGGAAAAAGTCAAAAATCGGTCGACGGACCATATAGTTGTTGGCTTTTTATCTTTAAAATTAACAACAAAAAATGATATTTTTACATGATTTTTATGGAAAACACTACTTTTATATCTTTGAAAAATAAATTAATAATTTTCTTTTAGTGAACCCACTCCCAATATTGCTAATATTGCTAATTTAATATGAAATGCTTTGAAGAATCGTTACAAAAAATCGACAAATAACTGTGCATTTTGCTAAAAATACGGTAATTACTTTCGGCAATTTCTTGTTAATTCACCTATGGTGGACCAACCGTGATACTAGATGCAGGGGTTGTTTTCAACACATACATCTGATACTGGCCAGCCTCCTCGTTGCTTAACTTTAGGGATTATGTAGGCAACAAATATATATATATATATATATATATATATATATATATATATATATATATATATATATTTAGCCAGTAGATTTAGGTTCCTAGAAGTACATCTAATGAAACATGTGTCTACCAAAAAGTGCTCAATGAGTGAACAGAGCAGGTATATTAAATTTATTTATACAAACATTGATGACTACATATGTGCATACACGTTTCTGTAATCGTCCGCGGGTAATTACAGAAACATGTATGCACATATGTCGCCATCAGTGTTTGTATAAATAAATTTTATATATATATATATATATATATATATATATATATATATATATATATATATATATCGATAATGAAAAAAGAATTCAACCTTCACTTAATCGTCATAATACGTGGCTAAATTAAGTTTATTTAATCCTATCCAGACCTCCGTAGATTATTTTAAACTACCATTAAATTTCGTTGTTTTTTTTTTTTTTTAATTTCACTATGCAAATCTCTGAAGTGATTTAAAAAATTGGAATTATTTGAAATTCAGGTACTTATATTCTATTTTTGCATAGCAAGTCATCCTAGATCTTATTTAGCCCCCAAAATTAATAATTGGTTCAAGCACTTTTTAAAAAAATATTTCATTGTTTTATCGATCGAGAGAAAAATGGCAATGAATGGTGTGGTTTTAGAAAATTTTAAATTTTATTAAAAATTGATAAAATTTCTGGTATAAAAAGTCAGTCAAGAATAATGGAATTTTAATGGATTTTAATGGATTTTAATTTGTTTTTTTAAGACAATTATTTGTTTATTTATCTATTTTATTTATTTTATTTTTTTTGCCGTGCCTTCATTTTATGTTATTCTAGCGTATTTTTATGTATTTGTTTATTTATTAGTTATTATTATAATTATAATTTTCATTTTTTGTTATTGTTGTTACTATTATTAGTAGTAGTAGTAAAAGTAGTAGTAGTAGTAGTAGTAGTTCATGTTTTTTCTGTTATATTTTAAAGTAAAGAAATAGGTCCACGCTTATCCGAATTTTAGGTATTGATAAGGCTTAGTATTTAATGCAAAAATGATCACAAATTTAACCATTTTCTACCATTCATTTTGCATAAAGCACCATTCAAAGTCAACGGGCTATAACTTTTGCTCGTTTTGAACGAGTAATAGTTTAATATGCATAAAAAGTCTAATATATATTGAACAATGCAAAATGTGTCACATGACAGGTAAAAGTAATTCCGTGTACAGAAAAGTTGGCGCCATTTTATGTTCCCTTCGAACGATTCAAATCAAGATATAATAGTACTAAACATAATGGTCAGAATCGTTATTTCGATTTTCATTCTAGAAAACGTCAAGTACTTAAAGCTTACAGGATATATTGTTAGAGGTTCTGTTCATATTATGCCCACTAAAGCCTTTGAAATACTCTGAACAAACTAAATCATATATAAGGAAGACTAATAACTTCTGTTTTTTTTCTATTACACGTAATAAATATGTTTTCAATCAAAAACTTCTTAATGCTATGAAAAGGGTAGTAATTGCTGTCAAGATTTCGATCTAACGAATTATAAAGACCCAAGAAGAGAGCATTTATTATAAACCTATATGTCATTGTAAGCAATATCTCTAGTTGTACATTTATAATAAATTTAAAATAAACAGTTTTAATAAATGTTTCATCTTAATCAACAATCATCAGTATGAGTAGATATAACTTTATCACCGATCGCAGTTTTCGAATCCCGGACTACATTCACCTCTGACTTGTATCCGACATGGCCACTGTGACGGCGACTGGAAAATATTTCTCTTGGTCATTTTACGAATATATTAAACTTTTATAGCGTGTAAGACTGTGTTCATTTTACGAATATATTAAACTTTTATAGAGTGTAAGACTGTGTTCACTTTACGAATATATTAAACTTTTATAGAGTGTAAGACTGTGTTCATTTTACGAATATATTAAAATTGTATAGCGTGTAAGACTGTGTTCATTTTACGAATATATTAAACTTTTATAGAGTGTAAGACTGTGTTCATTTTACGAATATATTAAACTTTTATAGAATGTAAGACTGTGTTCATTTTACGAATATATTAAACTTTTATAGAGTGTAAGACTGTGTTCATTTTACGAATATATTAAACTTTTATAGAGTGTAAGACTGTGTTCATTTTACGAATATATTAAACTTTTATAGAGTGTAAGACTGTGTTCATTTTACGAATATATTAAACTTTTATAGCGTGTAAGACTGTGTTCATTTTACGAATATATTAAACTTTTATAGCATGTAAGACTGTGTTCATTTTACGAATATATTAAACTTTTATAGAGTGTAAGACTGTGTTCATTTTACTAATATATTTTATAGCGTGTAAGACTGTGTTCATTTTACGAATATATTAAACTTTTATAGAGTGTAAGACTGTGTTCATTTTACGAATATATTAAACTTTTATAGAGTGTAAGACTGTGTTCATTTTACGAATATATTAAAATTGTATAGCGTGTAAGACTGTGTTCATTTTACGAATATATTAAACTTTTATAGAGTGTAAGACTGTGTTCATTTTACGAATATATTAAACTTTTATAGAGTGTAAGACTGTGTTCATTTTACGAATATATTAAACTTTTATAGAGTGTAAGACTGTGTTCATTTTAAGAATATATTAAACTTTTATAGAGTGTAAGACTGTGTTCATTTTACGAATATATTAAACTTTTATAGCATGTAAGACTGTGTTCATTTTACGAATATATTAAACTTTTATAGAGTGTAAGACTGTGTTCATTTTACGAATATATTAAACTTTTATAGCATGTAAGACTGTGTTCATTTTACGAATATATTAAACTTTTATAGAGTGTAAGACTGTGTTCATTTTACGAATATATTAAACTTTTATAGAGTGTAAGACTGTGTTCATTTTACGAATATATTAAACTTTTATAGCATGTAAGACTGTGTTCATTTTAAGAATATATTAAAATTTTATAGAGTGTAAGACTGTGTTCATTTTACGAATATATTAAACTTTTATAGCATGTAAGACTGTGTTCATTTTACGAATATATTTTATAGCGTGTAAGACTGTGTTCATTTTACGAATATATTAAACTTTTATAGAGTGTAAGACTGTGTGGATCACTTCATACATTTGCTTTAGTTAGAAATTGTCCATATTTTCCTTACACAGTGTTCTTCCGTTCAGAGAACTTTAAAAAATTATTTATAATAAATACTTTTATGCCCATATACATAGACGTTTTATCTTAACCAAGCCTCACCCGTGTAGTTAGATATAACAGTATCAGTTTTCACAGAATTCGAATTCTGGTCTAAGGTCACCTTTGATTTCTTTCCAGCGCCTTTACCCATTGTAACATTTTCATCAACAGAATAAAAGATTTTAGACATGCGTGCCGATGTTTATGTACATGCTGGTCTTTTTTATAGTCGCTCTTTTTCGCAAGCGTCTTTTTGTCTAGAGATTACTACAGAAATAAGCTTCTTTGCATGAAGTAAGAGGGTGCAAGGAAACGTTCGTTGAGAGTTTTTATAAATGAGAGAATGTTATCTTTACAAATTTTTTTACTTTTTAATTTTTTAACTTTACCGAAATAAATTATGCACACGGACAGAAACGTCGATATAACATTGTGCTTAGAGATTATTGCTACATTGTTGGCCGTATGCTATTCGCACGGCCTCCACATGGAGAATAATCTGAAAACCTTAGTTTTTTTTCCACCCGAAAACGTGGCGTAATTCTCATAGTCTCTCTGTTTAGTCTACGGCGTTTTATATTTACCCCTTGTTTCAACTTTACGTCATCCGTCTCTGGAACAATAATGCTTGCAGATGAGGGTCATCCTGACATGCACTAAATGTGATACTTGTCAAAATTTTCGCTCGCTAACTTAATCGCAACTCACATAGGTTCCTTAATTTGTAACATGATGACCAAAGATAAATATTCCTATTATTCGTTTAATGAACATAGTAATCTTTTCTATACTGCTAGACCTAAAGGAGAATCTTTAAAATGTTTTTGTTGTTGATGATTCCAAATGCATTTGCGTGTGTGCGTGTTGAAACGCCGCCTGCAATAATGACTGATTTTGGCAAATTTAAATTTAAAACGATAGGAACTGCAGTTGATTTTGTTTCTCATAATTCTTTTTTTGTTTTTTTCTTTGTCATTATTTTTTTTTTTTTTTCATGTATTAATCATTATTTCATTCTTTTATTTTTCTGTTGTTTTATCATCAGGTTTCTTGTCTTCGGGAAACTCCGATATACCCGGAAATTTCGGCATGCTGGACCAAATCGCCGCTTTCCGATGGGTGAAAGAAAACATTGTTCATTTCAGCGGTGACCCAGACCACATTACAATTGATGGCCACAGCGCTGGAGGTGCAAGCGTTGGATTACACTTAGTTTCACCCTTGTCCAAAGGTAAGTGCTATCTAAAAAGGAAGATTTGACTGCAAGTAAAAAATAACATTTATTGAGTTTTTTTTATTAATATCGCTAGTTTGCTATCAATCTCTCGTGAAGTACATAAACAGACAACGAGACAACGACAAAGATGGACGTTGTTCCGCAGCAAACCAAAACCAACAAAGTCTATGACATGTTCCTTGTTGACTTGTGTGTGTCTTTGTTCCTTTGAAGTTCTAGCAACCCCATCTTCCCAGACTTTGATTCTCCTTTTGAAAATGGATTATTTTATTGCTAATAGCCTGAGACGCCCCTGTGAAAAAATGTCGGCGGGCCGTCTCATGTACTTTTGCAGGCCATAGTTATCTTCCAATAGGGGACTAGCTCTTCAAATCACACTTTCCGACTCTTATGTCACATCATCTATCCAGGAAGATCAATATCAAGACTGACTGATAAATGACGTTAGAGAGCAGATTGGGTTGAGTCAATATTGTCGATGGAAAAGGCAGTATTAGATATAAGGTAAATCTATACAATAAATTGAATTTTAATGATGATAGATAGCGAAACTGTCATTGTACGTTATATATGTAAGACTAGTAGGGCTACCCGAAGTTACTTTGAGCGAAGGTGTAATGTATTTCTATAAAAACCTCTATCTCTCAGCCTCTCTCTAATCGTCTCTCTTTCTCATTTTTTTCTTCCTATTTCCAACCTCATCTTTCTATTCTGCTCAGCCTATTTCTCTCTAGTTGAACACATACACAGAGACAGATCTTCCTTATATAATAGATTTCTCGAGGAATGATTCGATATTTTCTTTCCAGATTACTAATAAAAAAAAAGTTGAAAGCCAAAAAGTTCATTTATTTTCTAAATTTTAGATATTATTCATCCAAGACAATACTGATAAAAAATGTACCAACTCATGGTTCTTTAGTTTTTACATTTTTACTTTTAGACATGCAAACGCACTTACACACAGAAAACTGTCCGTGATAGACTAGCAATGCTACAAAACCTAAACAGAACCTGTTAAGTAGCATTAAGAGAAAAGAGAATATTGCATGTGAAAAGTGAAACAATGAAAATTAGGACACATTCAAAATGCTATTGAAAACTTTGTAGGGGTTTGTTGTGTATTTATGAAGTTTTAGATCGATATACAAACATCCAAACACACAGACAACTTTTTATATATTAGATAGAAGAATATTAAATTCAGTTTACGTTAAAATGTATATGTTTATTATCTACTTCTACCTTGTGTGCTGAATAGAAATAATGTAAGTCATCCTCGAGATAAAGCCAGGCTTCCATATGGTTGTGTTTTCATTGTTGTATTTTCATTTGCCGATGACTATACAAACCATTATGCATAGATTCTGAACCGTCTGCTGTCAAACCCATTCGTACACCAATATTGATTTATAAAAACCTTTATTAAAATGAGAACACAGAAAAATCAAAAGGACGGGTTACTTGCGTACGTGTAAAAGGAAAAAGATACAAGCAGGCAGAAAATCCGACGGACAGAACGTCTCGCTGCATCTAAATTATTAGCTAAATTGGAGACGGTTCATTGAACACGTCATCTCTGCATGAAGTATCGCCAGAAAAAAGACAAAAAAAAATCTCCATCCGCAGTCACGTGATTTCGTCAAACTTTTTTATCCGGCCTATATTGACTTTGTGTCCAACTGTGTCTCTTAAAAACAATAAATATTAGAAGAGTGTGCATGTCTTATATTTGCCTCAGTCATTAGCATGCTCACACTGGGCATGGCATCAATACATGTTCCTAGTTGAAGTTTCGTCAGCTAAGAGGCAGAAGTAACATAATTTTACGACTTGTCACCCAAGCGTTTCCATATAAACAAAAGTGTTTGTTACGTAACAACATGATAGACTTATTTTAAATAATATTACATAATAAATTACTTAATAGATAATGGTAAATAGATAAAGACATATCTCAAATGGAATTCGACTTGATGCCGAGAAACGAGTTCTAAATATTTTTAAATAAAACGTATAATTTATTACAGGTATATCAGATTATATTAAAATGCCAAAAATTCCGTCATGGTCTTTGGTTCATAAAATCATCGTTTAATCCAGGAAAAAAAATCAATGATTAAAAAAATAATAGGATATGCACCACGTTTCTCAAGTAGAATATGTTTCTATATGAATATGTTTCGAGGTAAACGATTATTATTTACCTGCAATCTAATAGACATATGATATGTATTTCTTTTATGACCAAGTGTATTATTGCGCCTCAGTTATGCTAGCAAATGAAAGATACGTGTTCACAATGTCATCGTATCATTTTTTTTTTTTTTTTACTGGAGATCACAATTTACCAATGCTTAAATGTGATGATCTAGTGAAACTTGGGTAGGGTTTAATTATTTAAGAGGATGGCTCAACAAGATCTTATTTACATTTGACTTGAAAACGACCATGTTATAGACAGCTGAGAAGTAGCCCCAAGGTATTGTGTTGCACAGATGGACAGTTCTAGAAAAGATACTTTGAACATGGAATCTTCGTTTAGTTTTCGGTACAGATAGAGAGTAGGAAAAATTGTTGGCATGTATAGTAACTAGACGAGGATTTGTATGGGTGGGCGATGCCACGATATTCAAAGCATAAACAAATCAACACTTTTGAGATAGACTTGCTATTGAATAATATGCAAAGCAATGACTGAATCCCTCGAAAATTACCCCCAATCTGTATTTAGGAAAATATCTCCATTAACCATTATCCAAGACAATATGATTTTTTATATTATCTTATTTGAAAAGAAAAAACTTTTCATGTCTGGCCGTTTGATACGAATTGACGATAATAGTTGCTTCACTGAAATGTCTGCAGTGTATGTTGTGAACAATTTTTATTATCTAAACGTTAAAATAACTAAAACGAATTATTAAATTTAATGCTGCCAAGACAAGGTTATAACAGCCATCGATTGTCATGGTTTCCGAGAGTTTAACGTCTAAAAACTTCGACCATAAATTCTCATGCAACATGAAGTGGAATAAGTACATAGAATATGCCGCAAATAAGACACGCTCCCTCCACCGTACTAGAAAACTCAGTAAAATATACAATGCATGAGAATATTTTGTAATCATGCTTTAAAGAACTGAACAATATATGTGTGTGTGTGTGTGTGTGTGTGTGTGTGTGTGTGTGTGTGTGTGTGTGTGTTTCAGAAATTTATAATCAATCAAATGAGGTACATGTAAAATATAAAAGCTTTCTGTTGCCTTTTTTTTCGCCAAGATTTTCCTCCAGGAACTATCTTTTAGTCTTCTGCTAAGCTGCATGAGTACAATATACTGGTAATTACATGTTATTCCTTGTTGTAAAACAACAGTCAAGTTATATTTTCCTTGTTGTAAAACAACAGTCAAGTTATATTTAATTGTTTGGAATTTCGGTAAAAACAAAACTGAATATAGATTTGATCATTAGAATTTAATATACTATTGTTTATATATGCGTGCGTGCGTGCGTGCGTGTGTGTGTGTGTGTGTGTGTGTGTGTGTGTGTGTGTGTGTGTGTGTGCGTGTGTGTCTGCGGGTGTGTGTGTGTGTGTGTGTGTGTGTGTGTGTGTGTGTGTGTGTGTGTGTGTGTGTGTGTGCGGGTGTGTGTCTGCGGGTGTGTGTGTATGTGTGTGTGTGTGTGTGTGTGTGTGTGTGTGTGTGTGTGTGTGTGTGTGCGGGGGTGTGTGCGGGTGTGTGTGTGCGGGTGTGTGTGCGGGTGAATATATGTAGTAAACATATCGCGCACGTAGGATGTAATTATATGTTTTTTCTTTAGTAAGATTGTAAGGCTACAAGATGAAGAGGATGTTTTCTTTCTTTTACCAGGTCTTTTCAACCGAGTCATCCAACAGAGTGGGTCAGCACTTGCGCATTGGGCAGTGAAGAAGTATCCCGATCGATCCAACTTGCATTACAAGATCTTCTTGTCCAGCCTCCGGTGTCTTCACAATTCCACATCGGAAATCAAAAGATGCCTCAAAAGTATCGATCCAGAAAGATTAAAAAGAATCATTTTAACCGATCTTGAAGTGAGCATCTCTCTTCTTAATATCCTCTGTGTGTGTATATATATATATATATATATATATATATATATATATATATATATATATGTATATATACTACGTCCGGATCAAGGGTCGTCTAGATAAAATAATAAAAGACCACTTCCTCTCTTTCTCTCTCTCTCTCTCTCTCTCTCTCTCTCTCTCTCTCTCTCTCTCTCTCTCTCTCTCTCTCTGATAAGATAAATGACATCATCGTATTGTGACGTCATGTATTATGCATTCTGTTTTAATCAATGACGTCGAAATATAGTAACGATTTAGTACATTAGTCCTGCGCCTCCTGCGGAAATGAAATCCTGTATGATATTGTATCTTGTTCAGACCAATTCTTACTTAAAAATTGTTTTACCTCTACCGTTAACATACCATTGTTATTAGTAATTATTTATATTTTATAATTATGTTTCTTGTTTTTTAACTTCGATTATAACAAATCGAATTCAGAATTCATACATATCAATGTGTGCGTGTGTGTTTATGTGTGTCATTGTGCTGCGTGTGTGTTTATGTGTGTCATTGTGCTGCGTGTGTATGTTTGTGAATATGAATTCTAAATTCGATTTATCGTTGATTATTTAGGATACTTTTTCAAGTTTTCTTATTGGTGTATCAGTTGCTACTTCATTTAATCAATTTGCCATTTATCATTCAAACATGGTAATGTTTGAATATATGGTTAAGTGGCAGTTTTAGTCATTTATAACTGCTTTAAAGCGTCGCCGCTCACTCATTTTTCGACCAAATTTCAAACAATTATTACAGTTTAAAGATCACCTTCTCAGCTATATTGTGAAAAAAATGTTCAATTTTCGTTCCGTAAAACAAAAGTTCTGATGAATTTACTGGTGTTCGAAATCGTAAAAAAACGTAAGGAAGTGGACGATGGTTTTTATGACTGATTTCGATAGCAACCACGTCGCTTCAGCGACTAGTGTTGCTACTAATTCACTGCTGCTGTCGCGAAAAAGAGAAGTAACAAGTGAAACAGACAAATTGAAAGAATGAAAGGGAGATAATTGGGGGGTTTTATTGAAATAGATGAGTGCAGTACATTGTTATTACACATGTTCATAGGGGCAAAAATAAGACTGAAATTAAATAAAGAACAAGTTAATTTATTGGAAGCCTGGAAAAATCATGGATTACAATAGAAAAACGCAAGCATGAGGAGTAATATGATTAAGCTTAAACATGGAAAAGTAAAGAACTAGTTGTTAAATCTGGAAAAAAAAAGGACAAGATATTCTAATAAAAAATATAATAAATTTATAACTTAAAATATTGCAGCATTAATTTTTTTTTGATTCAATTTAACATTATATAACAAATTCCTAATGCTGCAATATTTTAAGTTATAAATTTATTATATTTTTTACTAAAATATCTTGTCCTTTTCTTTTCCAGTTTTAACAACTAGTTCTTTACTTTTCCATGTTTAAGCTTAACCATATTACTTTTCATACTCGCATTTTTCTATTGTAATATATATATATATATATATATATATACATTTAGAAAAAATGGTAGCAAACATGGTAATTAGTAAAAACCTGAAGAAAGTGCTCAATGCAATTGCAGAGCAAATATATATATTTTATTGCCGTTTTATCTGCTTAGTTACACATGTTTCGGTTTCCGAATCGTATCAACGATCCATTAACTTCGTCAACTGAAGTAAATGATTTTCAAGATAAAAAATACAAATCAAAACTCGTGAAAATATTTGTAAATAAGTTAAATTTGAAACAATGGATAAGAATTTATTTTTATTACGAAAAACGCATTTTCCTTCGATCTTTAAAATTGTAAATTGTTTTCCTTCTTTTAATAAAATTGTAAATAAACAAATGAAATATATCTATAAATCATTATCAATTTAAATCTGTTGCATTTATTTCCCGCAATATTCAGTATGTTCGCCTTATAGTATATACGTAAATCATATATATACGCATATTAATATATATATATATCTGTGTGTGTGTGTGTGTGTGTGTGTGTGTGTGTGTGTGTGTGTGTGTGTGTAAAAAAAAGCCTTTCAGGTTTGTGTCATTGGGAGAATGAGGAATAAGCCGTCATCGCTTAATAAGATAGAAATAAAAGAGTGATAAATGAAAATAGATAATACTTATACTATTTACCATATATATATATATATATATATATATATATATATATATATATATATATATATATATATATAATATAAAGCTGAATGTCTGTGTGTGTATGTGTGTGTGTGTATGTGTGTCTGGTCACGAATAGGCTCCTATATGTTTGACGATTTTAAAAAACTGATTACATATAATGATAGAAGATGTATCGAGACACAGGAATGGGTGTGTTTGATCTGGCAGAACAGTGGTTCATTAAAATTGTGGGGTTTGTGTTCGCGCCTGGTCCACAAAGTATGGAAATAAAAATTTAAAAATTTAAAAAAACGTTTACAAGTGTTTTTGATATAGATGTACATAAGAATACTTTGATAAATATGATTTAACTTAATATATATATATACACGTATATATATGTATATATATACACACTTATATATATATGCGTGTGCTATAACTTTTTCTCTTATATGATACGCAATTATGCAGAATGTAGAAAATATGCATAAATAGAACTGAACGTAGTCGTCAAATAAAACAAATCGTCTACTAAGAAAACATAAAAATGAAAAAAATAATTGATGAGAGTTCGTTTTTCAAAGAAACATACAAATTAGTTAACCTTTATGAAGTCGCTCGCATATCCATTACTTAATATATCAAAAAGGTAATTTTAATAATTTTTAAATAGAAACATAGGCTTTTAATGTCAAAGTCAGTACAAAAAATATCTCAACTTCTCCAGTCCCATTTGTTAATAAGACTGGAGACCCTCCGAACCACGCCCATATGCATAAAGATAGCTAAAAAAAAAAATAAATAAACAACAACAACAACAACAAAATAATAACTTTTTTTTTACATAGGGATCACGACTTATCAAGGCCCGGAAGAAACTCGGGGATAAGGGTCATTTTGTGTACAATAATAAATGGGATAATATCGTAGTAATAGTTGGTATTGGAGATGTGATAAAGTGTCTTATTTAAGGGGCGATTTGTCAGGAATTTGTTTATGTTGGACTTGAAGACGTCAAAGTTGTAGTCAGGTGGAAAACAGGCAAACGGAAGAGAATTTCACAGGCGTGCACTTCTCAGAAAAAAGTTATGTTCATGGAATCTCCGTTTTAATTTAGGCACAGATAAAGAGTGGGGGAAATTACTGACAGTGGTTTTAGCTAGACGGGTGTTTATCATGAAAGATTGGCGAGGGGGTCCAGAGATTGGAGCTCGGGCGAGCACTTGCCATGGAAATAACGATAAAACAAAGACAGGCTTGCAACGTCTCTTCTGTAGGAGAGAGGTTGTAGGGAAGAGAAGAGAGCATACCCCACTAAGCAACGAAGTCTATTTTGTACTTTGTCAAGGCAGGATAGGCTGTTTTTTGAAGCTCCAGCTCAGATGTGGCAGCAGTAATCCATCTTTGGACGTACTTGGCTTTTGTATAATTGCATCAGTAGTGAGATATCTTATGGAGCGCATTTCCCCAGCGGCCCGGGCAACAAACTTGATATATGTGTTCCATTTCAGATCAGGAGTAAAGGTCAAACCCAGAAGCTTGTCAAAACATGAAGCCTCCCCAAGACGAGAGCCATTCATTTCAATTGATGCTAGATGAGGAACAGAACGTTGATGATGTAAAGTTAGGAGCTCGGTTTTAGACACATTAAAAGTAACCAGCCATCTCTTCCCCCACTGTACCACATGCTCAAGATCAGAGGAGAGGGAATCAAAGAGAGCTTTGTCATTTACGGCCTTTGATGTGTTGCCGTAGATGGTCGTGTCATCAGCATAGATGTCAACGAATGATTTAAGTATGTGTTTTGGGAGATCATTGATGTAGATCAGGAAGAGAGTTGAGTCCAGTATAGACCCCTGGGGAACTCCAGCATTAATACTGTGGGCCTCTGATTGCTGCCCATCAACTACTACTCTTATGAACTTATCAGAGAGAAATGATTTAATTATTGAGAAAACATTTCCAGTGATACCGTAGCTGGAAATCTTGTGAAGTAGGCGCTTATGCCAAACCTTATCGAAGGCCTTTGATATGTCAAGAGCAATTGCCCTAGAAAGGAAGCCTTTGTGGAGAGATTCACTAGTCCTATGAGATATAACTGTAAGCACATCAGCTGTATATCTAGCAGAACGTAAATCATATTACATGTCACTAAAGAGGTTATTTCTGCTGAGGTGGTTGACTACTTCTTTATTTAATATGGATTCCAGTAACTTACTCATGACACACAAGGGACTTATTGGTCTGTACTGAGAGGGAGATGACTTATCACCTGAGTTAAATACAGGGCATACTGACGAGGTTTTGGAAAGCACTTCTCCTTAAGGCAACGCTTAAACAGTTTCGTAAGTATGGGGGCAAGTTCTGGACGAAGCTTTTTCAACACTATAATTGGAATGCCGTCTGGGCCAGTTGCTTTACTGGAATCAAGGTTCTTGATTAGTTTGGCGATCTCGTGCACAGATATTTGTATGTTGGATAGTGTGTTGTCTGTTGTAGGAGGAAATACGGGGAGTTGATGGCCTTCGTCGCAGAGACTAGAGTTAGCTGCAAAATTATTTGCAAATAGTTTGGCCTTGTCTGATGCTGATGAGATGACTTCAGGTCCATTGATGATAGTTGGGATAGAACACATGCTTCTGTTCAGGATCCTGTGTGCTATTTGCCAAAACTGGTGGGAACCAAGCCGCTGCTCAGCTACTTTAGATTTGACGGACTGAGCATATAGCTCTCTTGTATTTTTTATTACTTTTTTACAGTGGTTGCTGGCAGTTCTGAAGGTAGCTTTAGTCTCAGTACATCTATTACGTTGGTAGCTTTGGAAAAAGTGATTTTTGTGCGCAATGGCAGCAGCACATTCTGGGGAGAACCATGGCTGGCTGTTAGGTTTTTGTAGGAATTTTTTGGATTGTATGAATCGGTCTATGCCTACAATTAACCATTCGGTCAGGTCTGATACTATAGAGGATACATACTTTTTAAACATGGAATGCAGAGGTAGATCAGATATGAATGTACGGAAGCTATTCCAGTCAGCCATAGAGTATCGATATACAGTACGGTGGAGAGGTGTATATGAAGACTTATTGTATGTCATTTTTATCTTAACTGATACAACTGTGTGATCAGAGAATTCCAGGGGAGATAGAATGGAACATGAACATAGCTCAGGGGAAGTTGTGAGAAAAAGGTCTAGAAGGCTTGCATACTGACCAGTAGTATCGGCACATGGGCGGGTTCGTGAACAGTCTGAGTGAGGTCATAGGCAATGACAAAATCATGACAGAAACTCCCCTCATCATCTGTCTTATTTGAGTGGGTCAGCCATTTCACATTGTGGACATTAAAGTCACCGCAAATGTGAATGGTAGCCGAAGCATGAGCAGACAGGATGAGGTCAATTTTCTCAGATATACTCTTAAGGACAGTAACCCCCGCTGTTGTGGGGGCGATAGAAGGCAAATATGAATGCGGTGGTGTAAGCAAGTGCAACGGGGAAGCATATATAAGGTAAATTAGGGTCTTCTCTGGAGATATCTCTACCACACAGGAAGCCATCTTTAATGTAGGCGCATATTCCATGTCCATGGCGATCTTGGGGGTCAGATTTAGATGTTAAGTTAGAGTATCCTTTTATTTTGAACTCATCTAGGGAAGTGGTCGGCCCTATGTCAGTTTCGTTTAGAAAGATTAAGTCCGGTTTCCTCTCCTGTAATTGGGTTTCAACCTCTGGAAGGTTGGAACGTTGACCCCTGATGTTGGAGAAGGAGACATGGTAGTAGGGGTCTACGTTGGAGGATAGGGTTCTAGGTTTATTCGTGTTTTTTTTTGTTTTGTTTTTTTTTATATTTCATGTTGAGTTTTTGGGGTTTGTGGAACAGGTCGACAGACTTGGTTAGAGTAGGACAGAGAGGGAAAGTAAGAGAGAGAAAGAGAGGAATTTTATTTTTTTGTAGCACATGATAAAGTAAAGCCGTACTAATTACCCACTAGTATGGCATCGAGAGGCCCCACCAGAAACTACTGTATGATTCAGAATCCATTCACCAAATGGCAATACCGCAGCCCCAGTACTTTAAACCTGCTGATAGGACAGCCTCCTTAGTGGTTAACAAAGGTTCGGGTCCCTGACTATCAGGCGGGTAACGTTAGCCCAGATGAAACGTTTACCTCCAGCACCCATACTAGTGACGTGGCCACAAGGATAGACATAGAAACAGAAAATTTTCCGACGTCTCAGGCTACTGTTCACGAAGTATTACCGACCTGAAAAGCAGCTTTTTCTTCACCCTTTGTCAGAAAAATCCCTCAATGGAAATGAGGACTGAAGGACAAAAAAAAAGGAGAAGCGAGAGTTACTGGAGTTGCCGATAACACAACCACAGTGTATTATTTACTCCCCATAAACCTTATTTAACATATGAATGTAGATTTGTGCATGCAAGCAGGTTTAGTCGACTACTCTTGCCTAGGTCAATTGTTTTGTTTTCAGGTTTGACCCCTTAGCCATAATTTTTTTACCGACTAAAAACCAAATCAAAAGTCAGCTACAGGTCCAAATACCCTATATCTCAATCTTAAACTTTGTAGACCAAATATTCACAGAGGAGTTTGGTAGAGACTTTCCGCATATACACTGAACATATCACTCATGTATATATATATATATATATATATATATATATATATATATATATATATGTATATATGTGTGTGTGCGTGTGTGTGTGCATGTGTGCATGTGTGTTAGAGAGAGCAAGAACGTTCTCATCCTGAAATTATGCAGAATGTAGAAACTATGCATAAAAAGAGTCTGTGTAACAGTGAAATGAACACAATCATCTTCTAAGAAACGATCAAAAATGTATAAGGAATATATGGCTTGTTTTTTAAAAGAATATGTAAATTAGTTAACATTTATATCTTGAAAATGAATTCTCTAAACTTGAAATATATTACTGAGATATAATTCTTATAAGAAATTAATAGGGTGGTGGGGCGAGAGTTATATTGTCTTTTGGTCCTCAAATTCCGTGAGCGATATTTTTGACGATGTGAAAAATGCAATTTTCTAGGCCATCTGTTTAATTGAGTTAGTAATATATGGAGATTTCATACACACGCCCCTCATAGTATTCGTCATCATATCTGTCAGTCTATCCTTCTCGTCAAACCTTAAATCTAAATAAAACCTAATAAGATATACACTTCCTTACTGTATTTTTTCTTAGTAAAATAATGCGAAATAAATTACAATCACTTGATATTAAGTGGTTAATTTCCAATCAATCATCCTATATACATACATCAATCATCCTATATACATACATCACTAGAGATTAAAGGAAGATTGAGATAGATCGATATATAGAATCAAGCTATATATATATATATATTATATATATATATATAAAATATATATATACATGTATTGATAGATACGTCCCACAATACTTTCAACATATCTGTATACAAAAAAAAACAACTGTGCGAACTAAGCAATAAATGAACTTTTGAACTTAAAGAGCGACTGCCTACAACATTACAAGATAGTTATAATCAAAAATATATTAAATCGCTCAAAAATGATCTCATCCATAATAAAAGCATTACTTATCGAAATAAAAGTATAAAAACGCAGGTACTCATCAATAATCACTTTCCCGAGTATATTGTTGATGAACAAATAAAACTAACGCCACAATCCCTACAAAATCCTAACAATAATATAAGCCAGCATCATAATACCAACTCTATTAATATATTTTATCAAAACCAAATGCAACCAAATTTTAGAGCTGAAGAAAAGGCAATTAAAAGGATCGTCCATAGATACTTAACACCTATTGATAGCAACTGTACAATTAAATTTATTAGAAGAAGTTTCAGGCTGCATGTTAAAAATCAACTCCTCCTGGGCTAAAAAAAAAAAATAATAATAAAACATTAGGGCAAACCAATGTAGTTGCAAAGTTCAAATGTCCTCCCGGAGAATGCAACTCCCAAAATAAACATAAGACTAATACACGCAGTGGACATACAACGACAAGATTGTCCGCCAACTTACTACGCATTTCAACAACACCTGTGCTTTATAAAAGCATTTCATAAAAAACTTCTCCCCCTCCAATCTTGTTGATAATACAAAAATTGTATAACACGAAAAAAGTTTTCAAATGTTAAAATTTCTCGAAGCATCTTATATTAGAACCCAATACCCTACTATTAATAACATCGCATTCGAAAAGAGAAACGACGTATTACAATGTCTGGCGTAGCACGTAAACGACGCGCTTTGTTAATATTGGCCCATGGACGCGTTGGTTTTAAAACTCAGATTTTTAATTGACTTTTTATATATTTTTAACCTCCCACCACTCAAAGATGATTCGCAGTCGAATGAAGAGCACTCGTAATAACTATGGAACTTTCATTAATATTTCCGATTTTGATATAAAGCAAATTATACGGAAAATTGAAAAAAAGAAAGAAATTAAAAGCAAAGTATCTCCGTTGTATTTAACAATTTCTACTGATATATATATATATATATATATATATATATATATATATATATATATATATATATATATATATAGAGAGAGAGAGGAGTTTGGTAGGGAGACAGTAATATATATATATATATATGGACAAAATAAAATATCATACTTAAGCGTATTTTACGCCCAGGAAAAGCCGGGCGTCTCCCTTCCGCTAGTTTTATATATATATATATATATATATATATATATATATATATATATATATATATATATATATATATATATATATAACTACTTCATTTACTCACATAAATTTAATATACGAAAGTATAGATTTATGCGTAAACTTTAAGTATTTACTTCAAAAGTGCTCAATACGTAGGTAGAGCTAGTTAGTAATTTATAAAATATATATGGCGATTAAGCTACACTGAATATTCTGCGTTTCATCCACTATAGGATTCGTCAGGCTTATGCGCATAAGCCTGACGAATCCTATAGTGGATGAAACGCAGAATATTCAGTGTAGTTTAATCGCCATATATATTTTATAAATTACTATATATATATATATATATATATATATATATATATATATATATATATATATAGTCATCCACATACAGTACTGTTTCGCTGTTTCACAGCTCATCAGTGCGGCTAGACAGGCAACTACCTCAAGCCAGGATTGAAACCCGACCGTTTGTACGACAGTCAAGGCTCCCAACCATTACGCTATTGGCGGCTGCTTGAACGAGTAGTGAGTTTAACGATGTTTATGATAACTAGCGGAAGGGAGACGCCCGGCTTTTCCTGGGCGTAAAATACGCTTAAGTATGATATTTTATTTTGTCCAGATTTCGTATATATTATTATAGAGTTGTGATTTCAAAAGTAAAATTTAGGTACCATCAGCTGGAATCGAAACCGAAGCATTTAAAGCTGATGACGTTACCACTGTACCAACATGACATGCATATTAACCGATTAAAAATGAAAAATAAACTAGATGAATGTGCAAAATTTTTAACAATATTTTCAATTTTGACCCCTTTTGGACCTCTTTAAAACAATTTTAATCGGCTAAAGATCTATAAACCAACGGTTCGTAAAAAAATCCAATCATTTGAGGCTCCTAGCGCCGCTCTGCGACTTTTAGTTTCGGAGGAGATAGAGTTTGAAAATATGGAGACAGACCGACAGACATATAGTCGTTTGTATATTAGATGTGCGTGTGTTCTTGCTTTTATCTGTTTGTATATTTTGTGGTCATGTGCATATACGTATGGTTTAAAAGTAATTCATTAATCTTAATCGTTTTTAGTGTTAATATTTCTTTCTTTTTTTATTAACTTTAATTAGTTTAATTATATGGACCATTCGAAAATAGCACTTAAATGAACAAGAAAATTAGAAAATTCGATTAATTGCATTTAAGTAAGAAAAACATTTTATAATTTAATTATATTATGTTCTTCAAACAAGAATCATTTTTATTATTGGAATACTATGTACACTGTTTCAATAAGAAGCGAATCATATTTGTATAAAAGTTTATGAAAATTATTTTCATTCATTTTTATACAAACATTCGCTTCACATTTTGCAGTTTTATTTATGTATTAATCAGCAAAATCGTAGTGATCATTGTGATTATTCTTGTCTTTATTCAAATGTAAACAATACTTTAACTTTATTCTATAAAGGTCTGAATAAACGATAATCTGAAGGAGCAATATCTGGTAAATAAGGTGGATGGGGTAACATATCCGAGCCTTGCTATAACATTTTTATCGCCAAATGAACGTGTGGTCTCGCATTATCATGGTGGAATACACTATTCCTGATAGTCAGTCGTGAGGTGTTATTTAATTGCTGCCTTTAATTCATTCAGCTGTGAGCAGACTTTCAAAATTTCTTTTTTAATCTGACGCAAGATATAATTATCTTAGCGTGAAGATCTGCTTTACTGATGACTCATCTCGTTTAAGCCAGAATTGTTATCTCATGCTACAGCAAATGATCTACACATTTCCTGTGAAAAAATGTTTTTAAACGGGAGCATTTTCATTCGGTGTATACAACCAATGCAGTTTCACTCATGTGGCCTCTGGAAATCGAATAGACTTTACCAAATTCTCATGGATATAGTTTTTTATTAACTCTTTCTCATGTTCGGTAATGTAGATCATTCTTAATTAATGCCTTCATTTCATCGTCATCTGTAGAGAGGGTCCGAATATTCATCACCATTAAAGTTAAATTCCCCAGCTCTAAACTTTGCGAATCATGTCTGTACAATTTTGTCAACTAAAACATCTGCACGTATTTTTTTGCTGTTATTATTGTTGTCGTTTGCATTTTTATATTTATGAAAATAGGAAAGCACGAAGTGCCTAAAATCTTCCATTTTTAAATGGCTTCATAATAACCATAAGTTAAATATATTTTAACTTTTTTCTTAAGCTTGAAGTGTGCTAGAACCGAAAATGTAAGTATTTATATCTGCCATAAGTATTAACGGGCTAAAGTATAAAGTACTAAAATTCCGCACACACATTCTGGACAGTTTGGTACTAAATTAATACTAAAACAAATACTTAAACCATCATTATAATTTAATTGAATAATCAACATTCTAAAAACAATCGGGGTTTTTATTGTTGTGTACACTTTTATTAAAATCATGTGAAAATTACTGCTTTCGTTCTCTTGTTTTAGTGGTCGTCGGAAGTTTCACCAGTTTTCATTCCCGTTGTGGATGGCTATTTCCTTCCGGACATTCCGGAAAAACTGATGCGGAGTCGTCCTGTTAACGCCCAGCAGTTTATGACAGGAACCACCAGGGACGAAGGTGCAAGTGCGGGTAGGTATTGCCAGAGATGAGACATAAACTGACCTTCGCTTCCATACAACGCTCTTCTCCTCATGTCTCGTCCTGGCGCTCCGGTCTCTTAGGCCAAATTGATACACAAGAGCTGAGTAAACACGTCGACATGGGGTGGGTTCGATTCGTGCCGTTTGCTCCCCAAAAATGGTTTGTATTAAATACACGGAGAGAACAATGAAAATATGTCGTTTTGGCTACGGAGGGTGAACACTGCTTAACCTCGGACAAGTCAACCGGCAGAAAAATAGAAAACGTTCGAAGTGATATGATCTAATATTTGTAACACGCGCAATGTAAAGGCATAAAAGAAAGTAAAAGAAAAACTTGCTGAGAGATGAGTTCGCCAATAACATCGATGGAGTCATGTCATTCATATACGCCACGTGCTCGTAATTGTAATGGAAGCCAAACATCTCCATACATTTCTCGTTGCATTTCTTTCCCCAGTTGCCAAAGGATTGCGCTTATTGTACTAAATTTGTGCTAAGCCGTCTTGCTATTGTTAAACGGTTGGGTTTCGATGTTTGCTTACGGTGTTGACTTGTATAACCACGCTGAAGAAAAGCTATGATACAGCGAACACTAATACATATATACATGCATATATTTATACACACACACACACACACACACACACACACATATATATATATATATATATATATATATATATATATATATATATATATATATATATATATATATGTAAGTGTTGAAGAATAGTGATAGCAATGTAGGATACCGTGATGATGAAGTGGAATGACATGTGAATAAAAACAAACGAAAGCCGCATTTAAATTACGAATTTTCATAAATATATTTTGCAAAAATCTATCAAAAATCCAAAGTATGAAACAAAACAATGAATATAAATCCAGGATATTCGTTATTTTACGTTTGTTCATGCATTACTTCTCCATCTTACATTGCTATCGTCTCTTTCCAGCAATGCTTCAAGCAAACTACGTTTCTATTTTGCATTTAACGTTCAGAGTTTACAGTAAAAACATTTTTATTTATATAATTATTTCTATCACTTGCAAAGCAGACTTTTTTCTTGATAATCAATAAACACTACCTTTCTTTTATTTAAAATAGGTTTAATTCAATTATAATGACGTTTCCATAAAATGTATACTCCTTAAATTGCGTCATAATTCAGGGAAAAATAGACGAAGGAAATATTATAAACGTTTAACAACAGCTCCCTCTCTTTTTTTTTGTTGTTCTCACTTACCTTTTATACATACCAGAAGAATATATTTATCTTGCCGAAACCTATGAACATAAAAAATAAAATCATCACGCATACACACGCATACACACATATGCATATATATACAAAATTTATGGATTACAAAATTTATAGATTACAAAATTTATAGATTACAAAATTTATAGATTACAAAATTTATGGATTACAAAATTTATGGATTACAAAATTTATAGATTACAAAATTTATGGATTACAAAATTTATGGATTACAAAATTTATGAATTACAAAATTTATAGATTACAAAATTTATGAATTACAAAATTTATAGATTACAAAATTTATGGATTACAAAATTTATAGATTACAAAATTTATAGATTACAAAATTTATAGATTACAAAATTTTTAGATTATAAAATTAATGAATTACAAAATTTATAAGTTACAGAATTTATAGATTTCAAAATTTACAGATTACAGAATTTATAGATTACAACATTTTTAGATCAGAAAATTTATAGATTACAAAATTTATAGATTACAAAATTTATAGATTACACAATTTATAGATTACAAAATTTATAGATTACAAAATTTATAGATTACTGGATTAATAGATTACAGAATTTATAGATTACAGAATTTATAGATTAAAGAATTTATAAATTACAAATTTTATAGATTGCAAAATGTATAGATTGAAAAATTCATAGATTACAAAGTTTATAGATTACAAATTTTATAGATTACAGAATTTATAGATTACGGAATTAATAGATTACAAAATTTATAGATAATAGAATTAATAGATTACAAATTTTATAGATTAAAAAATTTATAGATTACAGAAGTTATAGATTACACAATTTATAGATAACAGAATTTATAGATTACAGAATTTATATTACAAACTTTATAGATTCAAAGATATATAGATTACAGAATTTATAGATTACATAATTTATAGATTACAAAATTTAGCGATTACAGAATGTATAGATTCAAAAATATATAGATTACAAAATTTATTGATTACGAAATTTATAGATTAAGGAATTTATAGATTACAAAATTTATATATAACAGAATTTATGGATTACAAAATTTATAGATTACAGAATTTATAGATTAAAAAATTTTTGCATTACCAAATTTTTGGATTAAAAAATTTATTGATTTTAGAATTTATAGGTAACAAAATTCATATATTAGAGAATTTATAGATTACATAATTTCAAGATTACAGAATTTAGAAATTACAGAATTTATAGTAAGCAAAATTTATAGATTACTTAAGTTATAGATTACAGAATTTATAGATTAAAAAATTCATAGATTACAAAATTTATAGATTAAAGAATGTATAGATTACAGATTTTATAGATTACAAAATTTATAGATTACAGATTTTATAGATTACAGAATTTATAGATTACAAAGTTCATAGATTACAAAATTAAAAGATTAAAGAATTTATAGATTACAGAAGTTATAGATTACAAAATTTATAGATTACAAAGTTTATAGATTACAGAATTTATAGATTACAAAAGTTATAGATTAAATAATTCATAGATTACAGATTTTATAGATTACAGAATTTATAGATTACAAAGTTTATAGATTACAAAAGTTATAGATTACAGATTTTATAGATTACAGAATTTATAGAATACAAAGTTCATAGATTACAAAATTTATAGATTAAAGAATTTATAGATTACAGATTTTATAGATTACAGAGTTCATAGATTACAGATTTTATAGATTACAGAATTTATAGATTACAAAGTTCATAGATTACATAATGTATAGATTAAAGAATTTATAGATTACATATTTTATAGATTACAGAATTTATAGATTACAGATTTTATAGATTACAGAATTTATCGATTACAAAGTTCATAGATTACAAAATTTATAGATTACAATATTTATAGATTACAAAGTTTATAGATTAAAGAATTTATAGATTACAGATTTTATAGATTGCATAATTTATAGATTACAAAGTTTATAGATTACAAAATTTATAGATTACAAAATTTATAGATTAAAGAATTTATAGATTACAGATTTTATAGATTACATAATTTATAGATTAAAGAATTTATAGATTACAGAATTTATAGATTACAGAATTTATAGATTACAAAGTTCATAGATTACAAAATTTATAGATTAAAGAATTTATAGATTACAGATTTTATAGATTACAAAATTTATAGATTAAAGAATTTATAGATTACAGATTTTATAGATTACATAATTTATAGATTAAAGAATTTATAGATTACAGAATTTATAGATTACAGAATTTATAGAATACAAAGTTCATAGATTACACAATTTATAGATTAAAGAATTTATAGATTACAGATTTTATAGATTACAGAATTTATAGATTACAAAGTTCATAGATTACAAAATTAAAAGATTAAAGAATTTATAGATTCCAGAATTTATAGATTACAAAATTTATAGATTACAAAAGTTATAGATTAAATAATTCATAGATTACAGATTTTATAGATTACAGAATTTATAGATTACAAAGTTTATAGATTACAGAATTTATAGATTACAAAATTGATAGATTAAAGAATTTATAGATTACAGATTTTATAGATTACAGAATATATAGATTACAGAATTTATAGATTACAAAATTCAAAGATTACAGAATTTATAGATTACAAAATTTATAGATTACAAAATTTATAGATTACAGAATTTATAGATTACAAAGTTTATAGATTACAGAATTTATAGATTACAAAATTTATAGATTAAAGAATTTATAGATTACAGATTTTATAGATTACAGAATTTATAGATTAAAAAATTCATAGATTACAAAATTTATAGATTAAAGAATTTATAGATTACAGATTTTATAGATTACATAATTTATGGATTACAGAATTTATAGATTACAAAATTTAAAGATTACAGAATTTATAGATTACAAAATTTATAGATTACAAAATTTATAGATTACAGAATTTATAGATTACAGATTTTATAGATTGCAGAATTTATAGATTAAAAAATTCATAGATTACAAAATTTATAGATTAAAGAATTTATAGATTACAGAATTTATAGATTACAAAATTTATAGATTACAGAATTTATAGTTTAAAAATTTATAGATTACAGAATTTATAGATTAAAAAATTCATATTATGATGTATATATTACAGAATGTATCGATTACAGAATTTATAGATTACAAAATTTATAGATAAAAGAGAAGGAAGTTCCCTTGTAACCGGAGAAGTCTCTCTCCATAAAATAAATATCTACTAGGAAAAAGAGAGGGGAGAGAGAAAAACGGAGGATTATATATATATATATATATATATATATATATATATATATATATATATATATATATATATATATATATATAAACATATAATTCTTATTGCTAAAAAAACTCGCAAAAGAGTACGCATATAAATATATTATAATATTTGCTATTATTGTTATTATCATTATTTTTATCATGGTTATCATTATTATTATAATATTGTTACAATTATTATTATTATTATTGTCATTATGTTTATCATTATTATTATTATTATTATTATTATTATTATTATTATTGTTTTATTTTATTTTTGCTATTTTATTATTATTATTTAATTATTATTATTATTATGATCGTTATTATTATTATTTAATATTATTATTTTATTTTATTATTATTATTATTATTTAATATTATTATTATTATTTTATTTTATTTTTGTTATTTTATTATTATTATTTTATTATTACTATTTTATTATTTAGTCATCGTTATTATTTTTATTTAATATTATTATTATCATTATTATTATTTTCCTTATTATTATTTTCATTATTTCTATTATCATTATTATTATTATTTTATCATTATTTATATTATCATTATTATTATCATTATCATTATCATTATTATTATTATCATTATTATTATCATTATTATTAGTATCATTATTATTATCATTATTATTATCATTATTATTATTATCATTATTATTATTAGTATTATTATTAGTATCATTATTAGTATCATTATTATTATCATTATTATTATCATTATTGTTATCATTATTATTATTTTCATTGTTTTTATCATTATTATTATTATTATCATCATCATTGTTATCATCATTATTATTATCATTATTATTGTCATTATTATTTTTATTATTATTACCATTATCATTATCATCAATATTATTATCATTATGAATATTATTTTATCATTATCATTATTATTATTATTATCATCATCATTATTATCATTAATTTGTCATTATTATTATTTTTTTGTTGTTGTTATTATTATCAATATTTTTATCTTTATTTTTTATTATTATTAATATTATTTATAATTTTTATTCATGTTATTTTATCATTATTTTCATCATTATTATTTGATCATTATTTTTATCGTTATTAGTAATATTGTTATTATCATTATTTTCATTAATTATTTTCGGTATTGCTATTATCATTATTATTATTAATGTTATTATCATTATTATTATTACATTATTATCGCCATCATCATCATTACATTCTTATTATCATCATAATCATCATCATTATCATCATCATCATCATCATTCTTATTATCATCATAATCATCATCATAATCATCATAATCATCATCATTATCATCATAATCATCATCATTACATTCACTTTCGAACATGTATTTCCAAGAATACGTATGTTTAATTTAATTTCAGTGTAAATTATCATATTGGAAAAGCTGAGGTATAGATTTGTTAGATGCGGACATATGTCACATTGGTTTAAGAAACCCGCAAAAAGACAAAATAGCAGTATAAATTAACATCCTCTTCTAAATGTACTCTTTTCTGTTCGGCATCTTAAAGATGATAAAATTACTTTCAATATGAATATTTCACGACGTGGACATATATCCGGCATCTTTTTCATCTATCAAGAATAAATTTAAAAATTACTGACGTATCTATTTTCTTGGCTGTAATTTTATAATTCGAAAATCACGCTGGCAAACGTAATATATATATATATATATATATATATATATATATATATATATATATATATATATATATATATATATATATATATATATATATATATGAAAACTATGATTTCTTTTTCTTTAACCATCGGAATATGTTTAAAAAGCCAATATATAATTTATCAGTTTTCGACATATAGACACTTATACAGTATAATAACCGTGCTATTGTCAGAATCGTTACGGGTAGTTGACGGAAAACGCCGGAAGATGTCGAACGAAAGTTTCTTGATTTTTTTTCGCACAAATGCTACCTAATTTTCATCAGTGAAAAATATTTCTTTTCTATCCATACGAAGCTACTCGAATGACAAATTAATTGCAAAATAAAAATAATTTCAATAAAAATTGCATTGGAAAATGAAAATATATTCTTGAATAAATGTTGGACAATTTTTATAAACCATTTCTGTATATCTATAAAATTGAAATTGTCTGTGTCTGCTTGTGTTTGTACATTTCCCTACCAAATTACTCTGTCAATTTTCAGTCTAGAAACTCGAGATTTGACATAAGGGGTATTGCGATTTATGAAAATCTTTTTAATCGGTTTTCGGCCAGAAATTTGGCTGTCAAGGGATCAAAGTTCAACGATTTGACCTTTGAAAACTTTACCAAACTCCTTCACCAATTTTGGGTCTAAATACTTGAAATTTTAGGTGTAGGTTTCTTGGACATGGATCAAACATTTTAATTTGATTTTACTCCAAACAATAAATGTTAAGGTGTCAAAATTGGGGTCAAAGTTTTTAAAAAATTTACCTCTCAGCCAATTTTTGGTCTAAACATTTGAAATTTTGCATAAAGTATATTCAGACATAGGGCAAGCTTTTTAATCGGTTTTGGGCCGAAAATTTGGCTGCCAAGGGGCCAGAGTTCAAAAGATTTTACCTTCGCGGTCGCTAGCAAACTATTTAGCATATTTTGGGTCTAAATATTTGAAATTTTACATGAAGGGTATTAAGACACGCAGCAAGCTTTTTAATCAGCTTTGGGGCGAAAATTTGGATGCCAAGAGGTCAAAGTTGAAAGAGTGAACCCTTGCAATCTCTACCAAACTCCTCCGCCAATTTTGGGTCTAAACACTTGAGATTTTAGATGTAGGTTACCTGAACATGAGTAAAACTTTGTAATATATATATATATATATCACAAAAATTTTTCATGTATGTATTGGATACCTAAAATGCATAAAAATCCAGTTGGTGCTAGATTTATTGTAGATTCAAAGACGTGCACTACTAAACCTTTAAGTAAAGCTATATCTAAAATATTTAAATTAATTATAAATCAAATAAATAATTTTCACCTGAAAAGTAAATTCTATAGTAATATAAATCTATTTTGGGTAGTAAATAATTCCCAACCAGTGAAAGAAAAATTAGATAAAATAAATTCCAGAATAAAAGCAAAATCTATAGCTACTTATGATTTTAGTACGCTATGTACTAAAATTCCGCACGAAAAACTTATAAAAGAATTAAATGATACTGTAGATTTGGCTTTTGAAGGTGGAAAAGGTAAATATATAGACTTTTCAAACTCTAAAGCTTTCTGGTGTAAAAATAAAAATAGCAAAACTAGTATATATATATTATTCCTTAATTGGAATTTTTTATTTTTGAGATGAGCATTTTTATGTTTATTTTATTTTTATTTCGGACTATTAGTCTCATCTTTATTAGTTGTTGTTTGTTTGTTTTTATTGGTTCAACTAATAAAGATGAGACTAATAGTCCGAAATAAAAATAAAATAAACAGCAAAACTAGTGTTTCTAAAGGTATTTTAAAAATACTTGTCAGTCATCTTATTAAAGAATGCTATTTTCAAATAGGAAATAATCCTGCACCATTTTGTGCAAATTTGTATTTGCATAGACTCGAGTATATATATATGTCATCGCTATTAAAAACAGATATATCTAAAACATATAACTTTCATGGATGTAGGAGATTTATACATGACCTTATATGTATAATGGATAATGATGAATTCGAAAAAAATAAACATCCAAACGAATTAAAATTGAATTGTGAACATAGAGGACAACAGGCTACATTTCTGGATTTAGATATAAAAATTGAGGAGGGATTTTTCTTTATAAAATATTTGATAAAAGAACCGCTTTCCCCTTTAAAATAGTACGTATGCCCCATAAAGATAGCACCTGACCTGTTTTTATGTTATATGGAACCATTATGTCAGAGTTTTTGAGAATAGCTCGCGTTACTTTAAAACTAACAGACTTTATACCACCAGTTTCTAGTTTAGTAATAAGGATGATAAAAATAAGGTGGGGATAAAAATAAAATATTTAAACAGTTAAATAAAGCATTTGTTCGTTATCCTGATGCTTTTGAATCGTTTAAGATAAACCAGACTATATTAATAAAGGAAATCCAAAACTATATTGGCAATGTATAAAATGTATTTATAATTACATATAATAAATTGATATTAAAAAAAAATAATAAATAAATAAATAAAATGTATATATGTAAAAGTATTTTTAACCTTTATATATCTAATTTTAAATAAGAATGCAAATATACTAAATACTAATCATAGTGGGGGTGATAAGTAGTTAAATGGATTAATCCTAATCTTATGAATACAAGACTGATAAATTAAAAAATTAAAAAATGTATCCATTTTAAATGTGGAAATTGATGAATCGCACAGGTAAGAAATTCATTTTTATAGTATGAAAAGGTTAGTATATATATATATATATATATATAGTATGAAAAGGTTAGTATATATATATATATATATATATATATATATATATATATATATATATATGCACATAAAGTTATGAACAGTAAATAGGGTCCCAGTAAAGCTGGCTGAACTGCTAGTAAAGACTTAAATTTAAAATCAGGAAAGAAAATATTCTTCGTAAGGTTTCATGAGTAAATATTTATTTTTGTATAACAACTGATAGTAAAGAAAAAATGTTTTACAAGATCTTTTACTATTTATGATGTTTTTTTCAAATCCAAAGAAATATTTAGATATTCTTAATAATAAACCAAATAACAAACAATGTTTTCTTCGTGGTGTTTTTATGTAGGTTAAGACGCTCATCGTTTCAGCATCTTCCGGTGTTTTCCATAAACCGCCTGGACGATTCCGACGATAGCACAATCATTATATAGCATAAGTATCAATATATACATTATTTTTTGTGCTTTTTCAAATAAATAAAAAACATAATCCCAAGAATGTGTTGTGAATTTTTCATTGAAATAATACAAGTGTGACTATAATTAATAAATTATATGTTATGAAATACCAAATATAATTCGTTATGTTATGAAATACCAAATATTATTCGTTATGTTATGAAATATCAAATATAATTCGTTATGTTATGAAATAGTAAATATAATTTGTTATATTATGAAATGCTAAAAATAATTCGTTATGTTATGAATTATCAAATATAATTTGTTATGTTATGAAATACTAAATATAATTCGTTATATTATGAAATAGTAAATATAATTCGTTATGTTATGAAATATTAAATATAATTCGTTATATTATGAAATAGTAAATATAATTTGTTATGTTATGAAATAGTAAATATAATTCGTTATGTTATGAAATACCAAATATAATTTGTTATGTTATGAAATAGTAAATATAATTCGTTATGTTATGAAATAGTAAATATAATTCGTTATATTATGAAATAGTAAATACAATTCGTTATGTTATGAAATAGTAAATATAATTCGTTATGCTATGAAATACCAAATATAATTCGTTATGTTATGAAATAGTAAATATAATTCGTTATGTTAATAAATAGTAAATATAATTCGTTATATTATGAAATAGTAAATATAATTCGTTATGTTATGAAATAGTAAATATAATTCGTTATGTTATGAAATACCAAATATAATTCGTTATGTTATGAAATACCAAATATAATTCGTTATGTTATGAAATAGTACATATAATTCGTTATGTTATGAAATAGTAAATATAATTCGTTATGTTATGAAATAGTAAATATAATTCGTTATGTTAATAAATAGTAAATATAATTCGTTATATTATGAAATAGTAAATATAATTCGTTATGTTATGAAATAGTAAATATAATTCGTTATGTTATGAAATAGTAAATATAATTCGTTATGCTATGAAATACCAAATATAATTTGTTATGTTATGAAATAGTAAATATAATTCGTTATGCTATGAAATACCAAATATAATTCGTTATGTTATGAAATACCAAATATAATTTGTTATGTTATGAAATAGTAAATATAATTCGTTATGTTATGAAATACCAAATATAATTCGTTATGCTATGAAATACCAAATATAATTTGTTATGTTATGAAATAGTAAATATAATTCGTTATGCAATGAAATACCAAATATAATTCGTTTATATGAAATAGTAAATATAATTCGTTATGTTATGAAATAGTAAATATAATTCGTTATATTATGAAATAGTAAATATAATTCGTTATGCTATGAAATACCAAATATAATTCGTTATGTTATGAAATAGTAAATATAATTCGTTATGTTATGAAATAGTAAATATAATTCGTTATGTTATGAAATAGTAAATATAATTCGTTATGCTATGAAATAGTAAATATAATTCGTTATATTATGAAATAGTAAATATAATTCGTTATGCTATGAAATAGTAAATATAATTTGTTATGTTATGAAATAGTAAATATAATTCGTTATAT
The DNA here is from genome assembly GCF_053919585.1 of Euprymna scolopes. Classification (NCBI taxonomy): domain Eukaryota; kingdom Metazoa; phylum Mollusca; class Cephalopoda; order Sepiida; family Sepiolidae; genus Euprymna; species Euprymna scolopes. Next base: position 92,458,636 of record NC_136498.1, read on the forward strand.
TATGAAATAGTAAATATAATTCGTTATGCTATGAAATAGTAAATATAATTCGTTATGCTATGAAATAGTAAATATATATCGTTATATTATGAAATAGTAAATATAATTCGTTATGTTATGAAATAGTAAATATAATTCGTTATATTATGAAATAGTAAATATAATTCGTTATGCTATGAAATAGTAAATATAATTCGTTATGCTATGAAATAGTAAATATAATTCGTTATGTTATGAAATAGTAAATATAATTCGTTATGTTATGAAATAGTAAATATAATTCGTTATGTTATGAAATAGTAAATATAATTCGTTATGTTATGAAATAGTAAATATAATTCGTTATGTTATGAAATAGTAAATATAATTCGTTATGTTATGAAATAGTAAATATAATTCGTTATGTTATGAAATAGTAAATATAATTCGTTATGTTATGAAATAGTAAATATAATTCGTTATGTTATGAAATAGTAAATATAATTCGTTATGTTATGAAATAGTAAATATAATTCGTTATATTATGAAATAGTAAATATAATTCGTTATGTTATGAAATAGTAAATATAATTCGTTATGTTATGAAATACCAAATATAATTCGTTATATTATGAAATAGTAAATATAATTCGTTATGTTATGAAATAGTAAATATAATTCGTTATATTATGAAATAGTAAATATAATTCGTTATGCTATGAAATACCAAATATAATTCGTTATGTTATGAAATAGTAAATATAATTCGTTATGTTATGAAATAGTAAATATAATTCGTTATGTTATGAAATACTAAAAATAATTCGTTCTAAGATACTCTATGTAATTCTTTATGTTATAAAATACTTAATATAATTCTTTATGTTATAAAATACTTAATATACGATCGAGATATATTTTGTTCTATACAAAAAGCAAACAACAAACATGTCCATAAATAGTGAAAATATATTTTGCATACATCTTCCCAAGAACAACGACAGCGAATCTGCATGTTTAATATGCACCATAAATGTGATGTCAATTAATATGCTGATCAGCTTACAGTGGATACCTAATAACATTGTGCCGTTTGAAAAGCAATGCAAACAATAATTTAAATAAAAACAATCACTGACTCCAAATTACGGTCAAATAATGAATGATATTCACAACTAAAAATTTGTGAAAATATTTTTTTTTAATTTTATTCCCATCTTTTTTCCTGAATCTTTATTTTCTTAACCTCTACCATGCTATTATTATTTGTTTTGATCTTTATAGATTTTGCGCAAACATTATGCAAGGGAGGTAAGCGAAAAGGGAAGAAACGTCGCATAAACTGGCTTACAAAGAGGTTAGATGGCTGTAATCAATGGCCGGGTAGGTGTTGGCTAATGTTAAGGCGACGCGTTTGGAACTGGCCGTACACAACTTGAAACCCAAGCAGGTAACACCTCCACATTACCAACCATGAACAACACTGATCCCCACATCAAAAAAACATTTTGAAACATCTCAATTATTAGTGAAGCTCTTCTCCTTGATTTTAAAATGCTTCGGAAACATGGTGTCATTTGTATGTTCAGTTATTTCGTATGACAATGATCGATACTCTGATGGAAGATACATTTTTAATCGATGGGTGTGAGAGTAGAAAGAGTAGCCGCTGGAGTATGGAATCTTGATATGAATGGATTGAATGATTCAGTTATATGTCGATTAATTTAAAGTGATTAGTAATTAACATTTAAGTTTAAATTGACAACCTGCTCCCCAAAATAATCTATACTAGTTAATACTCGCTCCTTGAGCGGCGTTGTTACTGTACCTGGGTGTCTCAATTTTCATCTTTATTTAGCTTCGACCGCTTTATAACTAATACAAAAACATTTATGCAATCTTGTGAAAGAAAATACACGACATAGAGAGAGTAAATAACTACGATGAATGTTAATTATGTTTTGAAGTAAAATTAATTCGCCTTGAAAAAATTACACTCTTTATCTTTTGGTGGACTATTCCAAAGAATAAATAAGTTTTAAAGAATAGATATAAAAATTAAAACAAATCTCAAGATTTACGCGGGATTCGAACTCGAGTATTAAAACTGAAAAACTATTGCCTCAGCATGTGTGTATTCTGCATATTCCTTTTTGTTAACCAAGCACGTGTTTCGATTAGCATATGAACAGAAAAAAAAAACGCTACAAGCACCATCACTTTCAAATAATGTTTTATTTAGTGAATCGTATAGAACAAATTCGTGTTTCAAAATAAAAGCAATCAGTTTAATGTTATTTTGCTTTGTCTTTCATGCAGCATATCAACCCTTCTAGATTATTTCATGACGAAATATAATCATCTATTCGAAACGATTGAGTGTATAGAATTATGTGTGAAAATTATTATTTTAAGCATCTATACAGATGTGAAGCGAATCAGTCACACGGATTACAAAAGCTTGAAAACATCTACTATTTTATAAAGTGTTTTTATTTTGTTTTTGTTTTTTAATATATTAAGGGACACGGTTACACACGTTAACTGTGTAAAAGTTTTGATTAAGATTCACTAGTGAAAAATGAAAATAAATAAATAGAAAATTTTGATCATTCTTCTCAAGATCGACATATTCTCATTCCTTGCATTGCTTATGACACATCCAATGAATCGCATTTCCTAATACTCCTCTGGATACATATTATCACACGCAATGCTTCAAGCAAACTACATGTCCCTACTAATCTACAAATGATTTATATAGAAAACATGAATCTATGAATCTATTAAATATTTTTAAATTTTAACAACCTCAAATAAAAATAGTTTACATAAATAAAGCTATCAGTAAGTGAACTAAAGGGGTTGATATGCCGTAAAACAAAACAATTAATTAATTAATAATCACTCACCTGTAAACAAGATACTAACGTAATAATGTAGAAAGTTTTTTTAAAAATTATAAAAAAAGATTGATAATACTTTATGTTTGACTTTCTTTTTATTTACGGCATTTCAACATCTTTATGTATGTTATATCAAAGTGCAAAGCGTATTGGTAGAGAGTGGATATATATATATTGTATAATCACGTTGACACTCCGCGTTTCATCTTTAAAGTTAAGCAATGTTGAACCTGGTCAGTACGAAGCGGGTAACTATTTGGGAATATCAGCCACTGTATGTTTTCAGATAAAGGAGTATGGCAGAGAGATGTACGCCCGGCATTGCACAATTCTAGGTCATCCTTGCACATGAAGTAGTACCTGTTTGATATTCTGGAGGGTTATCATACAGAAGGTAGATTGAGTTCCTTAGCCATAGTGAAGACCATAGATCTAGGAAGGGAGAGGGGTCTGATAAATAAACAAACTGGATAGAGGAAGTTCATTAGATTTGTAAGACAATCTTTTAGTGATGGTGCTACAAACACAACACCCGATTCAATTTGTCATGAGCCAGCTTGGATTCAATTTGTCATGAGCCAGCATGGAAGTAGCAAAAGAATGTCATGTCAGTGCGCAATCAAATAAAACTAATAAAATTATATAAGATATTAAAAAAAAAAATTTTTAATTACTTTTTTATCTATTAAATATTAGGCTAAACAATTTCATGTTGATAGCTTATCAACCTTTGATCATTTTTACAATGTTGGATCGATCAATACAGAACAGTATTTTGGGGAATTTAATTTGAATTTTGTGTAGAGTATGAAACTCGAGCTAAAATACACTTTCTTACCTTTTGGACTAGGATCAAAATGTAGTATACGTTCTGTCCAAATATGATACAATAATATCGTGAGGGCTACGTTCGCATCAAAGATGTCCATAGAAGTATGTTACAAACTCCTTCATAATAGAAAGTCTCATGATAATATTCTGAAATTACATTAACCAGAATGCTGAGATAAATTATGTTCTAGTTTGAAGAAATTTGGTTTCTGTGTTCACGCTGTACCGCTAAATATTTTTAAGTGTGACAGCAGTATCGAAACGATGAAGGATACAGCATTCAATTCAATACGTCCAATAAATCGTATTTCGTAAAGAAGAAAAACTTCAGCAGATCAAAGAATTTAATGAACTTAAATTCAAAATATGGCAAACGTTTGTCAAAAACCTGTATAAAGAACAAAATGTATAAATAAAATATAAAAACACAACCTTATATACTTTTCCGTGATGATATTGAGAGGATCTAAGAAAATATTGTTGTGTACTGCAATTTTCACCTAAGTTTGATAATTTACACTATTGATATTTACATAACTTAACGTAAATTCGATAGTTTGTATGTTCATTTAATTTCATAAAAATAACATGTAAAGCAGGAGTTGTCTTCCTCTGTGACCACTACGTTTTGAATAATGTAAACAACTATTAATTACAACTTTTGTTTGATGTGAGTACTATTACGTTTGTAAAATGTATTTTTTTGATTTAGGTACTAGTTTGATTGTCTCATGAGAGGCAATTACACCAGTAATTGTTAAATTAATCACTAATCCTAACTTTTGTTGGATCTTGACAGACTCTAATGAATAGAATTCGTAGCAAATAAATTGGTCCATTTGGCATACGTGTATTCACATAAAAGACTTAAAAATGATGTTTAATGCCTCCTTTCACTAGGGAGTGAGAATCAAGGGTTAGTGGAGTCATTCATGTGAAGAAGTGACTCCATCCGCTACAGTTTGGTGCAATAACAAATTAAAAGGAAAACTTCGAGTCACCTTCAACTACAGTCGATCTATTTATTTTTATGTAAAACCCTTTGGGGCAAAACAATGTTTTCCGAAAAAGTCAGTTTCCTATGCAAATATTGTGCAAAACTAATGAACTAATGAAATTAGAAAAACAAGCACACAAACAAACACACAAACAAACACACAAAAAACACATAAACAAACACACAAACAAACACACAAACACATAAACAAACACACAACATCTGAATCCTTTTCCGAACCAAAGTTACTTCGTGTGTTCTGATATTCAAAAATTGAGATTTTCCTTCAAACAGTCTTTGCTTTCTTCAAGTGTAAAGAATACTTTATCTCACATAGGGAAAAAAAGAGACTTTTCGCCCATTTTTAACGATCGAGAATCAATGGAGGGAACTTTAATTATTAAATGACGAAATTCATCTCCAAACCAATGCATTAAGAATTATCTTCTACTTCTCGAAGAGAAAAAAAAGTATGGTGATATTTTCAACTTATGCATTTATACAAACCTATTTAGTAGACAGGGATAAGGGCCCATCTGTTGTGTGAACTACTTTAGCACATTTGCATGTGGGTCACACATAAATCTCGATTTCACCATTTTGAATGACTTATTTTGAATTTGAAAACGATTAAGGGTTTTCTATATTAGAAGTAATAATAATAATAATAATAATAATAATAATAATAATAATAATAATAATAATAATAATGTCTTAATGGATACCATCAAATTGTTTAGTAATGTCACAAGGATGGAATTCGGCATCATCAAATGTGATGTGATTATTGTGATAAAAAAGAGGCTTTAAACTTCCAATAACAGAACTGATAAAGCATGTTGACATCGATAGAAGCTACAAATATTAGAAGCCAGTAAGATTAAGGGCATGGGAATGAAAGCCCAGGTCACAGCCGGGTACCACAGAAGATTAGGGTTATTTTTAAATCACACCTCCACAATCGGAATATGCCATTAATATCAGAGCAGTAGGTATCATTCGATATACCGCTGGTATACTTGACTGGAATGTAGGTGAATGAAAATGCAAACAAAACAAAATGTTGCAATTTATGGGTTTTTGTTAAGAAAAGAGATGGAGATCGATTGTATCTAGAAAAGGAGGTGATCGAGGCTTACTTAGTGCTGAAGACGTGATAAATACAAAGGAAGTTTAACTAATGTATTTCTGAATGTAATGAGAAGTGAAAAGAGAAATGATATGAAGAGCTGGGGCGAAAAAAGAGTCAGAGGTTATAAGAGAGGGGGAAAGAAACTACAGTGCATTCTTAAAGAATATTAAATGTAGATGTAATGGAATTGGTTGAACAAGAATGATTTTAAAAGATCTACTGATTTTAAAAGATCTAATGGCAGCCCAAGAACAAGCCACTCACACTAGGTCCATCAAAGATTACATAGACAAAACTGCAAAATCACCAATGTGCAGATTGTGTAACGAAAGGGAAGAAACATTATATATTATATCCAAATGCTCTGTGCTACATCATCAATCAAACATCAATATAAAAATGGAGATACGACAAAGTTGCTTATGTCCTACACTGGAATATATGCAAACTCTATGAATTAGACCACAATAAGTGGTGTGAGCATAAACCAGAAATAACAATGTCAAATTTATTCGAGACATGCATATACAAACTGATAAGATCCTAGAACATTCCAAACCTGACATAATTTTTCTAAACAAGAGAACGTGCTCAATCATTGACATAGCCTGCTCTTTCGATACCAGAGTGGAAGAGAAAAAACATGAAAAATAAATAAAAACCAGGAACTTGAAATAGGAATTAGTTAGACTATAAAAATCTAAAGAAGTCAAAGTGATAGCCACTGTAATTGAAACACTTGTGACCATAAATAGCTTAAGTAGATGGACGAGACAATTCATCGTCTAATTTTGCAAAAGGCTTGCTTGTTAAGAACGGCGAAAGTCTAAAGTCAAAGGAATTGACCTGATGTTTAAGGGGAAAAAAACATCCAAAAGTTGAGACCATGAAGAAGAAGAAGAAGAAGAATTACAGAAACACTAGTAACAATCCCAAAGAACTTAGAAAAAAGTAGGAGAAATCAAAATCAAAGAGATGACTGAGGTTATACAACATAAGATAATGCTGAAAATCACTGATATCTTAATGAAAATCCTCAAATGCGGAAACTAACCCACATAAGCTACAAACACTAAGCGGCTATATATACATGGAACCAGCAACAAATGTAAAAAAAAAAAGAAAGAAAAAAAGAAAAAAACAATAATTAAACACCAGGTGGAACCAAGAAAACAAACTATGAAATTGTAAGTTAACTAAACCCTCTCCACACACAAAAAAAAAATGATGGTGTCGGCATATACTGGCGTCACACTAAATAGTCTTCAAGCGTTTAGGAGAATGGAAAGACTGAGGAAGGAAAGCACTAACCTGACTGAATGAGTGGGAAGAGGACTTAAACCTTGGAGAGACTTGTTGCCATTCTAATTTTAATGAAAACTAATGATCGTTGCCAGCAAAAAATCAATGGTAAACGGCTGTTACAATGATGCAAAGTCATTTTTAAAGGTTATTGAAAGAGGTTGACAGTACTGGATATCTGAAGAAACATTCAGAGAACACCACTGGTTGTTGTCAGTGAGTAATCTCTGATGGAAACTCCTACAACGATTGCAATAAAAATGATGATGAAAGAAATATGTAGACAGAATATTACAATAACCGAAAGGAACTGAAATCGGCAGAAACATTATAATCTGACATCACAAAAAAAAAACACATGTGCACACACGCTCTCACGCATACACGCATGTAGTGACTATCGCCTTTGACTCGCACTATACAAAATAGTCGTGAAGAACGATAAAAAAAGCAAGATGGTAGAGAACCAACCAAACCCTCCATGAAACAGTGCGAAAAGGATTGGAAATTTAGGGAGACACAAATTTCAACGATCGTTGCTAGCAATAAATGGGTAAACGACTGTTGTGTTATTTCAACTTGATTAGCAACGGTTATTGAAAGTGTTGGAGACTACTGAAAATCTGAAGAGACGTTGTTATTCAAACTTCTTTGTTATGAACACTAGCTGTTATTGTCAGTGAGCGATTACTAATAATAACTTGTGTGAAATCTGCCTTGAATAATGATAATTACGTGTGGTGTGTATTTTTATGCTTATTAATATCGTTTATACTTTTTCTGCAATGTAAATATTGTAGAAATAGTCGTAGAATGTAGAGAGACCTTGTTTTTATTGACTGCACGGAAATACTGTTTTTTAATATGATACGTTTCAGACAGGAAATATTGTATTAAGAATAGCCTGTCTTTGCATATCTTTCTCTTTCTCTTTCTCTCTCTCTCTCTCTCTCTCTCTCCTTATTACTCTCTCTCTCCTTATTTCTCTCTCTCTTTCTCTCTCTCTCTCTCTCTCACACACACACACACACACACACACACACACACACACACACATACACATGTTTGTTTTAAAGTAGATATTTTTATTATGCTTTACTATGAGTCAATATCGCCGGAAGGGAACACAAACATCTATCTGAACTTTACATGACAAATCTTATCTACTTGGTTGGTTCTAAAATGTGAGTCCAGATATTGGTACTGGTTTTTAATCGGACAAAAAGCAAACTGTTTTGTTTTCATCTCTAAACTAACCCTAAACGAACCCAAATTTAATCCGTGTTTTTCGGTTCAAAATCTATACTAGTACTAAAATGTTAAACTAATTCAAATTAATTTTTTATGTCACATTCAACCAATCAGATACATCTACCCTTGTATGTGTGGATATGGAAATCTGGATGTATAATGTAAACCACATCAATCATACCGAAATAATTTGAAATAATTCTACACCAATATTCTAAAAAAATATCGATTCTAGACTTATATTAGACTTGCATTCACACTCTGCACAACATAACTTTTCTACACTTACAATATATTTCTACACTACATTCTATGCCTAACTTTAGCAACAATTTACTGCTAAGTGATATGTAACACCATATTTTAACAGGGACTGCTTGGGTTTGAATTTGATACTTGCCACTTTCAAATTCTAGTTTTAGCTTCGTGGGCCTTCACTGAGCCGGCCTGTTGCTATATATATATATATATATATATATATATATATATATATATATATATATATATATATATATATATATATATATATATATATACCTTACTTATGTTGATCGGGTGTGAGTGAGATGACGGGGTGAGATTTGAAACTCGTTGTTTATATGTTCTGTGTTTATTGTGAGTCAAAGTTGATTTCTAATTCACAATGATAAAACATTCTTTTTTGTAATCTGTTTACATTACATAATGTTATTGCATCATGTTTTTACCTATTTTTATGTTTCATTTTCATTATGGCACTTTTTATTTAATGGTTAGAGTTGACCGTATTTGATGATATTTAATAACCTTGCTAGAACATTTAAATATATATATATATATATATATATATATATATATATATATATATATATATATATAGGAGCCTTCTTATTATTTTCATGTATTCGAAGCATATACTTATGTGGTAGTTTCATCTTTCTTTACACAGGCTGGTTGGGTAGTAGAAGGTAGAGAAGGCATTACTGCATCGTTGGGTCCTCGTTTCCACTTTCATAGATGGTTGGGAGGATTCTGTACCGCCATCTGGCCATAGAAGCTATTAGTTGCCCCATTTATGTTCTCGAGCTATTATTGACTGGACCAAGGAGGGAGTGCTTCAAAAATGATTGTAATAGAAAAAGGTCATTCTTGAACCTTCGGCCTTACTATAGTTATTTGTTTTCTTCTGCAGATGTGCTTAGGTGATGAGAACGACTGAAAGAGCTTCTCCTCAACTTTATTTCTTTAGGGGGGGTCACATCTCTCAAGTCAATTGCTTTAATCATTGGTAACCTTTGTGATTTGTACTCCACTGGCAACTTCCAGTCTCATGTCTGCAAGGGCAATATTAACGACGAGATTCTCAAGATTGTAGACTCCAGTGACAAAGTGTTTGCTAAAAGTGTTTTGTGCATTAAAAATTTATTCAAATTCAATTTAATTTCATATAGTATACATTAAAATGTCTCAAAATTAATAAGTTTAACCTTACAATGGTATTAGATATCATTATTATACTGTATTTCGTTCTAAAATAACTAGACATGACATTGAGCGGGTTAATTTTCTGTGGATATGGGTGATTTTGTTTGGTTCCATTAAAAAAAATAATATGCTAAAATAGCTTTTTAAAGTTATCAATATTCAAAAATCAGTCCAAAATGATGGAATTCATAAATATTAGATACTCCATACAACTTTTGTTCACACAAAAAATACAAAACAATGTTAAGAGAAAAACAAAACATTAAATTATTTAAAAAAAATATTGTGTCACCAACTTTAAAAGAATGTTAAAGAAGAAATGAATTTCAAAATATTTCTCCAAAACAAAACACATATTTGATGCCATCAATTTTGATCCACCTCGTGCTAAATTCATAACTATCAATAAAAGTTCACCAAACAGATGAAAATCTTCTAAAATATGATAGAATCCGAAATAACTGATTCCACTTTTAAATTTTAAATCATTTATCTTATTGATTTTTATAATAGTCAATTTCAAATAAAACAAACTTTCTTAATTTTAAAATGCATAAACATTTACTATGCCATTTTGTTCTAGTTCATACTAATTATTTATATTTTTTTCCAAATTAGTTTATGTAAACTTTAACATCGACATATGTAAACTATGTCTATTATGAATAATGTATTTTAATGGTTTAGCCTTCGAAGACGTTAACATGATCAGATATATAAAGTGTAACACAAAACAAAAAGAATTCTCTCTTAGGTTAACCACCGGAAACGCAACACTTATAAAAATCTCATCGAGTTGAGCACGATAAAATAAATAATAAACACTAATAAAGACGCCGTTTAAATAAACAAAAATACAGGAAAAACAACACAAAAATTTTTAAAACAAACTATAACAATGGATAATGTTTACGAACATAAACATCGTCTGACCTAAGTCGGTCATTTGTAGGGCTTGTTCTCTTTTATCCCTTAACCACCATCTTTTTTAAGGTGCTGATGGTTCGTAAACATCGATTCTACTTTAGAAGAAGTATTATCAGATTGATGAAACTAGAGTACATCCAACAGACACTATTATGCATAGTTTGTATATTAAAAATTATGTATTATGTATAGTATGTATAGTTTGTATATTAAAAAAATATATGCAATGTTTTTACATCAGAAGCCTTGTTTGTTAACAATAGGGCAGATATAAATAACAATTTTGTGATATTCTAATGAGAAGTGGTGTGAGCATAAACCGTCGGGTTTTATGCAGGTTGTATTGTAACCTGTAACCAAAAATGAATCTATTAGAATTTAAGTTGATAGAGCAGTGGGAATTATGATAGCTTTTCTTTATATATATATATATATATATATATATATATATATATATATATATATATATATATATATATATATATATATAAAATCAAAAAGTAAAAACTAAGTTTACAAGCCAAAAGCTTCTGCAAACTTAAAGTAAATACAAATATTAATTTTAATATTAATATTAATATAGTAACCCCAATCAATAAAAAAAACTCAATACAACAAAAATAGGAAATATAGCTTGTCATAAAAGAACACACTTTAAGACTGTAAATTATAATTTACAAGAATTTATTATTCGACAGGATACTCAAATAAGAAATATTAAGATTTCCTTAATCTGCAGGATTTAAATGAATGCATTCTTTTCATCAGAGGAAAGATATTAGTAAATATAATGATCCTATAAATTTGCTGGTACTGGCATAAATTGAAATTGCATTATATGAAAATTTGTCATTTATGCAAAAAGTATAAAAAAAAAGTATGAAAAAAAATGTAAAAAAAAGTATAAAAAAGTGTAAAAAAAAAAGCTCATGAAATGGAGAAAAGACATGAAAAATGAAAAAATTAAATGAAAATTCGGATGAAAGGATATGCAGTCATAAAGGTCAAATTATCATAAGAGTTAATATTCTCATAAGAAGATTTAAAATGTTGATGAATTAAAATCTAAATAAAAATGCAATATGTGCACAATCGAAATCTGTAGAAAAATCCAGTTTGTAAGTTGTTGAGGAAAGAAAGATTATTTCAAAGCATTAAAGATTTTTCACTTATGGATAGTGCAGCATTGCTTCTATTACCAGCTAAAGGTTTAGAATAAGAGAATAAATGTTTCCATAGGTATAACAGAGTAAAAAAAGGGGTTGCGTCATCGTCACCCAGACAGATTGTTCTTGAAATAATTTGGTTATGTGTCAAAAGGTGCGCATCTGAATAGATGCATAGGTGTAAAGGCCTTTAATTAAATGGAAGAGCTGATTTTGAATAGATAGAAGAAAAGTGATTTTAAAAAATTGGCACTAACGTAGACATAATGTTATAGCAATACTATTACTACTACTGCTACTAATATTACTACTAATAATACTAATAATAATATTGTTAACAATACTAATAATAATAATAATAATAATAATAATAATAACAAATATATAAATAAATGCTATTATATTCCTCTAATAAAAAGAATGCATTCTTTGAAAGCCTGCGGATTAAGGAAATCTTAATATTTATTTTTTAGTATCCTGTCAAAAAATAAATTATTATAAATTATAATTTACAATCTTAAAGTGTGTTTTTTATGTATATATATATATATATATATATATATATATATATATATATATATATATATATAACAGTAGATGTATGTATGTGTATGTGTGAAAATATTTAACTGATAAACTCTTAACTCATATAAAACTGGATTTGTTTGGATTGATGAATAAAAGAATAGTTAAATATAAGCAGTAAATATAAAATCATACACGAAGGATGGTTTATAACAAGTAAAATCTTTGTTTGGATGGTTGAATAAAGCATACAGAAATATATCAGCAAGTTGAAATGTAAAATGAAAAATGTTCATTTAAACTTGCCAACATATTATTATTATTATGTTTACACATGCGCAAATCCAAGTGAATTCATGCGCAATTGAAGTGGTTTCATTTAAATCTTTCTTATCTATCTGTCAATAGCTAAATTGGAAGGGAATCCAGCTAGAGAACTAAATGTTTCGGTTTCAAATCTAGTTGATGGCAATCAAGTTATTCGTTTTAACTTGTGAAATCAGTACTATATATATATATATATATATATATATATATATATATATATATATATATATATATTTATTTATATATATACATATATATGTGTGTGTGTGTGTGTGTGTATTCAATAGAGAATTGGCTCTATAATAATAAATATGAAATCTGCATTAACTAAAATACATTTCTGAATATTCTATGAATATTGTCCCTCAAATCCCTAGTTAATTTCTAAAGAGAAATTCATCGTGAATTTTACATTTTTCAAAATCATTTCATTCTTTATTGTTTGTAATACCTATGATTTTAAGCTATACAACAGTCCAAGGATATTTCATGAACAAAATGATTTTATATCAGCAAAAACCCTTGCTGCAAATGAACCTAATTGAAAAAACAATCAAAACTAAATCACGTTCTTTTTAAATATCTCTTAAATTCAAGTTACATCCAAAGATTCGGAAATTATTTTTGTTATAGGATTAAATGAAAATTCAGTTAATATGTACAAACTATTTTTCTTTTTATAAATATTGAAGAGATCAAAGTGATATTGCATTTAATCATAGATCTTGCAAAATACAATTAGAATCAAAGGGAGATAAATGTAAATTTTCTATATAGTAAAAATAATTCATTTATTCAAAATATATTACTAAATCCTTTAAAAGTTATAAATAGTTCTTAAAAATATTTAATTATTTTAAAGATATTTTTCAGTTTTATGTATTTTAGATAAATTTTACTCTGTGTTAAGTATTTTAATAATATTGTTAAATGATTTTAAAAAATAATGCATGAAAAAATAATCACTTTATACATGTTAATGTATAAACTAACTGCATGTATATATATATATATATATATATATATATATATATATATATATATATATATATATATATATGCACGATCGTAAAATAAATAATTTTAATTAATGCAGAATTTTTTTTTATTATAAACGGAAATACTGTAAGGATCAAGCACAACGTTAAATTCATTAAAGAAAAAAGAAGTAAAAGAAAAGTAGAAAGAAACCATAGACATGTGCATGTAAGTATTAAGTTTTTATAAACAGTTCTCTTCTTGTAAGTAAAAAAAAATACTGGAGTTGAGATTGAAACACAAACACGAAAAGACAGCGAGTTAAATATGATAAACATTAGGCCAGTTTGATACAATCTTAAAAAAGTGCTTTTAAACTTATTTATTCTTAACATAAGGAAGCTGTCCTTTTTCACGACTGCGCATGCGCAATCATGAAACAGTTAACAAACAGATAAAAATCCGATGACCTGCAAGCACCAATTTTTCTATTTTGACTCCCTAGCACCCTTCTTTCCAGATGAAAACTGATTAAAAAGTTTTCCACACATCTGAATACCCTATATTCTAAATTTCAAGTCTGTAGATTAAAATTCTGTTGAGTATATAGATTACAAATTCTGTTGAGTATATAGATTACAAAGTGTCCTCACAAACAGACACATTCCTACTTTCATGGATATACAAGCGGGTCGGTCATAAAATATGCATAAATATTATAATTTAATTCATACAGAAAGTAAGATATATGCATGTGAGTATTATATTTTTTCTAAACAATTCACTTCTTAATTAATTAATGCTCATCTCAAAAATGAATTCCAATTAAGGAATAATATATATAAATTCACTTCTTGTAATTAAAAAAAAAATACTTGAGCTGAGATCGAAACCAAACCCTTAAAGCAGTGAGTCCAGTACGTAACCATTAGGCCAGCTTGACAGTCTTTGTAAAGTATTTTCAACCTTACTTATTCGTAACATAATGAATCTGTCATATGAACACATGTACATTCGTGAAATAGTTGACAAATAGATAAAAATCCAATGACCCCTCCCCACGGATTAATTTTTCAATTTTGACTCCTTAGCAGCCCTTTTTCCGGATGCAAACCGATTTAGAAGTATTCCACATGTCTGAATACCCTATATACCAAATCGTAAATCTGTAGATCAAAAATTGGTGAAGCTTAGATAAGTAGGTCTCACAGACAAGCCTCGTTCTGACATTTGGAAAATTTAGGTTAACAATCGATGAAGCTACCAAAAAGTAACCCTTTTGAATGAAGATGGATATAAACAATATTTTTAAAATTAATTTCTTAATTTTACTTAAAAACAAAATGTAAACATAGAAAATAATTTCTTAATTTCAAATAAAAATTGATTGTAAAGAATTTTTTTTCAAATAATTATTGAAAAATATTGCAAAGTGTTTACATAACTAGTTCTTTGGAATAATAGGGGCACCTTATTCCAAAACGAAAAAAGCTTTAGTGTTTTTATTATTTTAAAGCGCTTTTTTTTAAGTTTGAAAACAAGTAGTGGCTGGTAAATTTACAACAACAAAGGCGCACGGCGGAAATTCTTCAGGGTTTGAATGTAATATAATGCTTTTATGGTGATCGAAAAACGTTTTTCAGCCACCATATTACTTCCTATTTACTTGCCTCCCCACAAGGGCAGAGTTTTTTTTGTTTTTGTTTTTTTTTACATGGGTGTCACCGCTTATCAAGGCCCAGAGGCCACTCAAGGATAAGGGTTAATAGGTATACATTAGTCATTGTGATTTTAGCATAGTAAACAGTGGGAATGTTGAAACTTGGATTACTTAGGGGGACGATTCAATTAGAACTTGTTCACATTGGACTTTCTTTTTTTTTTTTTCATAGGTATCAACTCATTATCAAGGCCAAGAGGCCACTCAAGGATAAGGGTTAAAGAGTGTACAGTAGAAATTGGACAATATAATAATCATTAGTAATGAAAATTTGTTAAATTTGATAACTTATATGGAACGGCTCATCAAGAACTTATTTACGTTAGACTTGAAGACAACCATATTGTAGTCAGCCGGAAAGCAGGAAAACGGAAGACAATTCCACAGGCGTGCAGTTCTAATAAAAAAAGCTTTGTTCATGGAATCTACGTTTAGGTTTAGGCACAGATAAAGAGTGGGGGGAATTATTGATAGTGTTTACAGCTAGACGAGTGTTTCTTGTGAAAGTTTTGCGAGGGGGGACCATAAATTGAAGCTCAGTCGAACACTTTCCATGAAAATAACGATGCATCAGAGACAAACTCGCAACATCTCTTCTGTGAGATAGAGGTTGCAAGGAAGAGAAAAGAACATCTCCTACGAGGTTACAAAGTCTATTTTGAACTCTATCAAGGCAGGACAAGTCCTTTCTAGCAGCTCCTGCCCAGATGTGGCAACAGTATTCCATCCTTGGACGTACCTGGCTCTTATATAAATAGAGAATTGCATCAGCATATCTCACTGCTGATGCAATTCTCTATTTATATAAGAGCCAGGTACAAGAGCTACTGGATCGATAGAAAGATCCCACCATTTTTCCAGCGGCCTTGGCAACAGATTTGATGTACGTGTTCCATTTAAGATCAGGAGTAATGGTCAAGCCCAGAAGCTTGTCAAAACTTGAGGCCTCCTGAAGACGAGAGCCATTCATTTCAATTGATGCCAGATGGGGATCAGAATGTTGATGATGTAAAGAGAGAAGCTTGGTTTTAATGCTCATCTCAAAAATGAATTCCAATTAAGGAATAATATATATAAATTCACTTCTTGTAATTAAAAAAAAAATACTTGGCATCAATTGAAATGAATGGCTCTCGTCTTCAGGAGGCCTCAAGTTTTGACAAGCTTCTGGGCTTGACCATTACTCCTGGTTTTAGACACAAGGTCGGTTTTTAATGTAGAGAAGCATTTATTACTAAAAAACGAAATGGTGAAATATAACAGCAAGTTAAGCTAAAAGTAAAAAAAAAAATAAATAAATAATTGCAACCAAAGTCATCGTAAAAAGGAAAACAATTTTTTTTTAAACAGCAAAGTTCAAATGTTTGTTTGCATAAAGCAGTTCAACGATTTTTTTTAATTGGCTCATGCTTTCTATAGCCATCATTCAAAGGGTAAATCAAGGTAGAACCACCGGTGTCACATTTCACGTGACCTAACTGTTCAGATTTTTCAGAACGAGGCTCGTCTGCTGGACCTGCATATCTCAGCTCCATCCAAAAATTTGTTTTCTATATAGATTGAGAATTGTCCTTACACACACACATTCTCACTTATATATATATATATATATATATATATATATATATATATATATATATATATATATATAAATGACAGAAGTCTATATTCCAAATTTCAAGATGTTGACCAGCTTACCATTTATTTCTTTAAGTATGTTTAGATGCACAATTCTTAACAGCACTTGTTTCATAGCACAAAATCAATCATTTAATTATCATATCAATCAATGAATTTATTTTGCCCTTCCTTAAGTCATCAGAAGAAAAAGCGCTTATCAAGTTCAAAAGAAAATAAATGCATATATACATGATTAAAATCATAATCTGTTTTGTTTGGAATATCGCAAGAAGAAAAGAGTAATGACTCAAAATATTGTATTCATGTTCAGAAAAAAATGACAAGTGTAAATTGACTTTGCTATAAATCATTATTATTAAATTAGCTTAAAAGCTGCTTTAAACATATATAGTTTTTATACCGTAAGAAGAATACTGAGGTGATATATTTTTGAAAGTTTAAAACTGATAACAATTTGGATTATTTTAAGTATTTTCTCTGCGCGCATTTCAAATGATTTATATAATTATATATAATCATGTCTATAATATATAAGTAGATGAAAACTATGCCAATGCATCACTATCAGTGGCACATTCACACCTCCAAGCACCAACATCTGCCATAGTGTCAATGTAGTTTACTTGATATACTGTACCAGATGCACAAAAGGCAACTATGTTAATGAAACAGGCCTTGAGTTTTGCTTACTTCTTAATAACCGGACAAAAACCCTAACCCGACAAATCCACACACTACCCAGCAGCCATGCATTATAGTCTCACAAACGCAAACCATAGACAACATGAAATACATTTTCACAGGCTCCAACTTAAAGATATACATTTTACCTGATTCCGCCGTTTGCTAAAAATGGAAAAAAATGTGCTGCATTCTAAAGCACATCTCTCATTTGCCCCACCCTCAACCCAATTATTTTCATATTTTATAACTCTATTTTATAACTCTATTTTATAACTCTATTTTATAACTCTGTCCACTTAAGTTTGGGATAATATTCACAACAGAATTACTGACTCCTTTAGGTGTGAAGATTCAAGAGAAGATCAGAGGTATAAAAATGCACGTTTGTAAACATATTTTCATCTTTTTTCCTATGCTACCTCCATCACCACCGCACACACACACACGCACACACAGACACACACACACACACAAACACACACACACGTAGTACATGCACAAACACACAAACACACACGCACACACAAACACACAAACACACAAACACACACACTTACACAAACATACCTGAGAAAGGTCAAACAAAAAATGGAACATTCTGTTTTTAGATATTTTCCAAAGATACTTTGTATTCCTTTACGTAACAAATAAGCATGAATGTTCTCATCCGGAAGGGGATGATGCTGATTAAGTGGTTAACGATACAAACTGAAAATCTAGCTGTGTCAAGTTCGAATCCAGTTCATTTCACCAAAACCACACTTGGCCTTGTGTATCATCTTCTAGAAATGTGATACTAAAATAATTATTTAATAAATATTTTGAATTATTATTCACATATGGTTCATGCTAGTGTGAATTGTACTCGAAATAGCTTTAACAATTCCCTTATCTTTCTCGGCAGCCGATAATTGTTTTTTATCAATTCTCATGTCAACCACTTGTGTCCCAAACTAACAAAATATTCAATGTGAACTGCATAAACATGACGAAACGAGTTCCTCCATTTTACATTAATTACACACATTTATTTTGTATTACTTTGAAAGCAGTTATTTATAGTATTTCTGCCTGTTTAAATAGTACATCATAAGGAAGTTTGTGTGTGTGAGTTTATTCTCTTTGGACTCCGAAATGGATGGGCCGATTTATATGAAATTTCACATAAATGTACTTCATGTATCTGGCAGTGTTCTTAGATAGGTTTCGTATTGGAATGTTTTCGATAAATATCGATAATCAATTATCAAAATAATCCCATGAAAGAAAGAACAGAAGATTTTGACCAAAGTTAACACCTTATACAGCCTAACATTACATTATTCTATTTGAGAAGTTTTATTACCACACAAGTCAAAAGGCCCAGCATATAAAATCAACAGCAGTTTCTTTGGTATGACAGAGGCGCATTCGAAATGAATGTTTCGAAACTGAAGCATGACACTTGACTTTTACATTTTGAACTTTAATTCAAGCCATTATATATAAAGAATAATTTTATAAAATCAACAGTAGGTTCTCTACAGTGCAATGTAGACTAAAATGTATTGTGAACTAACTCACCACGGAGAAGCATGTGAAGTCTCCTGTCAGTGCACTGTGATGTGTCCCCAACTAGAGCAGGCAATCAATCGATTTGATGAAAAATTGGTGGATTTCACTGATTTCAATGACAATACAAACATGGGAGTTTGAAAAATTTGTTCATCATCATTCAGTCTCGGGCAATATCGGGTCTCCTTGCTATAAGTAGTGTTTTTAGTTGCCAAACTTTCACTTTTTAAACACTCGTCTAGCTGAAAACACTATTAATAATTTCCCCCACTCTTTATCTGTGCCTAAACCTAAACATAGATTCCACAAACAAAGCTTCTTTTTTAGAATCGCACGCCTATGGAACTCTCTTCCGTTTGCTTACTTTCTAACTGATTACAATATGGTCGGCTTCAAGTCCTATGTAAACAAGTTCTTAAAGAGTCGTCCCTCTTAAATAATCCAATCTACCAAATTTACGCTACTAACGATTCCTATGATATTATCCCATTGACTACTGTACACTCTTTAACCCTTATCCTCGAGTGGCCTCTGTATATTGATAAGTGGTGACTCCTATGTAAAAATTTAAAAAAATATTTTCTCCCACGAAAAAGAGTATGTTTCGCTTTCTGTATTTCTTTTTCCTCATTTTGTCAATCAACGATTGGAATAATAAAACTACTTATCGAATATTCATGAAATTAATAGAAATGGAAAAATGTGGAGGTTTCTATTAACTTTTAGGGGTCACTCTTGTTGATGTTTTCGCTATTATAATTATAACAATATATCGGCATTTTTACTTGAGAAAAAGATTATCTTAAAGATGTTGCCATTATAGATTTATATCCACCTGGATATATATATATATATATATATATATATATATATATATATATATATATATATATATATATATATATATTACTCTGTCTGTTTGTCCGTTACAAGATTTTCTCAGAAACTATTGAGCCAATATGGCTGAAATTTTGTATGGATATTTGTTATGATAACGTGCAACGAACTAAGTATTATGGTATTTGTTCGATACACAGTTAGGGATTAATAGAATTTAATACAACAATGAGCACAAATTTAGATATATTCTACCATTAATTTGGCACCAAACATTAATTGTAAGTCAATGGGCTATAACTTTCGCTCGTTTTTAATAAGATTAAAAGTCTAGTAATGCAATATACACATGCACGAATAAAGTCAAATATAATTCATACACGTTTTAAATTTTAGCTTCCTTTGTCGATGAGCACCACTGGATGTCGTACAAAGAATGTACACGCTTTTGACTGGCCTTTCAACACTGCATTAGTTACTTGTGTTTTCTGTACAAGTTAGGATTGTACCCTAATCGATCATCACTCAATATTACACACACACACACACACACACACACACACACACACACACACACACACGTAAAGTGAGAGAAACTGGAAGAGGAAAAGGGAAAGCGGGAAAATTGGTCACATCTTTGAAAACATTATTTCAGAAGTTTACTTTGAAAATTTAGAAAACCGAATAATATCATAAAAAAGGTTCATCAAATGATTAAAATCATTTTTTTTTTCTGAGATTTTCGTGTTCAAAATAACATATTCATAGAAGAAGACCCTTTTACTTCATTATTGGGGGGGGGTATTAAACCGAGGGGTCGCCCTCTCGTAAGAACATATACAATTTTTCATCCATTTTTTACCTGAAAAAGTTATTCAGCTTTATGATAATGAGCGACGAAATAACTGAAAGGCTGTCGCAAACAATAACAATTCTTTGCCGTGCGGTTACAACCCAAGGTGGCAAAAATAACTGAAGGCGAACGATTTCTCTACACTGCAACCGATCTAACGAAGAGTTTGTCTTTTTACAGTTGAATGTAGGTATTTTTTTACCTGTCCATGGAGATATATAATTGCTCGATAGCCTTAAATAGATAAACATAAATATTAAAATTAAACAATACAAATTAAACAGTAAAAATATATGAGTGTAAATATATTAGTGTATATTTACCAGATAGTAGTTATCCATTTATAATTTTACAATTAAAGAGGGAAACAAGTGCTTTCTCTAAAGTAAATAATATTTTAAATCCCATAGGATTAGCGAATCGCTCGACAGAGGCAACCTTTCTATAGCAATTGCTCTTGACATATCAAAGGCCTTTGATAGGGTATGGCATAAAGGTTTACTTCACAAGATCTCCAGCTATGGTATAGCTGGAAATATCTTCTCAATTATTAAATCATTTCTCTCTGATAGGTTCATAAGAGTAGCAGTTGATGGGCAAAAATCAGAAGCTCACAGTATTAATGCTGGAGTCCCTCAGGGGTCCATCCTTGGCCCAACTCTCTTCCTGATTTACATTAATGGTCTCCCAAATCACATCCTTACATCGTTCGTAGACATTTATGCTGATGACACTACTATCTATGGTAGCACATCTAAGACCGTAAACACCAAGTTCTCTCCGATTCTCTCTCCTCTGATCTTGATCACGTGGTACAATGGGGAAAGGAGTGGCTGGTTACGTTTAATGCGTCTAAAACCAAGCTTCTACCTTTACATCATCAATGTTTTGATCCCCATCTGGCATCAATTGAAATGAATGGCTCTCGTCTTGGGGAGGCCTCATGTTTTGACAAGCTTCTGGTCTTGACCTTTACTCCTGATCTTTAATGGAACACGTACATTAAATCTGTTGCCAAGGCCACTGGAAAAATGATCAGATCCTTCTATCAATCCAGTAGATATCTCACTGCTGATGCAATTCTCTATCTATATAAGAGCCAGGTACGTCCAAGGATGGAGTACTGTTGCCACATTTGGGCAGGAGCTGCTAGAAAGGACTTATCCTCCCTTGATAGAGTTCAAAATAGTCTTCGTAGTCTTGTAGGAAATGTCCTTTTCTCTTCTCTGCAACCTCTATCTCACAGGAGATTTTGCGAGTTTGTCTCTGCTTTATCGTTATTTCATGGCAAGTGCTCGACTGAGCTTCAATCTATAGTTCCCCCTCGCCAAACTTTCACAAGAAACACTCGTCTAGCTGAAAACACTATCAATAATTCCCCCCACTCTTTATTTGTGCCTAAACCTAAACGTAGATTCCATGAAAAAAGCTTCTTTCTTAAAACTGCACGCCTGTCGAACTGTCTTCCGTTTTCCTGCTTTCCAGCTGACTATAATATGGTTGTCTTCAAGTCTAATGTAAACAAGTTCTTGATGATCTGTTCCACTTAAGTTAACAAATTTACCGAATTTCCATTACTAAAGTTTACTATATTGTCCAATTGACTACTGTACACTCTTAACCCTTATCCTCGAGTGGTCTTTGGGCCTTACTAAGTGGTGATACTCATGTAAAAAAATGCGTACGATTATTTGAAGTGAAAAGTCCAAACAGTTGTTATAAGTATGTTGTCAAAAGGAAACGCTCAAATGTCGGAACATTTGTTTTTATTGTGTTTACAAAATTGTTTAACTTTTGATAATTAGTTTTAACAAATATTTCAAGAACTTCTGACATCATAAGGACATCGGATCGAAGTAGTTCTTTTTCTGGGTCCAAATCTATAAGTAATTCGACTATTAAACCAGATGTTTAACTGTTATGCCATGACACACACACACGTACAGAAAAGTTTAAGTATATGAATACAAGAGGACGACCTGAGAGTTTTCCTTTCTTGGACATCTTGCAGTAAATGTTCTTCTCTGAATATCATTTTAAAGTTCATTTTTTTAATTTCTATCCACGCATTTTACCTCTTTTTCTGTTTACTTTGTTCCTTTCATCTTCTTGCTCATCTCTGAAAAGTTGTGGAATTGCATAATAAACTATATTTTTCGTCAAATAAGCGAAACACATTTAAGACAGCAGAGGTTAATACATAGGGTATTCACATGTATTTTTATATAAGATTATTATATAAGAAATATATATATTATTATTATATATATTATTATATATATTATTATATATAAATAAATAAAAAATGAAAAGTTATAATTGAGGCCTGAATCTAACCCTTGGTCATTGGAATGTAACCAATCAGTATATATATATATATATATTATTTAATCACATAAATTAATATACAAACATATAATTCTATGCGTAACTTTTCAGTATTTACTTCAACAGTGTTCGATACATATGTAGAGCTAGATAGTAAGTTATGAAAATATATATGGCAATTAAGCTACACAGGCATAAGCCTGCCGAATTCTTACGAGAATGAAACGAGGAATATTCTGAGTAGCTTAATTGCCATATATATTTTTATAACTTACTATATATATATATATATATATATATATATACTATTTACTTGTTTTTAAATAAGCAGTAATATGCTGCTACACATCCATGAGCATGTTTCGGTCAGCTAATTACTAGTAACTAGAGACTACTTTAGGCTATACATCTTATACTAAAACAAAGTTTGCAAAGTGAGTTAATATCAGGAGGTTCTGTCAAATGTTGTGAAAAAGAAGATTTGGTTGTATATGAATAAGGCTCAATGCTAATGAGTCTGTGCTTAGATATAGGAATGAATGGGAAATGGTGGAGGGTTAAAGGTCAACTTAAAGATAATGGAAGATTAGAAAGGAAGTCTATGCTTGTGTGATGGTTGCTCTCAGTCTTAAACATAATACTGCTTAAACAGTCCGGGGGGGGGGGGGGGATTTGACATATCTATGCTAAAAGGGGTTTCAGATTTAATCAGGGTTATTCAATTATAAAAATGCTTTTAGTTTGACTAGAATTTTTATGTGGTCAGAAAATGTAAAACTCATGTTGCTCTCTTGTATATCCCTGCCCCAATATTATCATTCCTACATCACAGTGAAAAGGTTAAGAGATAAGGAAAAAAAGGAAAAGGCCCAAGGGAGAAAAAAAGAAATGAACAAAGGGAAGAAAGAAGGGAACAAGGGAGAATGAAAAGAGGAAACTATAAATGATTTATTGGTGATTCTAAGGCATGTCTTTCTCCTTCCCATTCGTCCCCCCCGTCCACTCCCCCACCCTCACTCCCATCTCTTACCATAGTGTTTTTCCTAATTTATTATGGTGAAGCTTTGAAACTTGTGTTGCAATAATAACAATAATAATAATTCTGATTTCGTTTAGATGAAAAGAGATGGGATTCATTTCTAGAGGATTTCCTTTAATCCGGACTCCAAACCAAGAGCTTCAAAGATCAGGGATTTTCCTAAGGATGTTGGTGGTACCTACAATAGCAGAGGTCTGAAGGCCACCTAAAACATTGAGGATTCATAGTTTTTTTTAATTGTCCTTCCAGACGATTTGATACTACTCCTAGCATACCAAATATGACCTGGATTATTTGTACTTTAACCCCGTGTATATGCCCTATCTCCAAGGCCAATTGAGCACAATTACCCCACTTCGCGTTCTCTTTCTTTCTCACGTTCCTGTCCCAGAGTACTGAGAATTGCCAGGTTTTTGAGATCTTGTCAATGACGACCAAAGCAGGACAATTATGTTCCAATTGTTTGGTCCTTATGACACTTTGGTCCCATCATACCTTACATTGCCATCCTTACTTGTTCTCACTTCATCAGGCACCTCCTTAAATCATTTTCCAGCACACTTCACCCCCAACCTTCTTACAGACCTCCCGATATATCCGGAGTCCCATGCGATTGTGTTTTTTGCAGTACTCTCTCTGGGCCAATCTGCTACACTCTGCTGCAAGGTGCCCTTACCACAAATCTGGGATTCTGCAGCAACTTCCTCTCCTAGAACCACTTTTTTGAACATTCATGTTCCTAATGCCTGCTCTTGTGCTGCACACACAATACTTCAGTACTCTTAGCCAGATACCCAGCTCTAAGCCATTGCCATAATCTTTCATCAGCCACTTCTGCTATATCTTGGGAAAACCTTTCATGCATTTTCTTCCTAGCCACTTTCTCTACCCTTTCTCTATTTATACGTTTCACATAATCAGCCTTGTTCTCACATACCTCCACTTCATTAGCCACAACTTTAAGCACCCACTCCTCACTTCGAATAATGCTCTTCAACGCCATCTCATCGGTTCTCACACAATCTTTTACACTTTTCAATCCTCTCTCACCATCTTTCCTCTTTTGATACAGCTTTGCTACGCTACTTCGAATGTGGAATATACCAAACATTGCTAAAACTTTTCTTGTTTTGATATCCATGGCATGCAACTCCTTGTCAGACCATTCTAAAATTCCCGCACTGTATTTTAAAACACTGACTGCCCATGCATTCACCGCTTTTATTAGGTTTCCGTACAATTTTGACTTCACAATTAGTTTCACTCTTCTAAGATACTCCTTCCTGTTTTTGTCTTTCATCTCTCTGTTCATGATTCCTACACCCTCCAGCACTTCCAAATACTTATACCCTGTATCTTCTATTTCTTTCATAATTTCTCCATTTGGCAGCATTATTCCATTCAAACTCCTCTTTTCATCATCAGTACCGCACATTTACTAATCCCAAACTCCACCCCAATGTCTTCTGAGTATGTCCTCACAGGTTCTACCAGTCTCTCCATTTCCTTTTCATTTCTACCGAATATTTTCAAATCATCCATAAATAGTAGATGGTTGAGGCGTCTGTCACCAGATCCAAAGTTATACCCCAGTTTTTCTCTCTTCAAGAGGATGCTCAGTGGCATCATTATCATTACAAAAAGAAGTGGAGATAACGAATCTCCTTGGAATATGATAATAATAATAATAATAATAATAATAATAATGATAATAATAATAATAATAATAATAATAATAATAATAAATCTCAAAATGTATATAATATATCTCCATGTTTAGATATAATCATCTACTCTAAATGTGATAATGATAATTAAAAATAGAAGGTAATAGGAATAAACATGTTGGTAAACGTAATATTTATGATAATTGATAATGATATTTTTTTATAATAATTATATTAACGATAGTGGGAAGAAGGTGTTTGAAGTAATATTCAAAAATCAAAATTTAAGGAGTAATTGATTTCAAAAATTAGAATATGAGGTGCAACCGGTAAAAGATAAAATAAGTTCAAGCTATAAAATAAGTCTAGATAATTGATCTGAAGGTATCTACGTATACATATATATGTATGCATATATACGTATACATATATATGTATGCATATATACGTATACATATATATGTATGCATATATGCATGTGCACACATATATGCTTTTTATTCATTTAGAGTAGATTCAAATAAAAATATTCCAGAGTTAGTCTTTAAGTTTATGCTATACTAGCAGGGAGACTCGATGTTGCCCAGGATTGAATGATGATCAATGATTATTTCACACTCTGTCATCGAAATCCGTGGAGTCGCCCTGGAGGAAGCTTCACATGCCCATGCAGTAACTTAGTCCAAACTATATGTTATTTTACATTGCACCCTAGAGAACCTACTGTTTCTTTTATCAAATCATTTCATATCAAATTCTTTGAAGTTAATGAAAAAAAATTAAGAAACTTACGTGTGGAGTTTCAACCTATAGACCACGTCATGCAAAAAAAAAAAACAACAACAAAAAAACATGCTATCAACTTATCCACAGTAGAATTTTCACGGCCCGTTGTTCTATCATTGTTGCTAAGCGACGACATGGAAAAAATGGCTTTACCGATGATAAATTAAAATAATGGTTTCGATTATCAGTAATTATTTTGAGACAAAACTTAACTAATATCATTCCCAGACTTTCACACTAAAGTTCTGTAAAATTTAAAGAAAATCTGTTCAGCCAATTCGGAGTCTATGAGGAGCGAACTCACACACAGACAAAATTGCATTTATATAATTTTAGAGATAACGATGCATATTCTTTCCTGTTAAAATTTATAATGTACTTAGTGGCTGTGAGAAGTTGAAACTAGTCAGAGTTAGAATTGTCGATTTTAAAGTTGTGGTTAAGATTGCTTTAATATAGTAGAAAAACTATTGATTTCAATAAGAACAAAAAATTAAAATTAAAGCATAAGTTTAGGTTGATTATTAATTCTGTTTGGGTTAAGTCGTATTAAAAGTGACAGCATTTCTATGCTAAAAGAGTTGAGGCCCTTGCCATCAACGCAACACATACAGATAATCTTAATTTTGTCAAATATTTCTATTAAGAGTAAACATCATTAAACAGTTTGGGGTGACTTGATATCGGATATAACATACATGCATATGCAAAGTGTCCAAATTTCAGTAGATAAATTGAGGGAAATAGATAAATATTTGGAATATACTCACATGAGATTTTATTATTATTATTATTATTATTATTATTATTATTATTATTACTACTACTACGCAAGTTTCAAAGCTTGGACATAGTAAATTAAGAAAAAAATAACTGTGATGAGAGATGGACGTGTGTCTGGGGGAGTGAACGGGGATGGGGAAAGAATAGGAAGGAGAAAGACATGCCTTAGAATCACCAATAATTCATTTGTAGTTTCCTCTTTTCATTCTTCCTCTGTCTCTTCTTTCTTTCCTTTTTTCTTTTCTTCTTTTCTCCTTGCATCTTTTCCTTTTGTTCCTTATCTCTTAACCTCTTCACTAATCTGTGTAGGAATGATAGTATTGAGGCGGGTATATACAAGAGGGCAATGTAAGTCACGCATTTTCTGACCACATAAAAATTCTAGTCAAACTAAAATAATTTTTATAACTGAATAACTCTGATTAAATCTGAAACTAAAACTGATAATTTTATTGCAAAGTTTGCTTTCGTATAAGCTGTATCGTCTGAAGAGGTTTCTAGTTACTGGTAACTAGCTGACTGAAACATGCTTATGACTGTGTAGCAACATATTGCTGCTTATGTAAAAACAAGTAAAGAGTATATTATGCTCTGCTTTGGTATTGAGCACTCTCGTATTAACCTCGTTAAACTTATGTAAATGGTTACATAACCCTGGAAAAAATTAACTTCAGATTATATATATATATATATATATATATATATATATATATATATATATATATATATATATAGATAGATAGATAGATAGATAGATAGATAGATAGATTGGAAACTAGAACCATGTGGAATGATGTATAGATAGATAATGTTCCGTTTGTCTGTTTGTATTGTTACGCCAGGCACGATTCTGTTGTAACTGTTGTTATTTAAGATGGCTTAACCAAACAAATAATGGAATGTCTTGCTTGTTTTTGCATGTGATAGTCAAGCAGTAGCGATCTACAAACCTGAATATTCAAGGCTAGTTTCACTATTTTGTTTCTTTATATATGATGTTTTCTTAGTTTGTTTTTTTTACTTTCTCTTGCAGCCGGAAGATTGTTTGGCCCATTGAAACACAACCATGGATCGACTGAAAAGATTCTTTCACTCATGAACTGCTTTCGGGGATTCTTACCGCGTGTCAGAGGGATCGTAGGTATGTTTTCATCGTTTACTTCTATTTTTAGCGCTGCGCTGCTTGTATCCTAGTTAGCGAAAGATAGATATGTACATTAATATGAATTAGTAGAATATGGAAATAGAATAAACTGCAAAGTCTGTTGAAAATATTGCCATTTTGTCGCCAGTACTTTATCTATCTATATATCTATGAAGGTGAGAATGACCGCGCGCGCGCGTGTGTGTGTGTGTGTTTGGACACTTCTCAACCTATATACTCTACGAATTTTTGAATTACAGACTTGAAATTTGGTACATAGGGTATTCAGATATGTGGAAATCTTTTCAATCGGTTTGCATCATGAATAAATGAACTGCCATTGAGTGGGGGTTATCGGATATTTATCTTTTCACTAACTGTTTCACGAATGCGCATGCATGAATGGCTCTTTATGTTAAGAATAAGTAGGTTTGAAAACACATTTTAAAGACCTTGTCAAGCTTATCTAATAGTTATGTACTTGACTTACTGTTTTTAGATTTTGGTTTCGATCTCAGCTCAAGTATTTTTTTTATTTACAAGAAGTGAACTGTTTAGGAAAAACATAATACTCGCATGTATATATATATATATAT
Source organism: Euprymna scolopes (assembly GCF_053919585.1). Taxonomy (NCBI): domain Eukaryota; kingdom Metazoa; phylum Mollusca; class Cephalopoda; order Sepiida; family Sepiolidae; genus Euprymna; species Euprymna scolopes. The sequence continues at coordinate 92,488,056 of NC_136498.1, forward strand.
ATATATATATATATATATATATATATATATTACTTTTCAGTTGAGGTTTGATTTCCACGATCTTTTCTTCACATTCAGTGTTGTCTATGGATGTCTTGAACAGATTCATTTTTTAAACGTATGAATAGAAAAATAAATAGGCAAATGTATAATTATATTGAATGGTCTGGTGACAGACTATGACATTAATGACAGACTATGCCGGTTCAAATATTAGATCAGATGTTCTAGTGAAATAAAATCCTTTGAGAAACAAACAGCTGATTTTCGATGACTAACATCACCATATCGGAAAATGAGATTCCGCATCACGTGCGAACGTGCCCTGCCCATAAGAAAACAGAGGCACACAATAAAAATTAATAGAACTGTTCACATTGTAGTCATTCACGAACGTTCATGACAATATTCCATTTTCGCTCTCTTTTTATTGATTTAAATTGGAAAAGTCTATCGATATAGTACTCTAATGGATTCTCGTCTATAGTACACATTACCGCTGGACTGCTTTCTTTCAGACTACAACATAGTTGTTTTCGAATCCAACTTATACAAATACTTGTAATAAACTGCCTCATAAATAATTTAACTTTATTTCATTGATCAATTTTAGTACTCCCATATTTCGGCTCATTAATCCTCAATTGATTATTTTTCTGTTAAATAATGCCTCAATATTCAAAAGATATATATGAAAGTACTTCATCTGTTGTGAGAATTTAAAAAAAGATAAATGCCTTTATTTGAAAAAAGGAGGAACTTGCGAAGTTATTTGACGTGTATACAACTCATACAGAATGGCGTGTTTTCTTTATTCATCTCCGATTTATTTGCTTCCTATGAAGGCAAATTTAGGCAAAACGTTGTGTTTTTTTTAGTCGGGGAAAAGCCAATTTTGATTAGTGTAATTTTTTTAATGCAATGTAATATCAGAAAGTTATATACACATATTGATTGAATATTGGTTCTAGGACGGGTATAGGCAATATATGCAGCATTACTGGGGAAGGCAGTGTGAGTAAGTATGGGGGAGGGTTGAAAAAGTTGTTTCAGAACATCCTCCCTGTAAATTAAATAATTTACAAGAAAATAGATAAAATGATAGATGTCAACGAATGATTTAAGTATGTGTTTTGGGAGATCATTGATGTAGATCAGGAAGAGAGTTGGGCCCAGGATTGACCCCTGGGGAACTCCAGCATTAATACTATGGACCTCTGATTGCTGCCAATCAACCACTACTCTTATGAACCTATCGGAGAAATGATTTAATTATTGAGAAAACATTTCCAGTTATACCGTAGCTGGAAATCTTGTGAAGTAGGCCCTTATGCCAAACCTTATCGAAGTTCTTTGATATGTCAAGAGCAATTGCCCTAGAAAGGAAGCCTTTGTCGAGAGATTCATTAATCCTATGGGATATAACTGTTAGCACATCAGCTGTTGATCTAGCAGAATGGAAACCATATTGCATGTCACTAAGGAGGTTATTTCTGCTGAGATGCTTGACTACTTCTTTATTTAATATTGATTCCAGTAACTTACTCATGACGCACAAGAGACTTATTGGTCTGTACTGAGAGGGAGATGATTTATCACCTAAGTTCTTAAATACAGGGCATACTGATGAGGTTTTCCAAGGTGTTGGAAAGCACTTCTCCTTAAGGCAACGCTTAAACAGTTTTGTAAGTATGGGGGCAAGTTCTGCTCGAAGCTTTTTCAAGACTATAATTGGAATGCCGTCTGGGCCAGTTGCTTTACTTGAATCAAGGTTCTTGATTAGCTTGGCGACCTCGTGCACAGATATTTGTATGTTGGATAGTGTGTTGTCTGTTGTAGGAGGAAATACGGGGAGTTGATGACCTTCGCTGCAGAGGGTAGAGTTAGCTGCAAAGTTCTTGGCAAATAGTTTGGCCTTGTTTGATGCTGATGAGATGACTTTAGGTCCATTGATGATGGTTGGAATAAAATGCATGCTTCTGTTCCTTTTTGCTATTTGCCAAAACTGGTGGGAACCAAGCTGCTGCTCAGCTACTTTGGATTTGACGGACTGGGCATATAGCTCTCTTGCATTTTTTATTACTCTTTTACAGTGGTTGCTGGCAGTCCTGAAGGTAGCTTTAGTCTCAGTATATCTATTACGTTGGTAGCTATGGAAAAAGTGATTTCTGTGCGCAATGGCAGCAGCACATTCTGGGGAGAACCATGGCTGGCTGTTAGGTTTTTGTTGGAATTTTTTGGATGGTATGAATCGGTCTATGCCTTCAATTAACCATTCGGTCAGGTCAGATACTATAGAGGATACATACTTTTTAAACATGGAATGCAGAGGTAGATCAGATATGAATGTACGGAAGCTATTACAGTCAGCCATAGAGTATCGATATATAGTACGGTGGAGAGGTACATCTGAAGACTTATTGTATGTCATTTTTATCTTAACTGATACAACTGTGTGATCAGAGAATTCCAGGGGAGATAGAATGGAACATGAACATAGCTCAGGGGAAGTTGTGAGAAAAAGGTCTAGAAGGCTTGCATACTGACCAGTAGTATCGGGCACACGGGTGGGTTCATGAACAATCTAATGGCAAAATGGCAAAATCATGACAGAACCTCCCCTCATCATCTATCTTATTTGAGTGGGTCAGCCATTCCACATTATGGACATTGAAGTCACCGCAAATGTGAATGGTAGCCGAAGGATGAGCAGACAGGATGAGGTCAATTTTCTCAGATATACTCTTCAGGACAGTAACCCCGCTGTTGTGGGGGCGATAGAGGGCAAATATGAATGCGGTGGTGTAAGCACGTGCAACCCAGAAGCACATATAAGTTAAATTAGGGTCTTCTCTGGAGATACCTCTACCACACGGGAAGCCATCTTTAATGTAGGCGCATATTCCATGTCCATGGCGATCTTGGGGGTCAGATTTAGATGTTAAGTTAGAGTATCCTTTTATTTTGAACTCATCTAGGGAAGTGTTCGGCCCTATGTCAGTTTCGCTTAGAAAGAGTAAGTCCGGTTTCGTCTCCTGTAATTGGGTTTCAACATCTGGAAGGTTTGAACGTAGACCCCTGATGTTGGAGAAGGAGACATGGTAGTAGGGGTCTAGTACCTTTGGGTAACTGTAAACTTTGATACAACGGACCACTCGGCCATGTGTCACATTGTATCAAAGTTTACAGTTACCCAAAGGTGCTGAGTTCAATCCTGAACGAGGGCAGTGAAAATTAACATTCAAAAACAGAGAATCAGCAACTATGTCCTAGAGCCTAGCTGGAGTCCTAACACGGTACTCCCGTAATAATAATAAAGGGTTGGGTTCGAGACTCCTAACAAACGGTTCCCCAGTTCGATACAAAACACCTGATGAAGGCCGGAGGGCAAAACGGCCGAAACGTTGTGATTATAGCAACCAAGATGAGGAAGTCAGTTCGACAATCTCAATAAATGAAAACACCTCATTTCAAAAATACAAAGAATTACTATCTCAGGCTACTGTTCACGAAGTATTACCGACCTGGAAAGCAGCTTTTTCTTCACCCTTTGTCAGAAAAATCACTCATTGGAAATGAGGACTGAGGGACAAAAAAGGAGAAGCGAGAGTTACTGGAGCTGCCGATAACACAACCACAGTGTATTATCTACTCTCCATTTTAAAAAAAAGATAAGGGCTTATTGATATCTACTTAATATAAGACCGTTACTCCGTTCCCAGTTTAGGAGAATATTTGAAAATAATCTTCCCTCCCATAATTATGCGTGGATTTTTTTTCTTTGCTTTATCTAACCTCGATAGAGAATGATTTTAGCATTCAAGCTTTACCTTATAAGATACCGTAATGGAACTTTCAATTTGTGAGGTCGTTTTTTTTTTTGTTTTTTTTTTTTATTAAATTGTAGAAGGGCTATGCTACTAAATATTAACTAGTTCATTATGTTCCTGTTGTATTTGTGTTGCATTAATGTCCTAAAGTTACATTTAAATAACAATTTTCCATTGTGCGGACTTTCTTTTTGTCTCCTCAATTTGAAGTTATTTTTTAAATTGACGTGAACACTAGAATATTTCAATTAAAAGTCAAATATGAACAGGTAAAATTATAGAAGAATAAAAGGCCAATCAAATGAAATATAGGTTGTTTAAACAGTTACATTAAATTTAGCTTAAATTTGAATGTTTGAAAAAATTACAAGTGCGGACTTTCTTTTTGCCGCCTGTGTATGTATGTGTGTGTGTATTTAAACAATGTTACTTACTACTTATAAATAAATAAGCACTGTGTTTGTACTTGATCATTATCCCTGACAATGAATGCAAACAGATTTGAAAATACTAGGAATATAATTGAATACGGCAAATACATCGGCCATTTCCTGTTCTGAATCAGAAAACACATACGAAAATTAGAAAAGATCGAAACAAAAATAAGCAGGCATAAATCGTGGGTCATATTAAATTAAATATATTTACAAGAAAGAATGATGCGTGTGTGTGTGTGTGTGTGTGTGTGTGTGTGTGTGTGTGTGTGTGTGTGTGTGTGTGTGTTAGAAAGAGAGAGAGAGAGAAATGACGAGAAAAAGGAGAGAAAGAGAGCATTAAAAGACTATGAAAGATGGATTTATAGATATTTACAAGCATACATACATACACATCCATACACATACATTGGAATATAATTGGATTCATGAACTGATCTGGTGTTGGTTTGATAGAGCGAAAATAAATATTAGCATATTAATATGGACGTGAAGATAAACTTTCGCATTTGTTTATTATACGACAAATCAACGCCATTTTAAGTTATGTAATATCGACAAATTCAATTTTATTCTTTTTCGTTCTATGTAAAAGCGATCGGTGCCACTTTGGTTTGATATCTACAGGAAAAATATTGATACTGTACGCCTTTAATTATTTATTTTTTACATTAAACTATGATATTCGGTGTGTATTTGTTCCGGTGTTAGAATCGACGACATTTTGTTGATTATTTGCAGAAAATGACGAAAATTCCTTGGTTTAAATTAGCGTAAACTCTATTTCTCGAATAAGACTACTGTATCTCTATTCGTTGTAATAGTCTACTGTGTCTCCAGTGACTTCTCGTTGAATAATTAGCTGAAGTATCGTGTGATCTGTTCTTTGAACACTAGGTTAGGGTTAGGGTTAGGGTTATTATTAGGTTTCCAATCTCGCTAACCGTACATTTTTCCGAAAAAAATTGGAAATATTTTTCTAGCTCTTTGGGCCGTGTTGATGGCAATATGAGACATAGATTGCATAAAGTTGATCCATGATTCATCAATAAAAAAAAACTAGAGCGACGTCAACCGATCTTTCGTGTGTGCGTTCTATATTTGATCGGAGTATATGCATATTTATTTAAGGAAATAGACAGCGGCCACTTGAATACACATTTGTAGCGTTTGCTTTCGTTATTTTATTTATTTCTCTTGACAATAGACAATTCATAACATGTGTTATACATTGAAGAATGGGCAAATTTTGATGATCAAGTATTACGATGATATCTCATGGATGGGGTTGAAAGAGTCACGACCTCTCGTTCTGATTTGACTTGAAATGAACCAGACAAATATTAGTCCGAATAATTGTCAACTGTTTATTGTCTACGGTTAATAGCGTTCCCTTTGACAGTTTGTGAAAGTTCAAAATGAATTCCCAGTAGTCATAATGCGTAAATAATAAATCTTTCATGAGATTCAACCCCGACATAACTGACTCCATAACCATTATCATCCATGCACGCACGCACATACACACGCACACACACACACACACACACACACACACACACACACACACACACACACACACACACACACACACTCATATGTTGTTTTGTTGATTCTGTTTGTTTTCTGACATATCAACCCATTTCCGGGTATTTAGTCACAAATTTAGTCATTTTTGGTTAAAAGGTTTTATTTCAGTTTCTTACTTTTATTTTAAAAATATTTCTTGATGGCGTTTGCTTTAATTAGCTTTCCGTTGTGTAAAAATGTCTGTGCATACCAAACGGATGCAGTTTTATGTTATACCTAGAACAGGTGCTAATTGACTCATAGCATCCAGCTACAGTGTTTTATGCATGTGCATGTTTTACAAGTACTTTTATTGGATGTGTTTCGAGAAACATAAATACGCCAAACCAACCAGACTAGTATCAACATCTCACCCTTTCCTTAACTGCATAGGTACCTAGATGCTAAATTTTCTATTCTACTTCCTTCATCGGATTGTTAGCCTCTATCCATCTTCAACCATGCCAAAATACAGACATGTCAATGTTAACGTGAATAAATATCTTGCTGCCCCATCCAAATGGATCCCTATAAATATAAAAATATATATCCCTGGATCCCTATAAATATAAAAATATATATCCCTGGATCCCTATAAATATAAAATAAACTAGTGTGATCCCTATCACACTAGTTCTTACTCTCCGGTGGCAATATTCCTTGTTTGAGGAAAACAAGTGTAAAAACAAAATCAAAATGGCATCCCCACGGCTACCGCCACTTCTGCTCTGAATGGTCCTCAAAATAATTGTAACTGAGAGATTTTGTGTTTTAGCATCAAATTCAGTTTCACACGAAACCCATGGCAATCTATGTTTCTAACTATTCCAAATGGTTTGAATTTAATTTCAAATCTTCATATATCAAATACGTTTATATAATTAATTTGAATTTTGTGTATTGTAAATGTTTTTTGTTTTGTTTTAGTTCTTGTTTCTTTTTTATTTCTTTTGTTTTTTGTTTTTATTGTTTTTTTTATTTTTTGTTTTTTGTGATATTTTCTCTCATCTGCATTTTTTTGTATTCTTTTTGTTTGTTTTTATGGTTTTCTTTGTTTTTGTTGTTTTTTTTTTCAAGCACGAAACTAATGCATCTAACCCAGACCTTTCTACCTTGTTTTCTGTTTAGCTTAACTCTAACCTTATCAACTATTTAAGCCCCCCATTCCCCCCAAAGTCTTCCTTTATATGACATAGAACCATATCCAGTGACAAGGTCCGAATTTATCAACTATGAGAAAGATGAAGCCATGATTGACTAAAACTATTTTCAGGTCCATTCTGATCTGATGTGCTAGTGCTAGTAAAGGTCATCACCTTTGAGTTGAATAGACGCTATCGTTTACAGATTATTTGCTTAGAAAATAAATGCCTACAAAAAATTAACCAACCATATACAAAACAGATCTACGGTTTCGGCATAATTTGACTCAACAACGGTTGACATGCCGTAAATACGCACTAGCCAACCAATCCACAACGCCACTGATTTTAAGTGCCTTTTTTCTTTTTGCAAACGCAAGCATTTTATATCGCGCTTCTTATTGCAAAATAAAGAACTAAGAAAAACAAATACTTACCACGTTTTACGGCCGTCTGTAATATATTAGTATCATTGTGTGTGTGTGTGTGTGTGTGTGTGTGTGTGTGTGTGTGTGTGTGTGTGTGTGTGTGTGTGTGTGTGTGTGTGTGTGTGTGCAGTTTCATTTCGTCTTAGTCGTGCAAGCAAATGTTAGCAACATCTGAACGACACTGGGTGCCTCCGTTTTTAAAGGAAAAAATAAACGTTTTAAAGTTTCCTTACCGATACCTTTATTGTTTCTCTTTACCACTGCAAGTGCATTATATGTATTAACGTAGCGTATTATACTAAAGCTGAGTTATTCAACGTTTGTTTCTGTAAGGCTTTTCGTCATGGGGCTAACACTTGAACTCTATATAAGATACATAGATATTCGAATGTTACATCTAAGTTCTTTATCTCTCAAACTCTGAGTTAGTAAAGAAATTGGAAGCATAATTTCCCTCTCTCCAATTAACCATTTTTATACGTTATAGTATATCTTTGGTCTCTTGGTCTTACTGGATTCCAGGACAAGAATTTATCAAGTCCGGTTGAGTAACTATTTTGATTGATTTGTAAAAATAATTGACACATAAGAAATATGTATTAATATCTTAACTGTTCTTTTTTATAGTCATACATTTTTAAATAATTATTTATTTCCGTTGAATAGTCTAAACTTATTATTCTTTATATGAAATTGTTTTTGTTTTTTGTTTTTTGTTTTTTTCTGAAAAATAAAGTGATGGATTTTTTATGTCTCTCAATCCTCATCTTGTTTTGCGATGAGATGCATTATTTTGTGTGATAATTATTTTGTCTGGAAATTATTTTGTGTGGTAATTATTTTGTGTTATAATTATTTTGGGTGGTAATTATTTTGTGTGGTAATTATTGTGTGTGATAATTATTTTGTGTTATAATTATTTTGTGTGATAATTATTTTGTCTGGTAATTATCTTGTGTGGTAATTATTTTGTGTGATAATTATTTTGCGTGATAATTATTTTGTGTGATAATTATTTTGTGTGATAATTATTTTGTGTGATAATTATTTTGTCTGGTAATTATCTTGTGTGGTAATTATTTTGTGTGATAATTATTTTGTGTGGTAATTACATTTTGTGATGATTATTTTGTGTGGTAATTATTTTGTGTGATAATTATTTTGTGTGGTAATTATTTTGTGTGATAATTATTTTGTGTGATAATTATTTTGTGTGGTAATTATTTTGTGTGATAATTATTTTGTGTGGTAATTATTTTGTGTGATAATTATTTTGTGTGATAATTATTTTTTGTGATAATTGTTTTGTGAGGTAATTATTTTGTGTGATAATTATTTTGTGTGGTAATTATTTTGTGTGGTAATTATTTTGTGTGATAATTATTTTGTGTGTAATTATTTTGTGTGATAATTATTTTGTGTGGTAATTATTTTGTGTGGTAATTATTCTGTGTGATAATTATTTTGTGTGATAATTTTGTGCGATAATTATTTTGTGTGATAATTATTTTGTGTGGTAATTATTTAGTGTGGTAATTATGTTGTTTGATAATTATTTTGTGTGATAATTATTTTGTGTGGTAATTATTTTGTGTGGTAATTATTTTGTGTTGTAATTATTTTGTGTCGTAATTATTTAGTGCGGTAATTATGTTGTTAGATAATTATTTTGTGTGATAATTATTTTGTGTGATAATTATTTTGTGTGGTAATTATTCTGTGTGATAATTATTTTGTGTGATAATAATTTTGTGTGGTAATTATTTTGTGTGGTAATTATTTTGTGTGATAATTATTTTGTGTGATAATTATTTTGTGTGGTAATTATTTTGTGTGATAATTATTTTGTGTGATCATTATTTTGTGTGGTAATTATTTTGTGTGGTAATTATTTTGTGTGATAATTATTTTGTGTGATAATTATTTTGTCTGGTAATTATTTTGTGTGGTAATTATTTTGTGAGGTAATTAGTTTGTGTGATAATTTTGTGTGATAATTATTTTGTGTGATAATTGTTTTGTGTGAAAATTATTTTGTATGGTAATTATTTTGTGTGATGATCATAGAATACTTAATAAATAAGTTTTACCAGGGTAGTTTACTCTATTATTAAGAAAGATGTGAACGAATAAACATCCAAAACATGGGATAAAAAACAAATTGTTGATATTACTTTGCCAATCAAATTATTTCGCTTTTGTTTTCGTTTAGGAATTTATCAACACACAAAACTGATTTATTAGACAAAAAATAAATTATTAAAATTGGAAAAACACAAAATAAAAAAAATTACTTTTCCGGTTGGTGTCCATTCTCTGTTAAACAAGAGATTCAATGTCGAAATCATTCACGTTTGCTTGGCAAACTTAATAACAACCAATGCTGATCTGAACAATCCGAATATTTGGTTCATTGTCTTTTTTTTTATTATTTACGGCTTATCAACTTTTTAATGTGATTTTATGCCGAATCCAATAATTATCGTAAATTCTGTTAACCCTTTTGGTGACTGTCACAAAATTGTGACTGTCACCCCTAATAGCAGATATGCGCATATTCTGCAAAATACATTATGTTTGCAATATAAAACGCAAAAGCACAAATGTACACAATAAGTTCAACAAAAGACTTATATGTATATGAGAAAATGACAATTTTCTATGAACAGCTTTAAACCTAATTATAAATTCAAGATGGCCACCATCATAATATGCGAATTAGTCAAATTTTACACATTAATTTGATAGTTCTAAATATATGCTACAAATCATCAAAGGAGTAAACATGTATACAAACATATCGATATTAATCAACTTGGGGAATTATCGGCGTTGGTATTCTGTGCTCTCCGTTTGAATTTATTCGCGTCTATGTCTCACTGGCAATGACACGTATGTATATCACATGTATTTTGAAACCGAAATGTTGATTTTGTTGTATTGTTAGTCACCTCACTCTGCTTCGTCCTGTGCCACGTCCAATATGATTAATAGCAAAACTTAATGTTGACTGCATTGTCAACTGACGAGACTGGGTTGTGAAAATGAATAATTGAAATTTTAAAAATATATTTATTGTTTATCATTCCTATCCTGACGTACTGACGTCAAGGTTCTTAGATCTAGGATCGGGACGTGTAAATTAATGACATTTATTTAAAGGTCTACATAGTAAAATATTCATATCTTATTTCAGCTTACAAAAACTATATGTCAATGTGTGAACTGATTCATACATATGCAAATTTTACGTGTATATATATATATATATATATATATATATATATATATATATATATATATATATATATATATATACTAGCACAGATCGCCCGACGTTTCACGGTCGTAAAATACACTTAAATATGATATTTTAATTCATGCAGATTTCGTATCACTAGAACCAATTCTCTATCGATTATTATATTGTGCCCAATACATAATAGTGATTTCAAAGGTTTAAAAATATATATTAATTGGGTGTCATCAAACAGAATCGAAACCAAAATCTCTCTAGTGGTATTCGCAAGCATCTTAGCTAAAGCCATGCATATCTAAACTTGACAAAGTAACGCAATTAAACGTATAAATGTATATTTTCGCATGCGTATAGCATACATATTACGTCAAACTACGACTGCCAATTTCCAATGTTCAAATTTTGAACCCTTAGCAGATATTTTTTCTGGTTGAAAACCAAATCGGTTTTATTCCATTGATCGGAATACCCGATATGTAAAGTTTCTAGTCTATAGATAAAAAATGACAGAGTTGTTTGGTAGAAACCGTTTCTCACATAAAAATAAAGATTTACTCTAAATGCAGCTCCTAATATTAATGAAAGCTCGTTTTTAAAAGAATACGGAACTGAGTTATTTTTTTAAGTTTCTGGTGTATTTACAACTAAGTATATAAAAAATTTGTATTCATTTTTAAAATGGAAAAGTGGGTTTTTAATATAAATGTCATTGCGACAAATAACTAAACTTTATATATATATATAAGCCTAATAGTAAGGTTTCATGCAAAGTTTATATGAAAAAACGCGAAAATACTATAAGCCATTCTTAACATTGGGAGGGGAAGGTATTTTCTTTAATTCTTCTGTATAAGAATATATATGTTTAATAATTGTTAATACGCGAAGGGGAGGATAATATTTTACTATTATGAAATACGGACCATGCTGAAATAAAAACGTTATTTAGAAATCTATTCTTAATATTGGGAGGGGATATTTTTAACTCTTCTGTAATTTCACCTTACAATTTAAGTCTTAATATGGGGACGGGAGGATAATATTTTACTATTATGGAATGCGGATCGTGCTGAAATGAAAATATTATTTATAAAGCCATTCTTAATATGGGGAGGGGAAGGTCATTTTTAAAAACTTTTCTGTACTTTCACCTAACAATTTAATAATTCTTAATATGGGGATGGGAGGATAATATTTTACTATTATGGAATACGGGCCGTGCTGAAATAAAACGTTATTATTTAGAAAGCCATTCTTAATATGGGGAGCGCTTAACTGTTCTGTACTTTCACCTAACAATTTAATAATCTTTCTTGGGGAAGGGAGGATAATATTTTACTATTGTGGAATAATTAGTCGGTACTTTCACCTAACAATTTAATAATTCTTTAATATGGGGTTGGAAGAAAAATACACAATAATGTTGAATTATATCGTGAAGCAAGAGTTATGTAAGTGCTGTGTCAATGTATTTGTGTATTAACTTGGAAAAATTCACTGAGTCATCTTCCAGAAATGGCATTATTTCACTTAAAATTATAGTATCGGTGGTAATTATGATGGAAGAATAAACATAGTAATGACGAATTATAATTGAGAAGCAAGGGATGCCTAATCACTAACCAAGACAATCTAATTATGCATTAATTTGGAAATCCTAATGATCCATCTTCTAAAAATTACTTAATTTTTCTTACAATTATAGTGACGTAGGAGGAAAGAGAAATTAGTTCATATATGTTGTACGATATTTGTCGAGCGTATGTTAAATTGTTTCATATATGTATTTACATTACCCGTCCGAGAGTAGGTAAAATTATTTTAAATCTGTGTGGTACATTGCCCGGAAAGGATATTTTTCCATATACATGCTGTAAATATCCTGTCCTAGAAAAGGCACAATTTATCATACATATGTTGTGTAATATTCGTTCTATGGGAGGTAAAAAATTCTTTTGCTCTAGATAGCAAAGGATACACAGACATCGAAAAATCCTCTATACTAAGAATGACACGTATGTTTAAAATCAACCTCAATTTTCTCATTGTTTTATACGGTCCTGAGCAACGCCGGATGGCCTTGCTAGTTTTATATAAAACGTATTTTATCTACTTTTACTAAATAGAAAAGAATAAAACAATGTAAATGAGAGAGCTTTTAAGTTGGAAAAAATGGAGGAAGATAAAGTGAAAACAGAGGTAAAAAAAAAAAGGTGAGGTTTCTACTGGTTGGTTAGTTTTTAGGGGAAGATCATTGGCAGTTGGATCTGGAAAAGCAAGTTATCGTGGGATGAGCGGATACCCGAAGAACTCATTAAGAGCTCATGTATTTTGAATTCCAAGCTTATTTTCAATCAACTAATCGTAAAGAAAAACTTTAACGTTATAGTACTTCATATTCTCAAATTTATTATTTTTTTTAACTACTTTAGTTCAAAAGCGTTAATGATGGTATCAATTACATATCAGTGGTTAAACATGTTTATACGATTTTTATTTTTTTTAGTGTTTTTTATTTTTGCACTATCTATAAAAATACCAGTTTTATCAAAACATATTGATTTTAAATTCTATGGAATTTCCACGCGTCCCGCTAGTCCAAAATAATATCGTAAAATTAAACTCGTGACATTTGAATTGAAAGAAGTAATCTCTTTGATAAGTATATATCAATAAAATCCTTAAACATGAACCCATCACATTATAAATAATATAATAGTGTATATATATATATATATATATATATATATATATATATATATATATATATATATATATAAGTAAAATTGTCTGTGTGTGTGTGTCTGTGTGTGTAAATTCCCCTACCAAATAACTGTTATTTTTCAGTCTAATGACACGAGATTGGACATAAGACGTATTGAGATTTGGGAAAAATTTTTAATCGATTTTCGGCCAGAAATTTGTCTGTCAAAGGGTCAAAGTTCAACGATTTGACTTTTGAAAACTCTAACAAACTCCTTCGCCAATTTTGGGTCAAAACACTTGAAATTTTAGATATTGGACGTGGATCAAACTTTTTCATTTAAGTTGAGTCCAAAACAATAAATGCTAAGGGGTCAAATTTGCGGTCAAAGTTTTTTTTTTTAATTTGACCTCTGCGGTCTCTACCAAATTACTCAGCCAATTTTTGGTCTATACATCTGAAATTTTATATAAAGTGTATTCAGGAATCGGGCAAGCTTTTTAATCAGTTTTTGGCTGAAATTTTGGTTGCCAAGGGGTCAAAGTTCAAAAGATTTGACCATTGCAGTTTCTAGAAAACTATGCAGCCAATTTTGGGTCTAAACATTTGAAATTTTATATAAAAGGTATTTAGACATGCAGCAAGCTTTTTACTCAGATTTTGGGAGAAAATTTGGCTGCCAAGAGATCAAAGTTGAAAGAGTTGTCCTTTGCAGACTCTAACAAACTCCTCCGCCAATTTTGGGTCTAGACACTTGAAATTTTAGATGTAGGTTACCTGGAAATGAGTCAAACTTTTTAATATATATATATATATATATATATATATATATATATATATATATATATACATATATATATATATATATATATATATATATATATACACGCACATACATACATACATACATACATAAAGTTATAAACAGTACATAGGGCCCAAGCAAAGCCGGGCTGAACTGCTAATGCATATATATATATATATATATATATATATATATATATATATATATACTAGCATGGGTGCTCGGCGTTGTCGGGGTGTTTAGAGGTGGGTGTTGAGCAAAAAAAAAAAGTGGTAATAGGAAGGCAGGCTCGAACCCGTACCGCGAAGGAGGAAAAGAACTGAAAAAAACTGACGTCTTTGCTGTTACGACCACCGCCAAACCGGAAGTGACGTAGGTTTAAATTAAGGGTAGATAATTGAAAAGATTTTCGAAAATATCGACGAAAAAAGCGACCCCTCCCTGTTGAAAAGTGGCCCGCTGAGGGTGAATAAATTAATATTTTTAGCCAATTTTTCAGTATTTGTAGTCTAAAGGGTCGAGCTTCAAAACGATACTGATCTTGTGAAAATCCGTTGCCTCTGTCGAAAATTTTAGGCAGACATGCAAACATACATACATACATTTACATATTGATAGCTCAAATTTTCGACCCGAACAGATTAAAAAGCTTGCCCTATCTCTGAATACCCTTTATGTAAAATTTAAAATCTTTAGACCAGAAATTGTCTGAATAATTTGGTTGAGACCGCAGAGGTCATTTTTTTTTAAACTTTGACCCCCATTATGACCCCTTATATTTATTGTTTTAGGCTCAAATTAAGTTATTAAGTTAGATCTATGTCCAAGGAACCTATATCAAAAATTTCAAGTGTCTAGACCCAAAATTGGCGGAGGAGTTTGGTAGAATTCTCCAAAGTCAAATCGTTGAACTTTTACACATTAACAGCCAAATTTCTGACCGGAAACTGATTCCAAAATTTTCCCAAATCTCAGTACCCTGTATATCAATATTTCGAGTTTGTAGACTTAAAATTGACAGAGTTATTGTGTAGGGAAATGTACACAGACACACAGACATACACACAGACAGACACGTTCACTTTATATATATATATATATATATATATATGTATATATATATATACACACACACACACACAAACGTGTATGCTTCACGTTCACTAACAATCATCAGTGTGATTTATGTAACAACCGCTGGTCGAATAGTTAGAACCTATATACCTATATACCCGAATAACTCAAATCCAACATTCTTACCTACTCAGCCACCATTTGTGTAACTCAATTTTCATTTATATTTTCATAACTTACTACCTAGCTCTTTCCATGTTTTTAGCACTGTTGAAAATCTTATGTACGTACACGAAGTAATATATATGTGTGTGTGTGTGTGTGTGTGTGTGTGTGTGTGTGTGTGTGTGTGTGTGTGTGTGTGTGTGTGTGTGTGCTGACAGAGTGAGAGGAGGTTAAGATTACAAACAAAATTTCTCAAGAACCAATGCTGATATTTTCTCGCGAGCCGAGCAAGACTTCTTTGCTGATCTGACTCGACCCGCAAACCCTATTAAGTTGCCTCTCTTTGTCAAGCATTAATAGAATGCACATTTTTAGATGTTTGCTTGTCTGCGTGGGCATTAATTTCTTCATTTTCTGCCAACTCATAAAGTAAACTGAAGAGGTTGTCACGCACTTTTGATTGATTGCCATGTTAACTTAGTCATCAGACAGTAACTTCCTCCTCCTCCTCCTCCTCCTTCTACTCCTAATGCATACTCTTAACTTTACACCAGCTGCGCCTGAATTTCTCCCAATAATTTTTTTAATCAAACACGAATTTCGCATTAAAATGTAGAATGATTGTACAGCTCCAACACTCCTTAACAGTCATAGCAAAAAAAAGAAAGAAATGAAAATCCTTTTGTTACGGATTTGGAAAGTTATTACTGGAATCCAACAATCGAGAGAGATAGTCGGGCAAAAGTGGGGCGGGGGCTGTGATCTGGTTGCAAAACAAATGTGATGGAAAATACGACACAAGGTCGAAAAGTTTGTGGGCCAACGCACTAAATGTAGTACATTTTGTCTCCGTAAAAAAAGCACCTGAGTAGCCTTGTTGACATTTCCTGGTCGGGGCACCTCAAGTAGTTAGCAATAAACTTACTCTGTCCCAAAGAGAGTAGACAAAGTTTTAAAAAGTGAATTTCCTAGGACTACCCAGAACTATACCTAAGCCCGACAGATGAAAGGCTATCATATTGCCTTATCTCCGTTGTTGAGATTGTCGAGAATTCGTTTTCGATATGTCTCTCAATGTCGCAGTAAGACTGCACAAATAAAAACAGATTTCGTGCGCCTTAGGATGCGGAATTTTCTAAGTCTAACTGTCTTTATTGTATCAACGTGGATAGATTAGCATCCATTGATAATCTAGCAATATTTCTTAACCGATATGTCAAGAGCGAGTTCAGGTTCGGCTAAAAAATGTTTCAGGCATTTTCATTCAGCATTTATTCGTGAGGTGGTACTAGCAACACTATGCAGGTATTTTTATTTGCATTCATAGGGTCTCTTTTTGTGAGTTGGATTTCAAGAACCTTAAGAACCGACCTGTGTCTTACTTTACACTCGTAGGAAGACGAATATCCTTTAGTACGAAAGTACTCATTCTTATAGACAATCTCACACTTTTCTAGCGATGAGGGAAATGGTTGGTATCTCGAGTAGTGATTCAAAAAAAAAACACCCGAGGCGAAAGAGCACTCCAAAACAACATCTTCAACAAGATAAATTTAAATTCAAGGTCAGCTTGCTTAGGCGTTTAAACCGTCCATCCGGTTAGTAACTCCGGTTTCAAAAAATTCGTCTGCTTACCTATTTCATGGTCGCCCTTTCTTATTAAAAGCCACTGCTGTTAATCAAATCATACACAAGGTCAACACAATATTTTTTGTTTTAACTTATTTTAACGTGTTTTCCTTACAAATAAATGTAATTTAACCTCATTAAGTTAAAAAAAAAACTGATTTAAATCTAAATATATAATATATAACTAAATCATATTTATTTCATTGGAATTCATCATTGAGATGAGTATTATTTATTAATTTATTTATTGAGATGAGTATTATCCCCATCTTTTATTAGTTGTTTCGCTGCGTTTCGGCCAACTATTCCTCTGGCCTTCCTCAGGTTGTTAACCGCGACGGAATAGGAACTCCGAATATCCTAAGGGCATCCTCAGCAATTACTGCCTTCCATAGTTGTTGTTGTTCACCACGTTTTAGCCAAGTTAGCATTGGAGCCGTGACGCAGTGGATAGAGACGTTAGTCTCTACGGTTCCAGATGAGCATCGTTTGAAGATAACGGTTTCAATCCTACCCAAAGCCGGCCAGAGGCTTACTTGACTAAAATGTGGTAAGACAACAACTATGGAAGGCAGTAATTACTGAGGATGCGGTTAGGAAATTCGGAGTTCCTATCCCGTCGCTGTTACAAGACAGAGGAATAGTTGGCCGAAATGTTGAAAAACAACCAAGCAATGAGGATAATTATCAACAGTAAATTAAATTAATAAAATCATATTTATAACCATATTTACTGCTTGTGCGCTCCAGTGGATTCTGACGATTTTTTACATTTTTATTCAGGCCTTATTAAAACATATTTTCTCTTCAAGGAAGGGGGAGGTAGAACTTGGTTTTAGTAGTGATTTATGTAGGGCCTCCTTAATTTTAATTGGTGCTTGCAGTAGTGCTTTATGTAGGGCCTCCTTAATTTTAATTGGTGTTTGCAGTATTGCTTTATGTAGGGCCTCTTTAATTTTAATTGGTGTTTGCAGTAGTGCTTTATGTAGGGCCTCCTTAAATTTAATTGATGTTTGCAGTAGTGCTTTATGTGGGACCCCCTTAATTTTAATTGGTGTTTGCAGTAGTGCTCTGAGGTTTCTGTGTTTTATTTTATTCATTACTCACTTAAAAACGTTTTCTCCAGGCAATATAATCTCAAAATAACTTTTTATTTTGAACATTTTTCATCTTACCCTTTAAGGGCCAACGAGTAGACTAGTACTATTTAAAAAATAGCGCGGGTTGTTAAATGTAAAAACATCTTTTAAAAAGTCGTAAAAACATAAACAAAAAATAATGACGAGCCCTCCCGATAGAGCGAACTTTTTCCAAAGTGAAAAGTCGCAAAACAACAAAGAAAAAATAAATAAATAAATAATAATAATAATAATAATAATAATAATAATAATAATAATAATAATAATAATAATAATAATAATAATTATAATAGCGGGGCGGGGGCTAATGAGCCAACATCAAATTGGTGCTGTAAATCGGCCCTGAAAATAGAGGATCGATTTACTAATTTAAAAGGTTTTTAACACAAAAATAAGCTACGGTGGACCCATACAATACACATTTCCTTTTTGCATTTTTTTTCTTTTCGATATTTATTTTTTTTTTTTCAATTTTTATATAAAGTATTTTTCATTTAATTTAAGGGCAATGATGTTAAAACCTTTATTATCCAATGTATTCCATATTGTTTTCATGTCGCCATGTCTATTTTCGTGTGCGCGTACATTCAATTTTTGCGCGCGTGCATTCAATTTTTGCGCACGTACATTCATTTTTTGCACGGGCGCGAAAATGTGTATTGTTTTCACTGGTCACCCTGTTTGTTTTTGCGTGCATGAATTCAATTTTTGCGGATTTATACATTAATTCTGTGTACTCACTAGTTCATAGATAGCTATAACATGTACTGACCCAACGGGTCATGGATAGTCTAGTATGTGTTATGCATCCACATAAAATTTTATTCAGAGATATAATATATTTCAGTATTTACTTCAACCGTTCACGATACACACACACACACACACACACACACACACACATATATATATATATATATATATATATATATATATATATATATATATATATATATATATATATAAATTAGATTGATGTAAACTCAACTTGCCAATTCGGTAGTTCATCTCTATGATGAGCACTGATCGAACCAAATAGTTTCAGTTTTCTTACTTAGTATTTTTAAATGCTTTTTCTTTTTTTTTTACTAACCAATAATGACATTTCCATTTGATTCGTCTTTTTGCAGGGTCCGTTCTTGAGAATTACATGCCACTCCCTTACGATTCTTTAAGCGACGGTGCCATCAGGCAAAAACTCTCCGAGGTAAAACACATTTCGCGTCCTCGATTTTCATATCACAGGATTTTCAAAGGAAGATTTTCTTTTAGAAAGTTTTGAATTAAATATGAAAATTAGAAAAATAACTGTATATTTCCTTCTTTTTTTTGTAGCTTTGTTAATATTTAAGTATTTCTTGTATTCATTTTGACATTCAAAAGCGGAAACCCTATATTTTCCGAGCATCGTCAAATAAAATAACAAATATTTTGCTCAAATGCCGTTGGGGTTATGCGCCAATGTCGCTTAGGCTCTAATGAAGTGTTATAAGCTGCATGGGAAGCACAAGGATCTTAAATATTTAAATAAATATTACGTTTTATGTTACAAAAAATTAAGTGTATATTTCAGTAGTTTCTATATAATAGTTGCATATTTCTTCCAGGATATATTTATTATGTTGAAGTAGGTATAAAATTATGTCAATTTCCGATTTAAAATTCGAAAGCTGTAACCAAATAGATTGTTTCTATTTAATCGAAACCTATATTGAATTGATTGGCAGAAGGCATAGAAATATATGATTTCAAATATTGCTAGTTAGCTCCTAGCAAAATTTTATAATGAGAAAATGATTTTACATGAATTATTATCTTTCATATATATTTGTGCGCTAGTATCGAGGGAGAGTGCTATATCTATGCTGTCAAAATACTAGCGCACAAATACATGTATTTGGTGACTTCAATGTCCACCACAGTAACTGGCTAGGATTCTCAAATCACACAGACGTAGCTGGTAGCGCAACTCATAGTTTCTCTATATCTCATTCCCTATCTCAGTTGGTTACATTTCCGACACGTTTCCCAGACAAGCACGATCAACATGCCTCACTTCTAGATCTCTTTCTGACAACGGTTCCCAATGACTGTACAACAAATGCCCACAGCCCACTCGGGAATGCTGATCACGCTGTGATAATGGTAGAAATCAGCCTAAATTCTCGCCCTAAAACTGAAGACCCACTTCTCAAAACAACGAGGTATTACAAAAAGGCTGATTGGGAAGCCATCAGGGAGCTCATCAGAGATGCCCCATGGCAAAATATCTTTACTCTTCCAGCGGAACAGTGTGCAAATGAGACAACTGAATGGTTCAAAACTGCTATTGAAGCACATGTTCCCGCACGGAAATACTATAGCAAGCCCCACTCTCCCCAATGGTTTACTTCTGCTTGTGCAGCTGCCATTTGTCAAAGGCAGCATGCGTTCCGCAGATTCAACCGACATAAGTCCAGCTCAAATAAACAGAAGTTTATAGGAGCTAGAAATAATTGTAAGAGAGTGATAGACACAGCTAAGACAGATTACTCTGAAACCACCAGAAAGCGCATCGAAGCACAGAAATTAGGAACCCGGGATTTTTGGAAAATCTACAACAGCGTAGTTAATAATGGACAGTCAATTATTCCCCCACTAACAAATAATCATGAGGTTGCTTGCACGGCAACTGACAAGGCTAATCTGCTTGCCAGTCGGTTTGCCTCAAACTCCACACTGAACTCGGTACACCACTCACTCCCTGATTTTCCTCTGCGAACAGACGCCACACTTGACGATTTGAAAATCACCCCTTCTCAGGTGCATGCTATTATAAAAAACCTAGACACCTCAAAAGCATGTGGACCAGATCTCATCCCGGCTGTGCTATTAAAAAAATGCTCTGCCGAGGTTGCTCCAGTTCTGTCCAAACTTAATGCCTTAACGAATCTTGTTTTCCCGACTGCTGGAAAACCGCCTCTGTGGTACCAGTCTTCAAGAATTCTGGTGAAAGAACTGACCCACTAAATTATCGCCCCATTAGCCTCCTCCCGCTTTTCGCCAAAATATTTGAGTCCTTAGTTAATCAAGCCCTAGTCCAGCACCTAACAGCTGCTAAACTCCTGACTGACAAACAATATGGATTCAGGCAAGCCCGTTCAACAGCAGATATCTTAACTGTAGTTTCTGAACGTATATACCGTTCATTGGATAAAACAGGGGAGGGTAGAGCGGTGGCCCTTGATATATCTAAGGCTTTTGACAAGGCATGGCACGATGGTCTTCTAAGGAAAATTAGATCATATGGAATCACTGGAAGAATTCATAATGTAATTAAATCCTTCTTAAGTAATAGAAAAATCAAAGTTGTCCTCGACGGACATACATCCAAACAATATGACATAAATGCGGGAGTACCTCAGGGGTCTATCCTTGGACCTCTATTATTCCTGATATTCATAAACGACCTCCCTGATAATATTGTTTCGGAGATGGGTATATTTTCCGATGACACCACTCTCTATAACAGATATGAGGGGAAAACAAATGAACACATATCCAAGGAAATGGCAGAAACACTAGAGGACGACCTCCAATCTGTAGTGGAATGGGGACAAAAATGGTTGGTCACATTCAATGCTGCTAAGACTAAGCTTGTTTCCTTCAATAACTACAAGAAACCTTCTCTACCACCAATAGCAATGGCCAAGAACACATTGCCTGAAAGTACTTCTTTTAAACTCCTCGGCCTAACGTTTACAGGGAATATGAACTGGAATAGATACATTGAGAG
Organism: Euprymna scolopes; assembly: GCF_053919585.1. Lineage (NCBI taxonomy): Eukaryota > Metazoa > Mollusca > Cephalopoda > Sepiida > Sepiolidae > Euprymna > Euprymna scolopes. The sequence goes on from NC_136498.1 coordinate 92,510,009, forward strand.
CATTGCCAAGGCTGCTGCGAGGAAGGTTGGCTCCCTCTACCGTGCTAGAAAACTACTTACGCCTGCCAGTATCCTATACCTCTATAAGGCAACCATTCGCCCATGTATGGAGTACTGTTGTCACATCTGGGCTGGTGCATCTGCTGCTTGTCTCTCGCTCCTGGACAGGGTTCAAAAAAGAGTCGCCAACCTGATAGGTCCTGAACTGTCATCTAGGCTTCAACCTCTGTCCCATCGACGAGATGTTGCATCCCTCTGCCTGTTCTACAAATACTTTAATGGTGAATGCTCTGACGAACTGCAAACACTTGTACCTCCCCGACGTAACTACCCCCGACAAACCCGACAAGCTACTAAGTCTCATCCCTTTACAGTAGAGATCCCTAGGTGCAAGAAAGCATTTTACTCCAATAGTTTCTTCCCCAGAACTGCGGGTCTTTGGAACTCCCTTCCGGGATTCTGCTTTCCCAACTGCAATGATATGCAGAAGTTCGAGTGTAATGTTAACAAACATATTTCTACTCTTCTCCCTTCATAATGACCCCGCTAATTAATTCCCTAATAGTAGCCCCCTGCTTCAAAGTGGCACTGTGCCTTGTTTGGAGTGAAAATTGAATAAAAAAATAAAAAAATAAAAATATATATGTGTGTGTGTGTGTGTGTGTGTGTGTGTGTGTGTGTGTGTGTGTGTGTATAAATGCAAGAGAACTATATGCCCAGTCTGCTAAATCCAAAGTTGCTGATCAGCGGCTTAGTTCCCACCAGTTTTGGTAAATAACAAATAGGATCCTGAACAGAAGTGTGCGTTCTATCCCAACCATTATCAATGGACCAGAGGTCATCTCGTCAGCATCAGACAAAGCCAAACTATTTGCAAAGAACTTTGCAGCTAATTCTGCCCTATGCGACGAAGGCCATTAACTCCCAGATTTCCTCCTATAACACAGAAGGCGCTAGGTGACATACAAATATCTGTGCATGAGGTCGCCAAGCTAATCAAGAACCTAGATTCCAGTAAAGCAACTGGCCCTGACGGCATCCCAATTATAGAGTTAAAAAAGCTTCAACCAGAAACTGCTCCTTTACTTACGAAACTGTTTAAGTGTTGCCTTAAGGAGAAGTACTTTCCGACTCCCTGTCATCTACCTCTCAGTACAGACCAATAAGTCTCCTGTGTGTTATGAGTAAGTTGTTGGAATCCATATTAAATAGAGAAATAGTCAACCACCTCAGCAGAAATAACCTTCTTAGTGACACACAATATGGTTTCCGTTCTGCAAGATCTACCGCAAATGTGCTAACGGTTATATCTCACAGGATTAGTGAATCTCTTGACAAAGGCTTCCTTTCTAGGGCAATTGCTCTTGACATATCAAAGGCCTTGGACAAGGTATGGCATAAGGGCCTACTTCACAATAGTTCCAGCTACGGTATGACTGGAAATGTTTTCTCAATCATTAAATCATTTCTCTCCGATAAGAGTAGTGGTCGATGGCAAAAAATCAGAGGCCTAGAGTATTAATGCTGGAGTTCCTCAAGGGTCAATCCTGGGCCCAACTCTCTTCCTGATCTACATCAATGATCTCCCTAAACACATACTTAAATCATTCGTTGACATCTATGCTGATGACACGAGCATCTACGGCAACACATCAAAGGCTGTAAATGACAAAGTTCTCTCTGATTCTCTCTCCTCTGATCTCGAGCGCGTGGTTCAGTGGGGGAAGACGTGGCTAGTTAACTTTAATGCATCTAAAACCAAACTCCTATCTTTACATCATCAACGCTCTGATCCCCATCTGGCATCATCAACGCTCTGATCCCCATCTGGCATCAATTGAAATGGATGGCTCTCATCTAGGAGAAGCCCCATGTTTTGACAAGCTTCTGGGTTTGACCTTTACTCCTGATCTGAAATGGAACACGTACATCAAGTCTGTTGCCAAGGTCGCTGGAAAGATGATGGGATCCTTCTACCGCTCCAGAAGATATCTCACTACTGATGCAATTATTTATCTATATAAAAGCCAAGTACGTCCAAAATGGAATACTGCTGCCATATGTAGGCAGGAGCTGCTAAAAACAGCCTATCCTGCCTCGACAGAGTACAAAATAGACTTCGTGGCTTAGTGGGGGATGCCCTTTTCTCTTCCCTGCAACCTCTCTCCTACAGAAAAGACGTTGCGAGCCTATCCTTGTTTTATCGTTATTTCCATGGCAGGTGCTCTTCTGAACCCCAATCTCTGGTTCCCCCCTCGCCAATCTTTCACGAAAAACACCTGTCTAGCTAAATCCACTGTGAAAAATTTTCCCCACTCTTAATCTGTGCCTAAATCAAAACGTAGATTCCATGAACAAAGCTTCTTTCTTAGAACTGCACGCCTGTGGAACTCTGTTCCGTCTGCCTGCTTCCCGACTACAACCTGGATGTCTTCAAGTCCAACGTTAACAAATTCCTAATGAACCGCCCCCTTAAGTAAATACTTCATTAAATCTCCACACTAACGTACTGTACTTGTAATAACCCTTATCCCTGAGTGGCTTCCGGGCCTTGATAAGTGGTGACCACCGTGTAAAAAAAAAATATATATATATATATATATGTGTGTGTGTGTGTGTGTGTGTGTGTGTGAAATATAAAATAGAGGCGGACACACACATACACGCACACACACACACACACATATATATATATATATATATATATATATATATAGGTCTCTCCGTCTCCATAATATATATATATATATATAGAGAGAGAGAGAGGGGGGGGAGATAGATAGATAGATAGATAGATAGATAGATATATGTTATTTATTTTTGTTTTTGCGATACGTTTTGAATGAATTCAATTATTTACGAAAGTGTATTTTTACCTAAATGCGAGTTGAGAATAATTTTCCCTTTAACCAATTCGGTACCCTCATATGGGGAGCGGCATATATATTGCTTTTAAAATATAATTATAAACTGACACGTGTTTCGTCGTCCACGACTCATCAGAGTGTTTAAATCTAGCGAGATTCGAAATCGGGACCCCAATCGGGGCCGGTATATATATATATATATATATATATATATATATATATATATATATATATATATATATATATATATATATATATATATATATATATAGTAAGTTATGGAATATTAATAACATATAAATAAATAACATAAATTTCTCATTTCAGATAGTTCAATAGTGCGATACTAGAGCTATAAATATTTTCTTTAAGATACCTCGTTAAATGGAACAAACACTAAGTACTTATTCATTTTCAAAATGTTGATTATTTATTGATGACACTTTGCGTACAATTGTTTCAGCTCCGATGTTGGCATGCAGTTCTGTAATAGTTCATCAATTATAATTTTGTGCAACTAAACTTCATCATCCCATAGGAAAGCTAATTTGTCAAGAGTTTCACAGGTCACGAATTAAGACCCTTCTATTATTCACAACATATATATATATATATATATATATATATATATATATATATATATATATATATATAATGTATTAAACAACTTTATCTTCATTTTAAATTAAAACACACTTGGTTTATAATATTCCTTTTAATTCTGTAGTAGGTAGCCCTCATTTCTTTTCTTGCTATTGCATTTTTTCAAACTTCCGATAATTCAGGACTAAACTGTTGGCAGCATTTTTTTTTTTTAATAATTCAATTCATTTTTTTTCTTAATTAAATTTTCAAAATTATTATATAATTCTTTTCAGCTCACGTGTAATTATTTGCAGATTTTAAATCAAATACTTTATAACTTAAACTAATGTTTACAGTTATGGCACAAGCTAACATTATGTGATCGCAGAATCGGAGCAAAATCCAGGATTCGCTGTAATTTTTATAATTTCAGTTTCAAGTTGCCAGTATTAGTATCCATAATTCAAATTTGAATAATATTATTTCATTAAATTAACCAACGTACACTTATTTTTCAGACTGAAACGCTAGTCATTATTTAAGTCTTCAAATTACACAATTAGTTTTGTTTACATTTTATTATACTAGTTGCTTAGTGTTTCACTTACTCTAAATTAGGCACCGCCAAAACTGGGGGGCAGGTCAGTACTTTTTGACGGACCGTCTTTTTAAAAATCTACCAAAAATCAGGTAATTATCCGATCAATACGAAATTTTCAGCGATTATTAGGAGAAGAATGAACTTTAGAACAGTGTACTTATTTTTCATAAACGATATTTATATATATATATTTTTTTGCTTACAAACCCCCCCTTGTTTTGAAGTGGGAACAAATATGCTTAAAATAATCATCTGAAACTGAACAAAACATATTGTGTTGTTGTAAGGGACAGAATTATAGATTAAAAAAAAAAAAAATTGTTTGCATACCTTATTTTGACGTCTGAATATCAGAACTTCGATTGTGTTTAATTATCCCGCTTTTGAGTTTTGAAGTGTGAAATTCGGTGAATATGTTAAGTAAAATAATTAATTTAAGTTAAGCAAAACAAAAAAAAAATTTTTTAATATTTATACGAAAAAAGCCATTTTAAAATTTTTGATAAATAAATTAACAATTTTTTTTTAGCGAGCCGAATAATGCATGACCATTATTAAACAGGGCATGCTTTGAATAATCGATACAAAAAAAAAATTCGATAAATATTGTGCCCTTTGTGTTAAAAATAGCATCATTTTTTTCGATCTCGTTTGAAAACGTTTGCCGCCTTTCGACTACGGTGGACCAAACGCGCTGAAATAATTTTTTTTTATTCTGCTTTAAATTGCCCCCCCCCATTTTGGGGAGCCTGGCCCCCACACACATACACATTAAAAACCAAACTCATACAAATGGTCACCCATCTGGTACTGGCTAGCCTCAGCTTAATAATACATTGAAATTTTCGTCACTGAAAAATAAGTTTTTTTGGCCTGTTTGGTCTTCCATAGTTTTCTTATCATCAAAAGAAAACGTAAACAGAGTCGATCTGAACTCTACGTCGACGCGAAATATTTGGTTACCTATATGAATAAGTGGAATTATTTGAAATTCAGGTACTTATATTATAATATTTTTGCATATTCTCTTAGAAAATCATCCTAAATCTTAGTTAGACAATAAATAAATAAATTAATTATTTCAAAAACCCTTTTTTTTTAATATTTAAGTACTTTTTTTGTGCAAGACAAAAAATGTCAATTGTTAACTTTTTGGGAAAATTTAACATTTAAAATTGAATTAAAAATAGTAGAAAAAGTTTTACATTATTCTGTTTTCTATATGATAAAATTCAGGGTTTTATCTTTCTGGAAAAAAAAGTTACTCAGAAATAATGGATTTTAATAAATGTAATTTAGTTTTAAAAAACAACAACAACTTGATTTTGCGGCCATTTTTGGCGGTGCCTACTCTAAACACTCCACGTAACTTTAAAAAAATTCAATTTTAAACTACTACCAACGTCCTATCCCACTAATCGAATTTTTCAACATAATTTGTAATATTCACCAGAGTAGCAAGCGTCCGCGTATTTGTGCATTGTGTGGATGTACGTGCGAGCGGTGGCGTTACGGAGGAGGGGTGGACTTGCCACAGGGAAGTGTTGGGTGGGAAAAGATAAAAAAAGATAGCGCCTGGTATTTTATAAACTGTGGTCTCGTGAGATCACGAGAAAACAGAGGGCACACATGCAAATGAGATAGGGTGAAAAACTGCATAAAAAACAAGCTCGAGATGAGTACGAGCAAGAGGTTGAGGCGTGGATCTGAGATGGATGGCTGATCCCCTACCCGGAGAAGCTTGGTCAGCCCAAGGGTCTGATACCCTTAATGGCGGTTATCCAGCATAACAAGTCAAAAGTAAGACCAAGTGCTGGATTATCGTGAGCTCAACCAGTACATTGAGGCTTACACTGCCGATGCTTACGTGTGTGCCAGCAAACTGAGGGAATGGCGCCAGAAGGGCTCCAATATGTCAATATTAGACCTCCGGAAGGCCTATTTGCAGGTGCGAGTAGATGAGACGCTGTTCCAAACAGTGTGGTTTCGGGGTCAGAGGTACTGCCTAACACGACTCGGTTCTGAACGTGGCACCGCAGATCATGAAGACCATTGTGAATGCGGTGTTGTCTCAAGAAAAAACCATTGAGGACGCAACATCAGCCTACATTGACAATGTGTACATCAATGAGGACATAAAATCTGCATCGTGTGTCAGGGAAAAATTTGGCTCAGTTTGGTCTGCAGTGCAAGAATCCCGAATGTCTGAGGGATGGAGCGCGCATATTGGGATTAGACGTCTGTGAGGAAGACGGCACCCTACGATGGAGGTGTGGCAATGGGATTCCAGGCATCCCTGAGGTTGTTATGAGGCGGACCGTTTTTTTTCCTGGTGTGGGAAACTTGTTGGACACTTACCAGCCTGTAGCTGGCTCTGTGTAGCTGTGGGTGTCATCAAGCACAGAGCGAATTTGGTAACCACAGGTTGGGACGATGTGCTTGACGATGCTCTTCTAACTCTGATCGTAACTGAGACTCTGGAGAGAGTCAACAAGGAGGACTCTGCCCGTGGAAAATGGTGTGTTGGTGCGAACCACGTAAATGTGTGGGTCGACGCTAGTTCATTGGCATTGGGAGTCGCATTAGAGCAAAGAGGGAATGTGTTTGAAGACGGCATGTTGGCTGCGACCCGTGAGTGGTGCTCAGCACATCAACTTAGCAGAGTTGGACGCTTTTGTAAAGGGAATAAATCTCGTACTGCAATGGCAATTGAAGAAACTGCACCTGTACACGGATTCTCTCTGCGCCTACCACTGGGTGTCTGACACGCTTTTAAGGCAGCCAGCAAGACGTTGATCCAGCGAAGGCTAGACATGCTGAAGAGTCTGGTCTCTGAGTATGGATTATCAGTGTTGGTAACGCTGGTAACATCACATTGTAATCGTGCTGACCAACTAACCCGTGTACCACACAGATGGTATGGAGCCGTGAAGATAAGTGTGGAGCACACTGCTCGATCTCGCGCAGTTGCAATTGGCGTGATTAGCCCATGTCGAATACAGAAGATTCATGCACAGAGCGGACATCCATGTGTCAAGAGAACAGTGTATTTTGCGAGACGTGTGGACCCAGCAGTGACAAAGGCAGATATCAGGCAGATTGTCAGGCACTGTGAGGCGTGTCAGTCTATTGATCCTGTAACAAAGCAATGGCGAAAAGGACGGTTGGACAAGAAAGTGTGGCAGCAAGTGGCGATGGACATTACCCATTACAGTGGTAAACCCTTATCGATTGTGGACCCACACGTTTTGCAGTATGGCGACACATGACTAGACATGACTCGGCAAGTGTTGTTCGCATCTTGTAATCCATCTTTTTGAGCGGGGTGCGCCGGAAGAGATCTTGACGGATAATGATGCTTCTTTTTGCAGCCAACAAGTTCGGCAACTGTTAGATGAATGGGGTGTCCGACTATGGTTGCGATGCGCTCATGTGCCATCAGGGAATGGCATTGCTGAGGAGACATCGTAGCATTAAGAGAATTGCTGTCAGAAAGCAATGCACCATTACGGAGGCCACGTCAAGCCAAAGGATGGGAAATTACCTACAACAGCGCCGACTAATGCCATATACACATATGTTAGACTAAAGGGAATTGATGCTGCACAGCCAGTCAACCAGAAAAGACATGCCAAATATGAGGTAGGGGATCCAGTTTGGGTGAGACCACCTTGACACCGGTACATCACCAAATGTTTTTATTTATAAATATAATTTTAATCACCAAAGCTGCATCTGATTTTTAATGACTTTACAAAAATCAATAATTTATTTTATTTTATTTTATTTACTTATCTGTCCCCTGAAATTTTAGTTTTATTCACAAATGAATTTAACATTTGGATTGAATTATGAAATGATATATTATAAAAAATATTTTTTTTTAAATCTTCACCAGATTGATAAAATCAAATATTTGCCGGATATCTCATCCAACAAAAGTAGAAACTGAGGAGACATGTTTACATCGGATTGTTACCTGGTGCCTTGGAAAAATTACAACACGCGTTGGATCTTTTTTACATCCCTGCCGCCAAGAACTTTGATTTAAAGATCTAGCATACATTTCGGATCTGAAGTTCAATATCATTTTATTTATTCTGCATCAATATCTAATTTCCCTTATTCTATGTAGCTAAAATGATTTAAAAACTTTAAAAACTTTCAACTTTTTTTAGCAAATAATGTTCAAACCATTTATAATATTTGCTAATATTTTTCCTCTGGGGAGATGGATAAAAATCAAAAACATTGGTTAAGGAAATGTTTTTTATTAAACTGTATTCTTTGTTTTGCATGCAATAAAAATTGTATATTTGAAATTTAACCATTTCAAACCATAAAATTTACATTCCTAATATATATATATATATATATATATATATATATATATATATATATATCTTTTTCCGATTATTAAACAGATTGTGGGTGATTATTTCATCACAGCTCCGACTCACCTGAGCGCTGACATTTTGCAGTCAAAGAATGTCACAGTCTACATTTACTATTTCTCCTATTTGTCCGCCCTGGACCAAGATCACAGTAAGTTCTTCCGTTTTCTTTGTCTTGGATGAATATAAAAGATGTGTTAGGGACGCACTATTAGCTTATCTCTTCTCTCTGCTGATTAAAACATATAGAAATTAACATAGTGAATTCCTCTTTGTATTTTTTCTTCAAAACTAATATGCTTAACAACTCGCCATTCGAAAATGCGTCTACTGCAAATTATATTAAAACTGAGCTTGTATTACATATTTGCTTTGAGATGGTGGCAGGTAAACGTAAATATGTGTTTATATACATTTTTCTGATAATACTGATGGTCTAATGTGTCCATTATACTACCGAAGCGTGTGTCTAAATGATTGGCGTAAATAATTAGCTCATTCCTGTACAGGCATAAATTATATATTTCCAACTAAGCTTGTTGCAGCGAGCCGAGTGGTTGAATGCCAATCGATTGTACAACTAAAAAAAGTAGACACAAGCAAAATTCTACAAATGACAAACAAGAGAGAACAAACAAACGCAGATGAACACTTGTAAGGGAAATATAGTATTTTTTCGCCAAAAATACACAAAGAAAACTGTAAAAAACAAAAAAACTGGAGAAATTCGATCGATAGAGATTCCGAAAACGGAAAGGTTGGAAGAGCGGATATGTTGTATCGTAAAGGAGACTGGATAAATAAGAATGTAAGGCTGAAGATATAGAAACTTGATCCCGGACAGCATAGGGCGACGTCGTTCGGAGATTGACGTGGATGCAGGTATGATAAGACGTCTCGAGTAGATCAGTTATAAGTTGACAGGATCAGTGATTGCAGGTATGGAAGTGATGAAACTGGATCCTGAATAGCATAAATGAGTGTATGTCTCAGGTAGGTTCGGTCAACAGCTGGATCGACAGGATCAGAGGTTGCAGGAATGAGCTAGAACCGGGGCTATAACTGCAGGAGTCAAAGCAGGAAGTGCAGGAGTCGGAGTAGGAACTGGAGAAAAGAGCTTGAGTCAGGTTGTTGAAACAGGCAACAAGTTGTGAAATCGCATTTTTGTAGATTGTTACCCTTAAAAAGGCAGTTTGATTGTGTTTTTGTCTCGGATCGACGACTGGCCACGCAGTCGAAGATAGGGGCCTCCCGACGCCTCGCCTAAACTGGCGCGGTATTTATTTCTCTCACATCGTGACACAAGAATCGAAAAATGGGATTAAAAAATCAGCGCCTTAGAGAAGGAGCACTACTGTGGCCCTGCAAATATTACTTGTGCAACTCCGTCGACATGCTCAGGTAGAGCCGCTTAAGCCGATTTAGCAATGAACTAACCCCTTCTCAACGAGAAAAGGCAAACCTGGGAGGATGGACCTCCTAGAACTGCATAGAACCAGCATTGCATCGCAATCAAGAGGGAACAGATTGTTACAGTAATGGTTATTTATTTCTTTGTCATCGTTAAAAATGTGACTCGCACGGTCGGAAAGTTGAATTAACATTACACTGCAGGGAACAGGTCATTACAGGAATGGTCTAATCTTTAATGATTTTGGGGTTCATTTAGAAGAAGGCTTACTACTGTGGAGCCTGGGTCATAATATAATGTATAAATAACCGAATTTTTTGCGGTCAAATCTGGAGTGAAAAGATCTAGAGTTATTGTATTTACATAATTAACAGTTAAATGTTGGTATTTTGACTAGATGTGAGTTACGAGATGTAGGAAGTTGAAATGTTCGTTTTTGAAAGGTCAAGATTTAGGGGCCTGTCTTAAAGTTTACGTTTATTAAAAATGGTGTGCGATGTTTTGTAAACAAAAGAATGATCGAACCGATACCGTGACAATCCCGCTGATGTTAACCATAACAGTTTTTCTTTTATTCATCACGAGTTATTTTATATTAACTGTTCCGACCTTGCATTTCCCGGGAATATTACATTTTGTCACTTTTGTTTTTTTGTTTAGTTTTGTTTTTGTTTTTGCTTTGTTTTTTACCAAATTAAATCGTTTTAGTTGATAATTTGAAAGTTAAATTTAATTAGTGTGATATTGCTTGGTTATTAAATTATGAATTGAACAAATTGTTATTAATGTAACGTTGTTTAAATCAATGCTTATAGAACTATTGGGTGTGAAAAACTTTTAAAATTTTAATTCTTTTAATTAAATTAGCATATGTTATGTATTTGCATTTAAATGACTTTCTATTTTAGTTTACATGCTTCAAGGTTTTGGGGGGATTTTTTTTTTAAATACAAACATCAAATTATGAAAAAACATGTATTATCGTTTGAGTGTTTTTTTGTTTTGTTTTGTTTTTTTGGCATTTTTTTACGTTTTTCAGTTGTCTCCCATGGATCAGAACTTTTCTATTTGGCGGGTGCGCCTCTCGTTGGACACAAGAATATCAGATTTGATAATAAAGATCGGACAATGTCCAGATATATGCTGAAGTTGTGGGCAACGTTCATAAAACTTGGGTAAGTCCCTATTTACTTGCAAAAATAAAACTTGCTCCAGTCATGAATGAGGATAAAACAATACAGTTTGGTCCCAGTTCAAGGGATAAGGAGATAGCGAGATTGTCGTTGTTGACAATTTGTTGATTTACCTCTCTCCTCTCCGATTTTGATTTACCTCTCTCCTCTCCGATTTTGATTTACCTCTCTCCTCTCCGATTTCGATTTACCTCTCTCTTCTCCGATTTTTATTTACCTCTCTCCTCTCCGATTTTTATTCACCTCTCTCCTCTCCGATTTTGATTTTCCTCTCCCCTTTCCGATTTTGATTTACCTCTCTCCTCTCCGATTTTGATTTACCTCTCTCCTCTCCGATTTTGATTTACCTCTCTCCTTTCCGATTTTGATTTACCTCTCTCCTCTCCGATTTTGATTTACCTCTCTCCTTTCCGATTTCGATTTACCTCTCTCCTCTCCGATTTTGATTTACCTCTCTCCTCTCCGATTTCGATTTACCTCTCTCCTATCTGATTTTGATTTACCTCTCTCCTCTCCGATTTTGATTTACCTCTCTCCTCTCCGATTTTGATTTACCTCTCTCCTTTCCGATTTTTATTTACCTCTCTCATCTCCGATTTTGATTTACCTCTCTCCTTTCCGATTTTGATTTACCTCTCCCCTCTCCGATTTTGATTTACCTCTCTCCTCTCCGATTTTGATTTACCTCTCTCATCTCTGATTTTGATTTACCTCTCTCCTCTCCGATTTTGATTTACCTCTCTCCTCTCCGATTTTGATTTACCTCTCTCCTCTCCGATTTTGATTTACCTCTCTCCTCTCCGATTTTGATTAACCTCTCTCCTCTCCGATTTTGATTTCCCTCTCTCCTTTCCGATTTTGATTTACCTCTCTCCTTTCCGATTTTGATTTACCTCACTCATTTCGGATTTTGATTTACCTCTCTCCTCTCCGATCTTGATTTACCTCTCTCCTCTCTCCTTTTGATTTACCTCTCTCCTCTCCGATTTTGATTTACCTCTCTCCTCTCCGATTTTGATTTACCTCTCTCCTCTCCGATCTTGATTTACCTCTCTCCTCTCCGATTTTGATTTACCTCTCTCCTCTCCGATTTTGATTTACCTCTCTCCTCTCCGATTTTGATTTACCTCTCTCCTTTCCGATTTTGATTTACCTCTCTCCTCTCCGATTTTGATTTACCTCTCTCCTCTCCGATTTTGATTTACCTCTCTCCTCTCCGATTTTTATTTACCTCTCTCCTTTCCGATTTTGATTTACCTCTCTCCTCTCCGATTTTGATTTACCTCTCTCCTCTCCGATTTTGATTTACCTCTCTCCTTTCCGATTTTGATTTACCTCTCTCCTCTCCGATTTTGATTTACCTCTCTCCTCTCCGATTTCGATTTACCTCTCTCCTCTCCGATTTTGATTTACCTCTCTCCTCTCCGATTTTGATTTACCTCTCTCCTCTCCGATTTTGATTTACCTCTCTCCTTTCCGATTTTGATTTACCTCTCTCATCTCCGATTTTGATTTACCTCTCTCCTCTCCGATTTTGATTTACTTCTCCCCTCTCCGATTTTGATTTACCTCTCTCCTCTCCGATTTTGATTTACCTCTCTCATCTCTGATTTTGATTTACCTCTCTCCTCTCCGATTTTGATTTACCTCTCTCCTCTCCGATTTTGATTTACCTCTCTCCTCTCCGATTTTGATTTACCTCTCTCCTCTCCGATTTTGATTAACCTCTCTCCTCTCCGATTTTGATTTCCCTCTCTCCTTTCCGATTTTGATTTACCTCTCTCCTTTCCGATTTTGATTTACCTCTCTCCTTTCCGATTTTGATTTACCTCTCTCCTCTCCGATTTTGATTTACCTCTCTCCTTTCCGATTTTGATTTACCTCTCTCCTCTCCGATTTTGATTTACCTCTCTCCTCTCCGATTTTGATTTACCTCTCTCCTCTCCGATTTTGATTTACCTCTCTCCTCTCCGATTTTGATTTACCTCTCTCCTCTCCGATTTTGATTTACCTCTCTCATCTCCGATTTTGATTTACCTCTCTCCTTTCCGATTTTGATTTACCTCTCTCCTCTCCGATTTTGATTTACCTCTCTCCTCTCCGATTTTGATTTACCTCTCTCATCTCCGATTTTGATTTACCTCTCTCCTCTCCGATTTTGATTTCCCTCTCTCCTTTCCGATTTTGATTTACCTCTCTCCTCTCCGATTTTTATTTACCTCTCTCCTCTCCGATTTTGATTTACCTCTCTCCTCTCCGATTTTGATTTCCCTCTCTCCTTTCCGATTTTGATTTACCTCTCTCATCTCCGATTTTGATTTACCTCTCTCCTTTCCGATTTTGATTTACCTCTCTCCTCTCCGATTTTGATTTACCTCTCTCCTCTCCGATTTTGATTTACCTCTCTCCTCTCCGATTTTGATTTACCTCTCTCCTCTCCGATTTTCATTTACTTCTCTCCTTTCCGATTTTTATTTACCTCTCCTCTCCGATTTTGATTTATCTCTCTCATCTCCGATTTTGATTTACCTCACTCATCTCGGATTTTGATTTACCTCTCTCCTCTCCGATTTTGATTTACCTCTCTCATCTCCGATTTTGATTTACCTCTCTCCTCTCCGATTTTGATTTACCTCTCTCCTCTCCGATTTTGATTTACCTCTCTCCTCTCCGATTTTGATTTACCTCTCTCCTTTCCGATTTTGATTTACCTCTCTCCTCTCCGATTTTGATTTACCTCTCTCCTCTCCGATTTTGATTTACCTCTCTCCTCTCCGATTTTGATTTACCTCTCTCCTTTCCGATTTCGATTTACCTCTCTCTTCTCCGATTTTTATTTACCTCTCTCCTCTCCGATTTTTATTCACCTCTCTCCTCTCCGATTTAGATTTTCCTCTCCCCTTTCCGATTTTGATTTACCTCTCTCCTCTCCGATTTTGATTTACCTCTCTCCTCTCCGATTTTGATTTACCTCTCTCCTTTCCGATTTTGATTTACCTCTCTCCTCTCCGATTTTGATTTACCTCTCTCCTTTCCGATTTCGATTTACCTCTCTCCTCTCCGATTTTGATTTACCTCTCTCCTCTCCGATTTTTATTCACCTCTCTCCTCTCCGATTTTGATTTACCTCTCTCCTTTCCGATTTTGATTTACCTCTCTCCTCTCCGATTTTGATTTACCTCTCTCCTCTCCGATTTTGATTTACCTCTCTCCTCTCCGATTTTGATTTACCTCTCTCCTTTCCGATTTTGATTTACCTCTCTCCTCTCCGATTTTGATTTACCTCTCTCCTCTCCGATTTTGATTTACCTCTCTCCTTTCCGATTTCGATTTACCTCTCTCCTCTCCGATTTTGATTTACCTCTCTCCTCTCCGATTTATATTTACCTCTCTCCTTTCCGATTTTGATTTACCTCTCTCCTCTCCGATTTTGATTTACCTCTCTCCTCTCCGATTTTGATTTACCTCTCTCCTTTCCGATTTTGATTTACCTCTCTCCTCTCCGATTTTGATTTACCTCTCTCCTCTCCGATTTCGATTTACCTCTCTCCTATCCGATTTTGATTTACCTCTCTCCTCTCCGATTTTGATTTACCTCTCTCCTCTCCGATTTTGATTTACCTCTCTCCTCTCCGATTTTGATTTACCTCTCTCCTCTCCGATTTTGATTTACCTCACTCATCTCTGATTTTGATTTACCTCTCTCCTCTCCGATTTTGATTTACCCCTCTCCTCTCCGATTTTGATTTACCTCTCTCCTCTCCGATTTTGATTTACCTCTCTCCTCTCCGATTTTGATTTACCTCTCTCCTTTCCGATTTTGATTTACCTCTCTCCTCTCCGATTTTGATTTACCTCTCTCCTTTCCGATTTTGATTTACCTCTCTCCTCTCCGATTTTGATTTACCTCTCTCCTCTCCGATTTTGATTTACCTCTCTCCTTTCCGATTTTGATTTACCTCTCTCCTCTCCGATTTTGATTTACCTCTCCCCTCTCCGATTTTGATTTACCTCTCTCCTCTCCGATTTTGATTTACCTCTCTCCTCTCCGATTTTGATTTACCTCTCTCCTTTCCGATTTTGATTTACCTCTCTCATCTCCGATTTTGATTTACCTCTCTCCTCTCCGGTTTTGATTTACCTCTCTCCTTTCCGATTTTGATTTACCTCTCTCCTCTCCGATTTTGATTTACCTCTCTCCTCTCCGATTTCGATTTACCTCTCTCCTATCCGATTTTGATTTACCTCTCTCCTCTCCGATTTTGATTTACCTCTCTCCTCTCCGATTTTGATTTACCTCTCTCCTCTCCGATTTTGATTTACCTCTCTCCTCTCCGATTTTGATTTACCTCACTCATCTCTGATTTTGATTTACCTCTCTCCTCTCCGATTTTGATTTACCTCTCTCCTCTCCGATTTTGATTTACCTCTCTCCTTTCCGATTTTGATTTACCTCTCTCCTCTCCGATTTTGATTTACCTCTCTCCTCTCCGATTTTGATTTACCTCTCTCCTCTCCGATTTTGATTTACCTCTCTCCTCTCCGATTTTGATTTACCTCTCTCCTTTCCGATTTTGATTTACCTCTCTCATCTCCGATTTTGATTTACCTCTCTCCTCTCCGGATTTGATTTACCTCTCTCTTTTCCGATTTTGATTTACCTCTCCACTCTCCGATTTTGATTTACCTCTCTCCTTTCCGATTTTGATTTACCTCTCTCCTCTCCGATTTTGATTTACCTCTCTCCTCTCCGATCTAGATTTACCTCTCTCCTATCTCCTTTTGATTTACCTCTCTCCTCTCCGATTTTGATTTACCTCTCTCCTCTCCGATTTTGATTTACCTCTCTCCTCTCCGATCTTGATTTACCTCTCTCCTCTCCAATTTTGATTTACCTCTCTCCTTTCCGATTTTGATTTACCTCTCTCCTCTCCGATTTTGATTTACCTCTCTCCTTTCCGATTTTGATTTACCTCTCTCCTCTCCGATTTTGATTTCCCTCTCTCCTTTCCGATTTTGATTTACCTCTCTCCTCTCCGATTTTGATTTACCTCTCTCCTTTCCGATTTTGATTTACCTCTCTCCTCTCCGATTTTGATTTACCTCTCTCCTCTCCGATTTTGATTTACCTCTCTCCTCTCCGATTTTGATTTACCTCTCTCCTCTCCGATTTTGATTTACCTCTCTCCTCTCCGATTTTGATTTACCTCTCTCATCTCCGATTTTGATTTACCTCTCTCCTTTCCGATTTTGATTTACCTCTCTCCTCTCCGATTTTGATTTAGCTCTCTCCTCTCCAATTTTGATTTACCTCTCTCCTCTCCGATTTTGATTTACCTCTCTCCTTTCCGATTTTGATTTACCTCTCTCCTCTCCGATTTTGATTTACCTCTCTCCTCTCCGATTTTGATTTACCTCTCTCCTCTCCGATTTTGATTTACCTCTCTCCTCTCCGATTTTGATTTACCTCTCTCCTCTCCGATTTTGATTTACCTCTCTCCTTTCCGATTTTGATTTACCTCTCTCCTCTCCGATTTTGATTTACCTCTCTCCTCTCCGATTGTGATTTACCTCTCTCCTCTCCGATTTTGATTTACCTCTCTCCTTTCCTATTTTGATTTACCTCTCTCCTCTCCGATTTTGATTTACCTCTCTCCTTTCCGATTTTGATTTACCTCTCTCCTCTCCGATTTTGATTTACCTCTCTCCTCTCCGATTTTTATTCACCTCTCTCCTCTCCGATTTTGATTTACCTCTCTCCTTTCCGATTTTGATTTACCTCTCTCCTCTCCGATTTTGATTTACCTCTCTCCTCTCCGGTTTTGATTTACCTCTCTCCTTTCCGACTTTGATTTACCTCTCTCCTCTCCGATATTTATTTACCTCTCTCCTCTCCGATGTTGATTTACCTCTCTCCTCTCCGATTTTGATTTACCTCACTCATCTCGGATTTTGATTTACCTCTCTCCTCTCCGATCTTGATTTACCTCTCTTCTCTCTCCTCTTACCTCTCTCCTCTCTCCTCTTACCTCTCTCCTCTCTCCTCTCCGATTTTTTACCTCTCTCCTCTCCGATTTTGATTTACCTCACTCATCTCGGATTTTGATTTACCTCTCTCCTCTCCGATCTTGATTTACCTCTCTCCTCTCTCCTTTTGATTTACCTCTCTCCTCTCCGATTTTGATTTACCTCTCTCCTCTCCGATTTTGATTTACCTCTCTCCTCTCCGATCTTGATTTACCTCTCTCCTCTCCGATTTTGATTTACCTCTCTCCTCTCCGATTTTGATTTACCTCTCTCCTCTCCGATTTTGATTTACCTCTCTCCTTTCCGATTTTGATTTACCTCTCTCCTCTCCGATTTTGATTTACCTCTCTCCTCTCCGATTTTGATTTACCTCTCTCCTCTCCGATTTTTATTTACCTCTCTCCTTTCCGATTTTGATTTACCTCTCTCCTCTCCGATTTTGATTTACCTCTCTCCTCTCCGATTTTGATTTACCTCTCTCCTTTCCGATTTTGATTTACCTCTCTCCTCTCCGATTTTGATTTACCTCTCTCCTCTCCGATTTCGATTTACCTCTCTCCTATCCGATTTTGATTTACCTCTCTCCTCTCCGATTTCGATTTACCTCTCTCCTCTCCGATTTTGATTTACCTCTCTCCTCTCCGATTTTGATTTACCTCTCTCCTCTCCGATTTTGATTTACCTCTCTCCTTTCCGATTTTTATTTACCTCTCTCATCTCCGATTTTGATTTACCTCTCTCCTTTCCGATTTTGATTTACCTCTCCCCTCTCCGATTTTGATTTACCTCTCTCCTCTCCGATTTTGATTTACCTCTCTCATCTCTGATTTTGATTTACCTCTCTCCTCTCCGATTTTGATTTACCTCTCTCCTCTCCGATTTTGATTTACCTCTCTCCTCTCCGATTTTGATTTACCTCTCTCCTCTCCGATTTTGATTAACCTCTCTCCTCTCCGATTTTGATTTCCCTCTCTCCTTTCCGATTTTGATTTACCTCTCTCCTTTCCGATTTTGATTTACCTCTCTCCTTTCCGATTTTGATTTACCTCTCTCCTCTCCGATTTTGATTTACCTCTCTCCTTTCCGATTTTGATTTACCTCTCTTCTCCGATTTTGATTTACCTCTCTCCTCTCCGATTTTGATTTACCTCTCTCCTCTCCGATTTTGATTTACCTCTCTCCTCTCCGATTTTGATTTACCTCTCTCCTCTCAGATTTTGATTTACCTCTCTCATCTCCGATTTTGATTTACCTCTCTCCTCTCCGATTTTGATTTACCTCTCTCCTCTCCGATTTTGATTTACCTCTCTCCTCTCCGATTTTGATTTACCTCTCTCATCTCCGATTTTGATTTACCTCTCTTCTCTCCGATTTTGATTTCCCTCTCTCCTTTCCGATTTTGATTTACCTCTCTCCTCTCCGATTTTTATTTACCTCTCTCCTCTCCGATTTTGATTTACCTCTCTCCTCTCCGATTTTGATTTCCCTCTCTCCTTTCCGATTTTGATTTACCTCTCTCATCTCCGATTTGTATTTACCTCTCTCCTTTCCGATTTTGATTTACCTCTCTCCTCTCCGATTTTGATTTACCTCTCTCCTCTCCGATTTTGATTTACCTCTCTCCTCTCCGATTTTGATTTACCTCTCTCCTCTCCGATTTTCATTTACCTCTCTCCTTTCCGATTTTTATTTACCTCTCCTCTCCGATTTTGATTTACCTCTCTCATCTCCGATTTTGATTTACCTCACTCATCTCGGATTTTGATTTACCTCTCTCCTCTCCGATTTTGATTTACCTCTCTCATCTCCGATTTTGATTTACCTCTCTCCTCTCCGATTTTGATTTACCTCTCTCCTCTCCGATCTTGATTTACCTCTCTCCTCTTCGATTTTGATTTACCTCTCTCCTCTCCGATTTTGATTTACCTCTCTCCTCTCCGATCTTGATTTACCTCTCTCCTCTCCGATTTTGATTTACCTCTCTCCTTTCCGATTTTGATTTACCTCTCCTCTCCGATTTTGATTTACCTCTCTCATCTCCGATTTTGATTTACCTCTCTCCTCTCCGATTTTGATTTACCTCTCTCCTCTCCGATTTTTATTTACCTCTCTCCTCTCCGATTTTGATTTACCTCTCTCCTCTCCGATTTTGATTTACCTCTCTCCTCTCCGATTTTGATTTACCTCTCTCCTCTCCGATTTTCATTTACCTCTCTCCTTTCCGATTTTGATTTACCTCTCCTCTCCGATTTTGATTTACCTCTCTCATCTCCGATTTTGATTTACCTCTCTCCTCTCCGATTTTGATTTACCTCTCTCCTCTCCGATTTTGATTTACCCCTCTCCTCTCCGATTTTGATTTACCTCTCTCCTCTCCGATTTTGATTTACCTCTCTCCTCTCCGATTTTGATTTACCTCTCTCCTTTCCGATTTTGATTTACCTCTCTCATCTCCGATTTTGATTTACCTCTCTCCTCTCCGGTTTTGATTTACCTCTCTCCTTTCCGATTTTGATTTACCTCTCCCCTCTCCGATTTTGATTTACCTCTCTCCTTTCCGATTTTGATTTACCTCTCTCCTCTCCGATTTTGATTTACCTCTCTCCTCTCCGATGTTGATTTACCTCTCTCCTCTCCGATTTTGATTTACCTCTCTCCTCTCCGATCTTGATTTACCTCTCTCCTCTCTCCTTTTGATTTACCTCTCTCCTCTCCGATTTTTATTTACCTCTCTCCTCTCCGATTTTGATTTACCTCACTCCTCTCCGATCTTGATTTACCTCTCTCCTCTCCGATTTTGATTTACCTCTCTCCTCTCCGATTTTGATTTACCTCTCTCCTTTCCGATTTTGATTTACCTCTCCTCTCCGATTTTGATTTACCTCTCTCATCTCCGATTTTGATTTACCTCTCTCCTCTCCGATTTTGATTTACCTCTCTCCTCTCCGATTTTGATTTACCTCTCTCCTCTCCGATTTTGATTTACCTCTCTCCTCTCCGATTTTGATTTACCTCTCTCCTCTCCGATTTTGATTTACCTCTCTCCTCTCCGATTTTGATTTACCTCTCTCCTTTCCGATTTTGATTTACCTCTCTCCTCTCCGATTTTGATTTACCTCTCTCCTCTCCGATTTTGATTTACCTCTCTCCTTTCCGATTTTGATTTACCTCTCCTCTCCGATTTTGATTTACCTCTCTCCTCTCCGATTTTGATTTACCTCTCTCCTCTCCGATTTTGATTTACCTCTCTCCTCTCCGATTTTGATTTACCTCTCTCCTTTCCGATTTTGATTTACCTCTCCTCTCCGATTTTGAATTACCTCTCTCCTCTCCGATTTTGATTTACCTCTCTCCTCTCCGATTTTGATTTACCTCTCTCATCTCCGATTTTGATTTACCTCTCTCATCTCCGATTTCCTATTTATGATTATAATAAAGCCAAATGTCTATTGATTAGTATATATTGTACCCAATAATTTTAAAAGTTTAAAAATATGACTTGTGTGCCATAAGCTAGAATCGAAACCAAAACGTGTAGCGCTTCAGACTTATTCGTTACCATCTGAGCTGACAACAGATGGATATCTGAACTTTAAAAATGAATCGGTTTCACCGTATAAGTGTATATTTGTGCATGTGTAGAAGATACACGTTTATTCGGCTTACGGCTGCCAAGTTCCAGTTTTTGTTTTCAATTTTGACCCTAAGGTCAATTTTGACCCTAAATATGTTTACTGGTTAAAACTCAATCCCCTATCATGTCTGTAGACCGAAATTGACACTGTAGTCAATTGACCGTATTTCGCAGAGAGACGACCTCACTAACTAACTAGACTAACCGAATACGAACAATTAAGCTATAATCATCTGTATCTGGCAAGTTTTTCTGTAAACCTCTTCCTTCATTCTGTATTCTATAAAATAATCGATAAATTTCTGTTATGTTTTAAGTTCGTAATTTCTAGAAATTTACAGACGTCACTAGATAATTCATAATATTTAGATCGTTCGGACTACTGTTTTCATCTTGTGCGACATTTTCACAGCGTTTCGGTCGATGTAACTGACCTTCTTCAAATTTATCTTGTTGAATTTTGAAATTTGCCTTTCGAACTAGGAAATCCGGACAGAATTTTCGATTAGAACTTTTATAATTCACGGGAGTATCATGTACTTGTTCCGTCAGCCATGGCCGGGCAGATATCTTAAGTAATTTGCAATTCTATTTTGAGTATCGCCCGCACGTAGTCAAAAGAGTGTCACTTACAACTGAAACGCAAGGATCTCTCGTGCAATGCATAAAGTACTTAGGGTATATCATAAAACAAAGATTATTAAACATTTCTGAAATTTAATGGACAAGCCAGGCAGATTGGTGGAAGTTTATTTTTGTGCCAAAGAATTGCAAAAAGAAGCAGTGTGACTTTTATTGCCGATTGCATGAGTTGCATAATTAAAAGGTTTTGGTCCTCTGGATCTGACATGTCAATCCGTAACAGAATGCCAATTTACAACTTCCGTCTTCCAATTATCAAAAATAAGAATTAAAAGAAGTCGGAGGTGGAGAGAATCGTCACATACATTACTTCTTGCGTGTCGCCTTAGCAGTTATCGCCAGGGAATACCGAAGAGTACTAGATTATTTTTATTGCAGCTATTTTCAAACCTAACAAATCTTGTGAGACAACTAACCTTTTGACTAGGATAAACGTGTAGTATCTGTTCGATCACAAGAGTTCATCTTCTCATGCATTACCTCCTCCGTTCAGAGGAACAGGATGGATTTATTGCCTGTCATCTGTTGCGCGCTTATTTGTGAGGGGAGACTATAAAAGGGTAGTTTTGTTTCCAATCCAGAATGTCCCTGTTTGAGGAACTGGATTTGTGTTAAAACTTTATTCTCATAAGGATAGAGCAAGCCAATAAAGACATTCGTCCCTGGCGATATTAATATAAATGTGTCTACAAATGAAACATCGATTTCTTGAACGTGTCATAAAACCAAACAAATAAAATTGAATTCATTCAGTTGTAAATTTTTGTGCTCAGCCTCGCAGCAAATAAATTCGAATCATCGGAAATAGTTTTAAAAAACGCTATTTTATGAACCAAATATAAATAGAATAATCTTTCTAAGTAAAAATAGAAATTTTTTACTTTTATGTATTTTTTTAATACAACAAAATTGAAAGAATATTTCTATTTTTCTTCTTTTCTTAAATTATGCAGTCGTTCGATGATGTGACGGTTTTATGGGACAAAGTTTTTTTTCAGAAAGCCGAAAACGATTGCTTTAAAGAATAGAAAATGGCTACCACCATTCTAAATTTCATTTTGAAGAGGAGATAAACGGAGAAACTATTTTAAATTATCTATCTACCTATTTTTATGTTTATCTATCTATCTATCTATCTATCTATGCAGCCGACTGCCTATCTATTTATCTGTCTATCTATCTAACTATCTGTCTGTCTATCTATCTATGCAACCGACTGCCTATCTATTTATCTGTCTATCTATCTATCTGTCTATCTATCTATCTATGCAGCCGACTGCCTATCTATTTATCTGTCTATCTATCTATCTATCTGTCTGTCTATCTATCTGTCTATCTATCTAACTGCCTGACTCTCGTATTGTTTTATTCATGTATTTCCGTATCTTTTGTTTGCTTTTGCCATTTCCTTTTCCGATTTCCAAACAAGGCACAACAGTGCAACTTTGATGTAGGGAGCTACTATCTGGGACATAGTTTGTAGGGGTATGATGTATGGATGTTGAACTCTATCTAAGAGGGGGGATAAGTAGCAAATGCATCAGTCCAAATGTGGTAACAATACTCCATATGTGGACGAATGGTGGCCTTGTAGATGTACAGGATACTCTCAGGCGTAAGTAACTTTCTAGCATGGTACAGGGAGCCCACCTTTTTTTTGCAGCATCCTTAGCAATGTCCTCAATTTATCTGTTCCAACTCATGTTCTTCTTTCCTACTTTTTTCACTTTCTCATCTATCTTCCCTATCTTTTCCATTTTTTCGTCGTAGAGGAACATAAATTCCAAAAATTTAATAACGCTTATTAAAAAATGATACCCTAGGAAAGATCCCCATCCGAAATATATCAAGTCTCATGGAGAAAACACCCCACTGCACCATCTTGAATTTAATTGATCAGAGCTAGAATTATGAATCAACTATTTCAAGTTTGGAATCAGATAAAACTCAATGAAAGTTTTGCAGAGGCAATTTATTAAAAATGTTTTGAAGGAATTTTTGTATGTAAATAAATCAACAAAATCATCTTCCGTATGTAGCCACTCCCACACACACACACACACACACACACACACATATATATATATATATATATATATATATATATATATATATATATATATATATATATATATATGTATATATATTGTTAAGGATGCTTCAAAAAAGGGTGGGCTGTACCATGCGAGAAAGTTACTTACGCCTGAGAGTATCCTGTCCATCTAAAAGGCCACATATGCAGTATTGTTACCACATTTGAACTGATGTATTGGCTACTAATCCCTCTTCAAAAGAGAGTCGCCAACCTAATAGGTCCTGCACTATCAGATAAGCTTCAGTCACTGTCCCATTGATGAAATGGTGCAGCTAGAAGCTCTGACTGTCGTTTGAGCCGTCGGGTTTCGATCCTGGCTTGAGGTAGTTGCTTGTCTAGCCGGACTGATGAGCTGTGAAACAGCGAAACAGTACTGCATTTGGATGACTACATATATATATATATATATATATATATATGTGCATACATATATACACATGTACTTCTGAATTTACATAAAAAGTGCTCAATTAAGTAATATTTTATAACATAATTATGGCAAACAAATCCACATTTTTTACGTTCTTGCATTTCAACTGTAATTAAGTTCATCAAGCTTTAATTAAGTCTAATAAGCTTTTTATGTGTCGTTTGTAATAAGAACTCATTTTACAAATCTCGCACTATTTCTATAAACTCATATCCATAGATGTGATTATACTAACAAAGCTAAGCTGAAAATTTCAAATATATTATTTTTAATTCATCTTTGGAAAAACTAATAATTATTATGAGTAAAAACGATGTAAAAATATAAATAAAATAATAATCAAAATAAGAGGGTTTAGCTGAAACCTATGAATACAGCAGCTTTGTAAAGAACAAACTCTTTGGGTGATAGGAACCACATTTTTGTTCTCGCGAGGTGGTGTTTATTAACATTGCTGGGAGCCATGATTTAATATATTGTTGCTAAAAATCCCCGAAATGGTGTTTTATGGTGGTCCCTTAAATGACATCAGCACTACTGTGCTTTCGTGAAAACAAATTAGTTCAACGATTGCAAGTAATTAATTGATTTACTGACAAAATAATTTTTCAGCTACAGACGAAATTTTATACACACACACACACACACACACACACATAAATATATATATATATATATATATATATATATATATATATATATATATATATGGATTGAAATAAGCTGCAAGTGTGCGTGTATTCTAAAAATAAGATCAGATAGATAGATAGATAAGAATTGATTGACATAAGAATATATTGATAGATGGATATCAATTTATTCGGATAGAAACTCAGTTTATTCACGAATAAGCATATGCATAGAATGACGTGGACAAAGAAATATAAATAGGCTAACTGTTATGGGATAAAATGGTAATAAGAATGAATGAACACAGGAGTTTTAAGAACGAACATGTATTCACATATTACAGGCAAAAGCAGGTTGAGCAATACCATTCCTCAACTGTAGGGTGTTTGCACACGACCTCCTTGGCCGCGTGCCAATCTGACTCCGGGCACCATACTCCATACCGGATGTGACGTCACTAGATGAAGTGACGTCATGATCCCATTACAACACGTTGGATTGCGTCATATTAAATCCCACATTAAGAGCATTCTTACGATGTACATATCGAAACGGAACCTACATTTCATTTTTAAACTACGTACACACACACACACACACACACACACACACACACATATATATATATATATATATATATATATATATATTACTAAACAGTCAGCATTATTTTTTGTAACATTGTCCATCCATCATTTAATATATCGATATATGTTCTGCACGTTAAAATCAGTTGCTGTACATTCCATTATTGCATTCTTTTGAAAATTGTTATTCTTTTACTTTTAAAATATTTATTACTAATAAAACATGTAATTAAATAATTGCTAAGATGTTCATTGATATACCTCTTCTTCTTTTTCATCTTCTTCTCTATTTTCGATTATTAGTATTATCCGTTTTTGGTCTATTTTGACCTCATAATGTTTGTATTTGATTACTAATATGTTTTATCTTTTCCTCTTTTTTTTCAATCAGTTTACCATCTTTATCGTTGAATAACTTCTACATCGACCGATACACAGCCGAGAAACCCGTCTACGCCCAAATCAACAACAACCAGTGGGGTGAATCGCACATTGAAATGACCACGAATTTCAAACCGGAAAAAATGAACTTCTGGAACCGGAAGGTACCTGAAATGTACCGACGCCAATATAGGCGAGATTTTCTTTACATGGACAGCACGGCAACCACCCCGGTTGATACCCGTCGACAACCGTACAACGGTCGCAGTGGAAACGACCTTCGACCCTTCCCGGCTTGGGGTCTTATGACAGCCTGCATCGTTTTGTCCGTCCTGCTTCTCATAGTAACTGTATTATACTGCCGCACTAAGTCCCTTGTGAGGAAACTTATTCGCCAGAACAGCGTCTCTAGCGGTACCCGTATGATCAATCACGTGACCTAGAGGTTGTGGAGGGATTAGAATGTCAGGAAAGCCAACGAATGCTGAACGCCTGACGCCACAGAGAGAGAGAGAGAGAGAGAGAGAGAGAGAGAAAGGGAGATGTGAAGAAGGGAAAGAAAGATTGTATGTTATAGAGAAAGAAAGTAAGAAAGAGAGAGGTTAAAAGATATAAATGAATGAACAGTACAAGATAATAAAATAATAAAAGAGAAAAAGAGGATGGAGAAGAGCAATAAAGTTTAATCATGTCGAGTTCTTTCGGTTCTCGTTTGCATTTTTGTTATATATATATATATATATATATATATATATATATATATATGTATATTTGTCATATATATATATAAATATATATGTGTGCGTATGTATATATATACATATATATGTATATGTATATATATTACATTTTTATATACAGAATTCACCCTAAAGTAATAGCACAATCATGATATATTTAGAAACGTATCTGCAATGGTAAGAGGCCGTAATATAGACTGTATTTAGTTTAGTTTATGCAGAGGTTCATGAAAATTCAGATATTGACATTTGTGAAATTGTAGTGATAGCTATAAGGCATCAATTAATAAATATTCCCAATATTTCAGGGGGGCTGAAGCGTTTTAATATTTCATAAAGAAGTGGGCATAATATGAGCAAACATTTCAACTCAAATATTTCAGATTTGCATTGAATTTAATTATTAAGTGTCAATTAAGCAAAAGTTACTGAAATTTTATTACATCTTAAGACACCTTAAGCTAAAACCTTGAATTTGAGGTTTCTGGAAGCCAGATAAATGGACATGTTTCCAGGGAAAGAAGTTATAGAATGGGATTAAATTTACTCTGCGCGATTCCATCCTGTTTTTTCCATATTTTCTCTTTTATCACATTTTTACACAAACAAACATACATACGCACACACACATTATATATATAATTATATATATATATATGTGTATGTGTGTGTGTAATATACTGAGTTCGTGTAATTCAGTAAATTTTCATATACCAATAGGTTTTAAGCCGAAAATAGTTGACTTAAGGATTAAGCTACAAAATTATCACATTTCATTATTGAGTATTAATATACTGTGTGTGCAAAATCAAGACTTTAAGACAAGGTGTTAATGGCAATAAAAAGTGTATTTCATTTTACGTTACAATTGTTTCAATGTCTATTTCGACAATTTCAAGCATTATATTGTTTTAAAATTTTCAAAGACCAGCATTTCTTCAGACTTTATGAATAAACACACTTTAGGCAATGTAGCATAGAAAATGCCCACCACAGTTACAATCCTTGGAACGTTTTGAGCTGAACTTGATAAATATGGTAAAGGGTTTAAAAGTTTAAAAAAAATCATGAATATTTAAACCCTAAGAAACATTAATCAGACCTTCAAAAAAATAATGGACAACCCATGAATATTTACATATGCATTTTCAAACTCATAATAACCTCATTCTAACTGAACTTAATAATAAATACAAGAAAGCAACTGAAGAGGATCTATTTAGAATTAACCTGTTAGCATTAAAAATATGTGAGAAAATGAATATTCAAGACAAAATAGAAGTTTACACCCCACTTAACCCTCGGTTTTTATTGAAGGACCATAAACCGGACTTCAATAATAAACCAAGTATTAGACTTATAGCCCCACGCGCATCCGACATAGGTAATATTAGTAAAAAGATACTAGACAGAATCATACCAACCTTAAAATCCAAAATTAAGCACAACCTCTGGATCTCTTCAGGGGAAGTAATCAGGTGGTTTGACAAGATCCCTAAAAACCCAAAAAGCAAATTTATCATGTTTGACATAGATGCGTACTACCCTTCCATTTCCCCTGCACTATTTAAGAGGCACTTAAACTAGCAGAAGATGAAACTGACTTAACTAAGTTGGAAATTGAATTATAAAAATAGCCAGAAAAACCCTAATCAGATATAACTGTGAATTGTGGACCAGAAAAGATAGAGAGGACGATTTTGACATTACAATGGGTGCCCAGGCTCCCCGTAGGTCACTGACCTAGTTGGTCTCTACTTACTAAGGGAGATAGACAAGAAAATTCCAGGTTTAAATGGGGGTCTTTACAGGGACGACGCACTTTTCGTAGTTAATTCTAGCGACCGTATTACGGAAAAATCAATAAAAAACATCAGAAATTTTTTTAAGGAATTTGGATTAGAAATAACAGTGGACAGCAATTGCAGGATAGTTAATTTTCTGGACGTTACACTCAACCTAAACAATAGCACATACGAACCTTACCACAAACCTAACCAAAAAACTTTTTACATTTAGATCAAACCATCTGAAATGCATGAAGAAAGCACTGATCCCCAACATTTCTAAAAGATTTCAGAACTTTCTAAGAATGAGAATCTTTTTGAAAAAAAACAAGGAATACTACAATGAGGCCCTTATGAGATCAGGATACAACGGAAAAATTGAATATAACAGCAACAATAATAGTAACTACAAACCTAACTGCGTAATCTCGTACAACATGGCAATTAGAGCTAGAAAAAAACCTAAGACCAACAAGGAAAACGTTGAAAATGATCATAAGAATAGAAACGGAGGGGGAATAATAACAGCAAAACAGGGAAGGAGGAGGGTGATACCATTAATAAGAGAAATAGATGCAAGAGACAGGTTTGGTTCAATCCACCATTCAGCGAGCACATCAGAAATAATATACCTAAGGAATTCTATAGAATAATAGACCAAAAATCCCCCCCCGGATAATAAACTAAGCAAAATAATAAATAGAAACTCTGTAAAATTATCTTTCTTAACGTCCAGAAACTTAACTAACACTATAATTAGCTCCAACAATAGAAAACTCAGCAAAATAAGGAACAACAACGAACTAGCATCAAACGAAAATATATCAAACAGAAAATGTAATTGCAGAATACCTGAAAATTGTCCGTTGGATGGGAAATGTCTAACCTCGGAAATAGTGTATAAATGCGAGATAAAAACCGATAACACTAAGAAGATATATCTGGGAGCCACGGGAACAGTGTTTAAGGACAGATACAGAAATCACGTAGTATTATTTAAAAAGGAACCCGGGATAGAAACTAATAGAGATGGCGTAAACGACAGCAGGGGGGGGGCACAAAAATAAGCATTAGAAATAAAAACAAAAAGAAAAATACCACTGCATAAGGGGATTGGATTAGGGAACTTAACAGAAATAATGAAAATTTTGAATAAAAGACATGGGATGCCTTCATAGAAATAGATTTCTGCTATTACGCCTTAAATGTAACTGAGGCATAACCTTTCTACAACAATAAGGATCATCGGATGCCAGGATTAAATTTTAATGTAGAGTTAAATAGGTAGAATTGTTACAATATAAATGAAGGATCCAAATTTAACATGCGAATATAGTTTCCTTTTTTCTTAACCGGGTATGAAATATAAATAAAGTATATAGCTCATCTAGGAATGATTTTTTTTGTTTTTTTTTTCTCCATAACGGCAATCATTCTTGTATTCAGTCGTAGCAGTATTAACGGTAAAATAAGTAACACCCTCCTCAAATCAATAAAACAACTCAACTAGTTATTATTAAAATTAAATTAGCAACTTGGGGCTGTTAATCCATCTAAATATTAATTCAATTGATTTTGTCATCTGACATCCTAGGTTGGTAGAATCTATGCTTACTTATTCTTCTACTTCACTCCATGGTCTAAGTGTTTTTCACCCATAAATGCAGGAGTAGATATCTTCCCACCGGAGTAAGACACACTTGGAGCCGTGGGTGGTTTTGCTGTAAGAATAATAATTAGAGGACATACAATAATTTATTAATTTAGACAACCCAAGAACACAACTCATGACAGGAGCAGCATAAGTGATTAATAACAGATGCGGGTTAGACACAACCCATTACTTTAGATCAAAAACTTAATTTATATACTTAATTTGTTAAATAAGCCGTTGTAGCACGTTCTGGACCTATCTGATTGAATTAATAATTAAATCATAGTCGCCTTCAAGTAATCAAGGAACCGAAAACACAAACGGCCTGAATTACCTCCCTTTAACCATTATAAGAAACAAAATCGACCCAGTTTCAAACAGAATTAACTAGCAGTACTTAACAACGTAATTGGATTATCTCCCTTCAAATCTTTCTAAGCAACGACATAAAAACATTTCTCAAGTAAAATAACTATGAATCTTCAGACAGTAAATAGATTAGAACACTTCACCCGAAATTTCCTCCAAGGTTTATATATATTTAATACACGCATTTTACTTTATTCTCATATTCAATCAAATTCTAAACCGGAAATGGTATTATATCCATGTACCAATAGAACGATAATATATAAACATTACTTGCCACTAATACGAAACTAAAACTAACCGTAACATCTTTACAGGGTTGTTACGGCAATAATATAAATATAGATATCAAATTTTTTAAAATTCTTTTTAAAAAAAATCAATCATTGGGAAATAAAGGAATTTAGGAACCCAACAAATGGGATATATATTTTTTTTAATTTCTTTTTTAAATGGTTTAGGGCTCCCCGTAAAAACTTCACATAACTCTGTTCTTAAATAAGGATACGAAAATTAGGCGATACATTAATATTTAAATGGGCTTTTCCGTAACCACAACTAAGGTAAATGATTCTCGCATGCTTTTCCCGTTAGGGATTCACCCCCCCCCCCCTTTTTTTTCTTTCTATTCAAAAAATACTACATTGCCTAAAGTGTGTTTATTCATAAAGTCTGAAGAAATGCTGGTTTTTTAAAATTTTCAAACGATATGATGCTTGAAATTGTCGAACTAGACATTGAAACAATTGTAGCGTAAAATGAAATACACTTTTTGTTGACATCAACACCTTGTCTTGAAGTCTTGATTTTGTACACGCAGTATATATATATATATATATATATATATATATATATATATATATATATATATATATATATATATATATATATATATATTTCAAACTGGGTATATGGATCATAAGCCCAAGTTCCTGAAAATAGTTTCAGATACAAATTAAAAACAACCAAGAATATTGAAAATAATACGTGAGACATGTGACGGTTTTGTGGTGCGATGCATAAGCTTATAGCGAATCCTTTTCACAAAACGCTCTGTATAATTTCCGTCTCTTTTTCGAGTCCAAATACTAACCATGACGTCACAAAATAACCACCTACTATGTATAGTTTCACATTTCTTTTCCATTTAATTCGAACACATTATAGAAGCGGAATGGCGCATTTGTCGAATGATTTATTTACTATAACTTGGGATACTCTAAATATGTTAGCAGATACTTTAAATATGTTACCGCCGTATATATATATATATATATATATATATATATATATATATATATATATATATAGCTACCGCCGTATATATATATATATATGCATACATATAGATATAGATATATACATATATATATATGCATACATATAGATATAGATATATACATATATATACATATATATATATATATAAATTGTATCAACTTTCAGAATATTATTTCATTGTGTGTATATATATATATACATATATAAATTTATGTGTATATACACACACATATATATACACACCCATAATGAAATAATATTTTGAAAGTAGATACAATTTACTTGAACTATGGCTTTATCTCTCTATCTATTATTTATCTCTCTTTATATAATATATAATGTATATATATATATATCGCCGCCAATTTCTATGGACTAAAAACAGTCTCCCACCCAAACTTTAACCCCCACTTAGAAGAGTTCGAAAAACTTATGTTGAACTTAATTAAGGAGATTAAATTTAAAAAACAGAAGCACCCAATTAATACCACCATAAGTAAAATAAACAAATTCACACAAAAAGTTAAGAAAAACCCAAACCTATTTGTACCCGCAGATAAAAAAAGCACTATAAGATGGATTACCCCACATATAAGAAGCTCATATACAAAGAATTGAATAAATTATGTATATATATATATATATATATATATATATATATATATATATATATATATATATATATATATATATACTACATAAAACTGGATTTATTGTTAAATATAACGTATCTGCTTTCAAAATATTTCAATAATATATATTATGCCGGACAGTTATTAATCCATATATGTGTGTGTCTGTGTGTCTGAATATGTATATATATGCGTGTTTGTCTGTCTGTTAGTGTGTGTAAAAATATATAATGGATGGATGTATATGTAAATTCTAAATAATTGTGAGGTATTGCTCTATTGTTGATGCTGATGAAAGAAACGTGATGTTGAAAGAGTTTATAATTTAATCAATGGATTCAAGTCATTGTACATTTTACCTGTAAATTGTATACGGTATTCTACAATTTTAAAAATTCTTAAAAATTCCAATCGCACCCTTTTACATTTTATTCTTTTTCTCAAGTGACGCTTCTCCTTTCATCCACCTGATAACCCATCTCGACCAACAAAAAACTCGCCATAGTTCGTTCTCTTTAAACAATTACTCCAACTGCCACCTCGCAAATGTCTTTCTTCTTTTCTTCTTCTTCTTCTTCTTCTTCTTCTTCTTTTCTTCTTCTTCTTCTTCTTCTTTTCTTCTTTTTTCTTCTTTTTTCTTCCTTCGTTCTCTTCTTTCTTCATGTCTGTTCTTCCAAATCACTACTCTTACTATTATTATTATTATTATTATTATTATTATTATTATTATTATTATTATTATTAATATTATTATTATTATTATTATTATTATTATTATTATTATTATTATTATTCCCTTTTTCCGCTTCTTTATTTGTTTCTCTTCTTTCTTTCTTGACAATATCTCCTCAATTTTCATTTTCTTCTTCGTTTGTTTCACTTTCTGCGTTGCTTCTTTTTTCCTTTCTCTTTCTTTTTCCTTTTAGTCTTTGAAAAGTGACAGTTAATCTCCCGGAATATTCCAGGACTCTTTTTTGTATCACAGCCAGAAATAATTGTCCTTATTGATCATTCTCGATATTTCTTCTGTTCTTTCCTTCTCTATTCTTCTTTCTTGTTCGATCACCGTAGTCATTTTATTCCTCCCTTCAGGCCTTAAAATTAGTTTCCTATCATAAATGTATGTTACTAGTTCTGTAGTAGACGAAGTGCAAAGAGGGCAGTTATGTCAACTGAACAGTCTCGACATTTCGGATGTTTTGAATTTGCTTTCGGGATTATTTTATATAAAAACTATTTCATGCTAGTGAAGACGTTTCATTTAACACAATTTACTATTTTATTTATAATTAGGGGGAATTTAGAGGTTCATACCTTTCTCAACGGTATCATATTTTGCGGAGTTCTTTCATCTTCTTCTTCTTCTTCTTCTTCTTCTCCTTCTTCTTCTTCTTCTTCTTCTCCTTCTTCTTCTTCCATGATTTCTTCTTCTCTCTGGTTCTCCTTTTTCTTCTTGTGTTTACTTTCTTCTTTTTAAAACACTGTTCCCATCATCAGTTCGAAGATGTGCTTCTTCTTCTTCTTTTTCTTCTTCTTTTTCTTCTTCGAACAATCATCAAACAGAAAGAAAGAACATGCTATTTTCTTCTCTTTTTTTTCACCGTTTACTTCCACCCCATCTCTACCCAATTTAGCCATTTCTGCTCCAGATGACGCTTGCTTCTGTATCTTTCTTTTAAGTCAGGTATTCTATGAATTGCTAAGCATAATTCAACTAATGGAAAGAGAAAGAGAACGAAAAGAACTGGAACTGCTTGTCTTTCGATTAGCTTCACCCAATGTTGTCAACCAGATGGAAGAGTTTGAAAAAATAAAAACGCGCCTAATCAAAAAAAAAAAAAAAAAAAGTATTACAAGTGACAAAAATGAAGTCTGAAAAAATAAAAAAATAAAACTTTGAAAACTCTTTTAACGAGAAAATTATACAAAACAAGCAACATGGGAGAAAGTGTTGCATTTTAGTCCAAGGCACTCAAAAAAGGACAATACGTAGATTAGGTGCCATAAACATTCGAATTTTGAAAGAAGAAAATGTCAAATTGTCGATGGTTAAATACTGGTCCTAATCAGTATATTCCTGTTGCCTCCAAAGCTTTCCATCGTGACTTTATTGAAATATAATTGATTAGTTTTATTGTTTTTCCATGTAAAGATTATTATTAGATCCCTGTAACAGGGCGACGTGTTATAGAATGCATTGCATTAAACTTCAGTCGTACTAACAAAATGTCTACCAACTTACATATCATTTAAAAAATACAAAATTGCCAGTGGTTGTAACGAAATTTCCCAACAATATTTTAATGTATAAGTTTAGATTTATATATATATATATATATATATATATATATATATATATATATGTGTGTGTGTGTGTGTGTGTGTGTGTGTGTGTATGTATGTGTGTGTGTGTTTTCTGCCTTCCACCGACAAGTCGATGTTTGAGGCATAGTAACCTTGTACTACAATTAAACCTAATGGATTCCATGATAGCTTGGCTGAAGGGAAATTAACACAGACCATCATCTTGCCGTTGTAAGCCAAGCAGACCATAAATATATGCATCATATCTACTACTTATTGTTTTCTTGTTTTTGTAGGTATTGCGTACTATTAAATTGGATATATTCTAAACTTATCACAGGATGACAAATTTAAAATTACACACACACACACACACATATATATATATATATCTTTATATATATATATATATATATATATATATATATATATATATATATATATATATATATATATATAAATAATCTCGTCCATCCACTGACGCTTTCTCTCGTTTCTGCTTTGGTCTCAAAGATGTATATAAAGAGAGCTCAAAAATGAACAAACCATATCATGTGTTGATCGAAGTTTCCCCTTTATTGCGAGACTACCTCTGGAGTTAGTCCTGCAATAAAGACGAAATGTTGATGATCTCGTCGAAATACTATTTCCATTATTTTCATCACACACACACACACACACACACACACACACACACATATATATATATATATATATATATATATATATATATATATATATATATATATATATATATATATATATAAAGTCTAGGATAGTTGTATTCCAACAACAGAAAAGTGTATATTTAAAGAAGTAGAGTTACTGACATCTATTGTTTTTTTTTATTTGGATTATTATTTAATATTTTTTTATTTTTTTACATTTGATCAAATCTTTAAAAAAAATAATGAAAATCTTAAATAATACATTTTTTTAATGATTGCTGTAGCTGCACTTCTTTAAATATTTATATATATATGTGCGTGTGTGTGTGCGCGCGTGTGTGTGTGTGCGCGCGCGTGTGTGTGTGTGCGTTTTAAATAATCCATTGAAGAACAGATTTATTTGGTACATTTAACTTAGCCGTCTGAGTTTCCAATGTTTTCGTGAAACAAAAGGCATCGATAGACGATCATGATTATGCCTAATTTTTTTAAAATATAAATTAAAATATGTGTTTACACACGTAATTGAACATTGTGGTCATTTATCTTATACGAAAACAATATAACATTACAGTATATCAAATGTATCACAAGTTACAGCAAAGTGTTCGATCGTAGGTTTTACGAGATCTAATATTAGTTATGTTATTTAAATGCTGTATATTATCCTGTCCGATGAGGATAGCCGGGTTTTCTCTGACCATCTTGGATTTAGGAGAACGATTCACAGAATCGATTTCAGAATTTAAGCTCTTCAGTGCTAACGGGTCTGGTGAATCTTTCTGGAATATGAACACGAAAGATTTACTCTGAAATCTATAATGACCAGATATTGATAGATGAAATCCGGGAATACCCAACGAACAGAGTAAATAATATATATATATATATATATATATATATATATATATATATATATATATATATTATAAGACAAGGAATACCCAACGAACAGAGTAAATAATATATATATATATATATATATATATATATTATAAGACAAGGTTTTGTTTCAGGCAAATATTAGTTTCTTTTAAAAAATGACACCATCTTCATAGCCAAGGAATTGCATTGGTTATTATAAAGAATTAAAAACTATAAAAAAGCAATTGTTATTTTTTTTTTAATTAAAACCATTTTTACTTTATACGAGCTTCCGTCTTTGTTGATAAAAATCCCAATTTTAATTTCTCTATAATTACATATTAGAACGATTTAAATATCTAATATCGATTGACCTTATATATTTGAGTTTGACTACACCATATATATATATATACATATGCATATATATATATATATATATATATATATATATTATTAGTGTAGTAAAACTCAGATACATATGCATATATATATATATATATATATAAAGAGAGATCTATACATATGCATATATATACATATACACATATATATGCATATATAGAGATATATATACATATGCATATATAGACATATATATACATATGCATTTATATATACATATCTATATATATACATATGCATATATATATATATATATTATTAGTGTAGTCAAACTCAGATACACATATACATATATATGTACTTATCTATACATATGCATATATATACATATGCATATATATACATATACATACATATTCATATATATATATATATACATATATACATATGCATATATATATACATATATGCCTATATCTACATATACATATATGCGTATATATATATACATATATATACATATATATATTTCTGTAGAAATATATTTTCTTATAATATATACCAATCTTTATTTAAGAATCTCAAGGCAATTGGGAATTATATATATATATATATATATATATATATATATATATATATATATATATATATATATATATATATATATATATATATATATATATATATATATATATATAAAATTCCCAATTATGGATTATATCCAAAGCTAAAAAATTCGGAATCGCTAACAAAAAAACTTTATAGAAATCCCAATTACAAACAACCATAGACATAATTGTTTTAAATTTTTGTGGAACATGATGAATTTCATTATTCTATATAATGTTATTTTTTTTTAATTATTCTTCATTTTAATTTCGCCCATCCACTGGCGCTTTCTCTCATTTCTGCTTTGGTCTCAAAAGATGTATTTTAACTGTTGAATGCTAATCTGATCTAATTTAGTTTGATTCGTTCGTTTGCATTGGATGAAGCATTCGAATCGTTGATGTCGATCATTATTGATATAAATAAAATCCTTTGCTTATTAAAAACTGCGTTATTGTTGGTGAAAATGTTAGAAAATTAAAGTTATTTCAAAATCCACAGTCTTCATTCATGAAATTACAAAATACAATAACGGCTGTTCGTGTGGTTCTGATCTGCTCATAACTTTTTTTTCAGATAATAAAATTTTTACAAATCTTTATTCGTGATATCTAAAATGAAGTAATATTTTTTTCTCTCTTTGTGTTGTTTTATTTTTCTAGAAAAGAGAATGTAATGATGGTAATATTTTTGTAGTGGCATAAACAATAGTTATACTATAACAACTGGAGATTTCAGTTAAAAGTGTATTGTGAGACGGAGAAATGGCTGGATTTTCTCATATGTGTATGAAGTTGTGGATGATTTCGTGAAATGTTTTATAAAGTTTAATTTAATAAGCCATGACTTGTGTTGTTTGCCGAGATTACAACAGTCAAGCTTCTATGACCAGTGTTCGTTTTCACGTTTAGTAGTTTTATGACTGACAAAGGTTGCTGTGGCGAGTTGAATCTCTAACTGATGCTTATGTAGTTAATCTGAACAGACGCTTGACTTCCACGGCAAACTATTTCTGATTGATTGAAGTCCGGTATCAGTAACCAATTGAAATAGAGTATTTTAATATAATTGACCAAATAGTATTAAGTATTTCAACGAAAGAAACATTTAATATTTCAGAGATAATTTCTTTGCTGTTACAATTATTATTGTTATTGATATGCATTCATTCATTCCGTATATTATTGGCATCGCTTTCTTCGATATCTTTCTAGTTAGAATTCTTTCCAGAAAGATATCAGGTACTTGCAAGAGGAACCACATGACGGTTGCTGACATACCTAAATGAAAGTATTTCTGTGGAACGAACTGGATTCGAACTTGGCACACCCAGATTGCCAGTTCGTGTTGTTAACCATTTACCCACCGTTATCTCTGTTGTTCTGTTGCTGCTGTCGCGATGATGATGATGATGATGATGATGATGATGATGATGATGATGGAGGAACAGTGTTCGATATTTTGAAACATGCAATTACTTAATCGATTATATTCAAAATGCAAGACCTTCTTTTAATGTTTCTGAATTTTTAAAATGAGGATTGATAACATTTTGCCAACTTTTCGGAAAAGATTGGCCGTGGTTAACTTATAATCTCAAATTAGAACATTTTCCAATATGGCCGTTGAGAATTATTCGCTAACACAACATTTAAAAAATGCATCGACAATGATTACCAGTTTGAAGTTGTTGCAGCGGGCTGATAGGGTAAGGTTCCAATCGACCGTACAATTAAGACTGTAGACACAAGACAACAAGGTAACAACAATATCAAAAAGAGATGACAAACAGATGAACGATATAAATGATATCGAACGCTTATTTACCACTGCCGTCGTCCCCAAAGTCAACAGAGATTAGACCATTCCTGTAATGTCCGTATGTAAATCCGATGATGGCGGTGGTAGTGGTGGTAATAATGATAATGATGATGATGATTTTAAACCATGCAAATTTTGTGCACATTCTTACTGTATACATCCCACAATGATTAATTTATAAGTTTTCCTTTCAGATTATAAAAGCATAATTAATATTTTTTCTACAATATTCTGACTCAGATTGACCAGAAAATGACATTATTCACCAGAAAATCATCTTCCATCAAGATAATGCTTTTCCTCACACAACAATTCTGACTAAAAATCTCGTAGGAGATTTTGGTTGGGAAATCTTGTTTTATCCGGCATATTCTCCTGAGCTATTTTCATTTATTTCGAAGATTACAAAACCATTCAGATGCTTTGGGTTAACATCACGAGGGGAATTGAAGATGAGTTCGATTCATATTTCACATCAGAATCTAAAGAATTCTACAAAGGTTCGTTG
Source organism: Euprymna scolopes (assembly GCF_053919585.1). Taxonomy (NCBI): domain Eukaryota; kingdom Metazoa; phylum Mollusca; class Cephalopoda; order Sepiida; family Sepiolidae; genus Euprymna; species Euprymna scolopes. Next base: position 92,549,068 of record NC_136498.1, read on the forward strand.
GCAGATGGAATCAAATTATTGAGAGTAAAAGCTCGATATTGTTATCAATAATGATATTGTTATCAATAAAGATATTGTTATCAATAAAGATACTGTTATCAATAATGATATTGTTATTAAAAAATATTTCCAAAAAACAGGTTTTCTTTTTTAAGACGAAATTTTAAATCGGTAAAAAGTTTTGCACCGACCAAATACATTTAGCCAAATGTTTCGCTATCTCACAAAAAAGTTGTGCACTACTACTTCCGTATTTGCTCGTGACAAATTGGAACCAAATGTTTTGTTTTTGTTTTTTGTTTTTGTTTGTTTGTTTTTTTTTTGTTTTTTTTTTTTGTTTTTGTTTTTTGTTTTTGTTTTTTTGGGGTTTTTCATGCCATCAATAGAAATTACTTTAAGATCTAACGGACTCTTTCTATCTGGTTTTTATGTTTTCATCAGCTTCCTTCTCTTAAACCTTTATCATGGCTGAGTAGCTTCATCTGACTCTTTTATGGTAACCTTCTGGAATATCAGACCGACTATATCTTGCCTAAGGGTGACCTGGAGCTATGTAAGGCACGGCCGTTCATCTCCCTAAGTTATTATACTCGTTTATCTGAATACATACAGCTCCCATGCACTCGTTCAGTTGGTTAAGAAATGAAGAAAATTCTAACCAAGTGCTCTACAAGACAGACGTTGGAATTAAAATTTAATTTTGCTGATAATAATTGTAAAATTTCTGATTTGCAAAATTTCTGAAGATATGACATTTTATTAGTTGCTCTGTCAGTTTTGTTTGTAGTCCATGAAATTAACAGAGACCTACAGTTTCTGAAGTAGCCGAAATCATGAATTTAGATACAAGCATAACATTCAAATAATTTCATGAAATAGAGACAGAGATATTCAGAGTGAAAACTTTGTGCTTACAAGTACATATCCGCACATCTACGCATTAGAATACGCCGACTGCCTCCCGCCCTCTGCAGAGGGTAAAAGTTTCTCAATGGGGGTCCTGGATATGACCTTAAACTATATCCAGTAGTGAGGCCCCAGCTTGTGGGCTTTGGGGGAGTGTGGAGCCACCCTTTAATTACCATTGCTCCCAGGTCCACTCTGAACCGGAGTGGTAGTACCTGTTAGGGTCCCAACTATGGGTTAAATAGAAACTGACGTGAAAACAACAAATATATTCTATTAAAAAAAATTCTTCAAAATCTTTGGATTCGGCATTAAATAACCCGAAAAGGATTGATATGCCGTAAAACAAAAACAACCAACCAACCGACCAACAATATTATTACTACTTTTAAATTGATATTTGTCAATAAAAAATTGACATTTTGATAATTTTGACATAAATGTATTTATGTTTCAAATAAAACCGTAATGAAATCAAGAGAAAGAAAAAATCAATTCGCCTAAGCGATGATGTGTATGAGGGATGTTTTTAAACTTGTTAAAATTGTTAGAAAATCAAGTCAGTTCCTCTAAATGTTGGAAATGAACGCTTAAGCACAAAAAGGAGAAAATGTGAGCAACCCATTCACGTTCTCCCTCTCTTCTCTTTTCGATTATTACCTGTCAGTTAGAATTCTAGCAAACAACGTTAGTTTAATTTAATACAATATTTTACTAAGTTATCCTTTTTTAATCACTTTAATTAATATATGTTAATATCAGCGAAACTATTGCATATATCGAGAGACAAATTAGAACAATAAAATAACACTAAACATTAATGAACCGTTTAAAAAATAATTATGTAAATGGAGTGTTCGAACAGTTGTCTTTTGGTCGTTTATCTATATTATATAAAGGGTATTTCAAAATGCGATGTCGTATTAGTGATTAAATAGCTAGTTGTCTTACTTGCCTGTAGATTTTTGGTAAGTCTGGAAGCATCTCTGACACATATACGGATATCGCTTAAATTATTTACAGTCATAGGAAATATATTTGCAAGTAGGTGTTTCTAATCGCAAATTTTTTTTTGCAAGTAGGTATTTCTAATCGCAAAATGTTTTTTGCAAAAGATTTCGCAGATGTTATCAAAATCACTTGTTCCATTAACGATGGTTTGAATAGATGTCTTACATTTGTTTAGGACCTTATTTGTTATTCCCAAAACTACTCGGAACCAAGCCTCTAATGAACAACTTTAAATTTAACGGATTTTGACATGGATCTCTTTTGCAGCGATCGTGAACGAAGACTGGTTTTTATGTACCTATTTCTTTGTAGAGCAATCGAAATTGGGGCTTCTGAGAGTAATAAAGGTGGCATATTCGTTGTGGAAATTATTAGAGTGTCTAAAACTCTCAATAACAGCGATTAACCAGTCGGATATATTGCATGTGATATAGAACATATTCTTCTTAAAAATGAAATAAAAGATTTCTTATTAAATTTCCAATTTGATCTTATTGGAAAAATATTAAAATAACTAATCATGTGCTTTTAATTTCTTTAAACTCCGTTTGAATATATATATATATATATATATATATATATATATATATATATATATACTAGCAGTTCAGCCTGGCTTTGCTCGCGCCCTATGTACTGTTCATAACTTGCCCCATGCGTGAATACACTTTATGTAAGATTTCAAATGTTTAGACCAAAATTTGTCTGAGTAATTTCTTAGAGACCGCAGAGGTAATTTTTTTTTACTTTGAACCCAATTTTGACCCCTTAACATTTATTATTTTGGTCTCAAATCCAAATATAAAGTTTTACCCGTGCCCAAGTTACCTACATCTAAAATTTCAAGTCTTTATCGAAAATTGGCGGAGGAATTTGGTAGAATCTTCAAAGGTCAATTCTTTCAACTTTGACCTTTTGGCAGCCAAATTTTTGTCCCAAAACTGATTAAAATGCTTGCCGCATGTCTGAATACCCGTTATGTGTAAATTTTAAATGTTTAGACCCAAAATTGACTGAGTAATTTGCTAGATATGGCAAAGATCAAATCTTTTGAATTTTGACCCCTTGGTAGCTCAAATTTTCGACTCAAACCGATTAAAACGCTTGCCCTATCTCTGAAGATCCATTATGTAAAATTTCAAATGTTTAGACCAGAAATTGGTTGAATAATTTGGTAAAGATCGTAGAGGTCCATTTTTTTAAACTTTGACCCCAATTTTGACCCCTTAATATTTATTATTTTGAGCTCAAATCAAATTAAAATGTTTGATCAATGTCCAAGTAACCTACATTTTAAATTTCAAGGCTCGTTAACAGCCAAATTTCTGTCCGAAAACAAATTAAAAAGATTTTCCTAAATCTTAATACTCCTTATGTCAAATCTCTAGACCGAAAATTGACAGAGTTATTTGATAAAGGAAATGTACACAGAAACACACACACAAACATTTTCACTTTTATAAATATCTCCTATAATAAATGTGTGTGTTTGTGAGTGTGTGTGTGTGTGTGTGTGTGTGTTGATATTCATATTAAAAAACTTTTTTATTTATTTAAAAAGAAAATACATTTTTTTATATATATATATATATATATATATATATATATATAGGTCGTGGAATTGCATTAATCTGCAAAAGATCTAGCTAATTTGCATATTCTTTTAAACATTCATTTCAATTAATTCCCTATTAGTTTTTAGTTTTTTTTTTATAGGATAATAATTTGTTTAAAACTATTCCTAGAGTTTTGGGTCTACAGGTATGAAACTTCATATATAAGAACCCAAGCGAAACTTTATATTTGAGTTTTAGCTCGGGAAAATCGGTACAAAAGTGTGAAAATTAAAAAAAAAATTGTCAGGTAAAGGTTGAACGCCAGCATTACGAATACGCATGCATAACGTAATAGATATTGGTTTATTATTTAATTTTTAGCCTCGCCGAAAACATGTCATCATAGCTCAGTCAGTAACGGCAGAGGCAAAAATAAATCGTAATCTAAACGTTTTGGTTTCGATTCTCGGTGATGGCGCACGAATCATTTTTTTTTAACTTTTTACATCATTACTATATATTGGAACCAATATAATATAATAATAAATTCGAAATCTGCATTAATCAAAATATCTTATTTAAGCGTATTTTACGACCGGGCAATGCCGGGCGCCCTACTAGTATATATCTTTATATACTAGCTGTACTCTGCCACGTGTTGCTGTGTCTCAGTTTGTTTAAAAGGAAAACAAAAAAATGTATGTTTCTTATGCATATGTTCTCACTATTTGTGGATACATAATATTTTGAGGTATTACTTTTTCTGTGCAGATTTTCCGACTGTGGAACATGCAATATATACTTGTCTATATAAGGAACAATCAGGGTGTAGATGTAAGTCACACAAATGTGAGAATTAGCCTTGAACGTTGTTAATGGTAATTAAAAACGTCTAGTGAATTGTGAAGTACAATATTTTAAATTAAAATGCTCGTTCTTCCTAAGGTTGGCAGAGGAGAAAACACGAGGGTTTCATTTTACTAATGACATGTATGTGGGTGCGCACTGGAAGCTCTCTTTAATTAAAAAATTTAGTTTTCTTTTTGTATGAAAGTATAGTGTTTTATCAATTAAAAAGAAAACTGTTTCAGGGATAAACCAACAAAGTAAGTGGGAGAACAATGATAATTCAGAAGGAAGAAAAAAGAATGTAAAAATGTTGAAGGATAATTTTTTTAAAAAAAGGAAAAATTTTGGCAAATTGTTATTTGTTTTATTCAAATAAATATCCTTATTTTCGCACATGATTTTAGAGAAAAATATTGCTTTCAAATATAATTAATTCGTAAACATTTTGCTGCTTCTTTGCTATTGTAGCAAAATCCGGAAATCGAAATATTGATTTTCAAGTGAAAAATATAGAATCTACTGAATTGACAGGTCGTAAAATGAAAAATAAAATGAAAATATCCAATACTTATAAAAACAATAAGGTAAAAATTAGTTATTAAAGAAAATAGTTTGGGAAAAAATTAGAACTTTTAGCTATTTCCCTTGTGTTTACGTCACATGTCAAGTGACAAAACATAGCCGAAATCATTTTTTCGTTGAATCATGTAAGACTTAACAAATTGTGACATGATAATTAGGTAGATGATGGCTTATTGTTGAAATTGGCAAAAAATGTAAGTAATTATCATGTTTTTTTTTAATTTTATCATAAATCAACTTTTCGGCTATTGGATTTCGCTACAATAATAAAGAAGGACTTTTTTATCGGCCGATCTGTACAATGAATACCCCGCATATATGTTTTTGGTACTCTTGCAAAATGTGCCACGCATCCTCGGGATTATCAATCAATTATGGTTTGGGCTCAACCGGCAATCAGCGGATTAAGCTGAGCAAAATAACAGACGTAAACGAATTTCAAAACAAACTGGAAATATATAAAAATGCAATAAATAAAAAATAACAAAAACCTACTGTAAATTTACTGAATATATATTTATTTTTCTCAGGAAAATTGCATTTTGTATCGTTTATTTACTTTTATTATTTGCTTTTCTTGCAATTCACTTTCATTTTTTCAAGAAAAGATGTATGGTTTTTATCGTCTGAATAGTCACTTTTTTCAAGAAAACTTACATTTTTATTCATTTTTTAAATTAGCAGTAAACGTTTGTTTCTTTATAAACAGAATTTGTTTTTTATAAGAAAAAATGAATGCTTTTTATTAAAATCGTAAATTGTTAGGTGAAAGTATAAAAAAAAATTGAAGAAATTTACAAATTATTTTTTGTCAACAAATGTAAAAAAGAAAATAAGCAGAAAAATATACCCCTTATCATCCAAATATAATTTAAAAATTACTTTGTTATACAAAAAGCAAAAAATGCAAATTTGGCTTTTCAACAGTTGAATAATTTATGTTTGGATATAAATTCCAAAACTTATTTCACTCTAAATAATTTAGGTGACTAATAAAGGAATTAACTAAAATTAGTAAAATTGGTTGTCGTTATAAGACAATTGAAGAGATGAAAGAGGCTGTGACAAAAGTCATTGGCACGCTCACACAAGAGAACTTCCGTGGAGCCTTCCATAAGTTGTTGGAACGGTATAACAAATGCACTGTAGCCGGATGAGATTACTTCAAAGGGGGCTAGAGTTTCAGGTGTATACTATCAATAAATAAAAGTGCCCATACAAAAAAGTTTGGAAACTGATTTAAGGCACATCGTATATATATATATATATATATATATATATATATATATATATATATATATATATGTGTGTGTGTGTGTGTGTGTGTGTGTGTGTGGATGTGTGTGTGTTTGTGTGCGTGTGTGTGTGCACGCGCGCGCGTGTGTGTGTACACTAGAACAGTATACATCTAAGAACATAAATTTGACTAATCTATATATATAAACGCCAAAATGTATGTATGTATGTATGTATGTTCGCTTTTTGTGTATGTCTGCAAAAAGCTTTTTTCGCTGTGATTCTCGGTCGGCTCACTCATTCTCAAAACTTTTTATATCGCGTCTAATTAAATACATACGTCTATCGCGGCAAATTAAATACATACGCGACCCCCGTTGCTAAGTCGTAGTTATTATTAACTACGACTTAGCAACGGGGGTCGCGTATGTATTTAATTTGCCCGACTTTTACAAGCTTGCCGCGTCTTGAAAAGCGAATGATCTGGCTTGCAGCGCCACTTCCTCGCACCTGTTTGTTTTGCTTTATAAACCTTCACATAACGCCCTTATCAGTTCCTCTCCATCATGGCTGAGATGATTAGGTGCCTGGCTTTTTCCCCTTTCGTTTCCATCTTCTCGTCAAGGCTTCGGGGTTCAATCCCACCTTCCTACTAAATCTTTTTTTTAACACACACACTTCCAAACACCTAGGCAACACCGAGTAACCCTCCCCCGCTAGTTTATATATATAAAAGCGAAAATGTGTGTTTGTATGTATGTTCGCTTTTTGTGCATCTTCGAGAAAGGCTTTTTTCCGAGAAGCGATCGATCGGCTCACTTCTTCTTAAAACTTTTTATATCACGTCTAAATGATAATATCTACAGGTTAACAACAGGGGTCGCCTGTCTATTCAATTTGCCCGAGTTTGAAAAGGTAAATATTCCACATTTTTCAATCGCCGCGTGTAGATTGGGCTTTTTCGTATAATAAAAGCGAAACGGAGCTAAAGACATCTTTTTTACGAGATTGGTATCATTTTGAAGCCTTATATCTTGGATGACAAATATCGAAAAATTGGCCCAAAACATTAATTCCTTCACCCTAAAATGACCAGTTTTGTACAGGGAGCGGGTAGCAAAAATCCTTCCTTAGTTTTCCCCTTTTCTACGACTACTGCGACGATGACGTCATGTTTGACCTAGAAAACGTTGATGTTAGATTAACTTGCTGCTTTTTTAAACATTTCATTTTATCAGTTCTTAGTTGTTTGTCTGTTTGGCGTCGGTGTAACGTGTAGGACTTTTTTTTTCCGTCTTAGCCTCGAGGCCTAACTCCCGACCAAAACTTTTTTTTCTTTTACACCTCTAAACACCCGGGCAACGGTTTTTTTCTTTTAATTTAAACAGGGTTATTACTTCGCTTATTCTTTAGTTTACCCCCCCCTCTACACACACAGCGTTGTTATCTTAAGATTGCGCTGTTTTTTTTTTTTTTTTTTTTTTTTTTTTTTAGTTTTTCCGATTTTTTTAACGTCCTTTTTTTATAATATTTAAACAGGGTTATTATTTACACACACACCCATACACATACCTACAAACACCCGGACAACGCCGGGTACCCCCACTAGTCTATAATATAAATCTCACCTGTCTGTTTAAATGTATGTATGTATGTATGTATGTATGTCTGCCTAAAACTTTCGACAGAGGCGACGGATTTTCACGAGATCGGTATCATTTTGAACTACGGCCCTTTGGACGATAAATATCGAAAAACTGGATAAAAACATTAATTCCTTCACCCTTAACTGAGTACGTTTTTACAGGGAGGGGTGGCTTTTTCGTTTAAATTTTCAAGATTCATCCCCTTTTTTCGATTGACTAGCCTTAATTTAAACATTCGTCACTTCCGATTTGGAATTTGTTGGCCGCAACAGCAAAAATGTCACATTTTTTAACATTTTTTCCTCCCTCGCGGTACGGGTTCGAGACTGTCTGCCTACTACCACTATTTTTTTTTTTTTTATCAACACACACCTCCGAACACCCGGGCAACACCGGGCACCCAGACTAGTCTATAATATAAAGGACAAAAAATATGTTTAAAGTATGTATGTTTGTATGTCTCGCAAAAACTTTCGACTGAGACGCCATATTTTCAGGAGATTGGATTTTGAATCTCGACCCTTCGGACGTCAAATAGCAAAAAATTGTTCTAAAACATTAATTCCTTCACCCTCAACTGGACACTTTCCTACAGGGAGGGGTAACAAAATATAGTTCCTTCATGACAATTTAGCCAAACATGCATGCGCAAAAACATTATTTCTTGAATTAGTTTAAATGTAAAACAGCGACCTAATTTCCCTCACGCGGTCATAGACCAGTCGGTATAGTAGCAGAGTCGTTGTTATTTACACAGTGTCCCCATCGAGCTGACGTATCGGATTTTTTCTTTTCGATTTTTTAAAGTTTTAATATTGAAACAGGGTTATTTATGCCATTTTTTTCATCACGTTTTTTGTTTTTTTGTTTTTTTTTTGTTTTTTCATCACGTTTTTTGTTTTTTGTTTTTGTTTTTCCGATTTTTTAAAGAAGTTTTAACATCGTTCACTTTTTCTTTATTTTCCATTGTTCGCTATTTTTTTTTTTTTTTTTTTTTTAGAATATTTAAACAGAGTTATTACGTTCGCTTATTCTTTATTTTCCATTTTGTTTTGACCCCCCCCCCCCATACACACATCTCCAAACACCCGGGCAACTCCGGGTACTCCCACTAGTTATATATAAAGTAAAGTCAGATTTTTCCTCTTATTTTGACACTTTAATGAAACGTACATAAGATTTACACAAAATAGAGCAAGTATTGTTCTGTGTTCTATCATAATCAATTGATTTCACTCACAAGTACTTTTACTGTAATCCAAAACATTTGGTAAAATATTGCTAGGATATATATATATATATATATATATATATATATATATATATATATATATATATATATATATATATATATATATATATATATATATATATATATATACATTTTCACCCCAAACAAGGCACATTTCCACTTTGGTGTCGGGAGCTATTATCAGGGACAACAACTACTGGGGTACTATGTAGGGATTTGGGCAGCAAGATGTCGGTTCACGTTAAACTTGAATTTCTGCACGTCAGTACAGTTGGAAAAGCAGGGACCTGGAATGGAATTCCAAAGTCTAGCGGTTCTGGGGAAGAAACTACTGGAGTAGAAATATCTTTTACATCTAGGGATCTCTACTGTGTGGGGTGGGATTTACGAGGGGCGTGCAATAAGTAATACCCCTGACCCTCTTCCAGTTGTCTAATCTAGCTGAAATTTTGCATGTGCAATGATTTATATCTCTACGGGTTATGTGGCAAATTACAGCTCTGAACTAATTGTGGTTTCTGTTTTACACGTGTTTGAACTGAGTCAGGTGTGAAATGGAGCCTGTTGAATGTTGAGCAGTTATCCGGTTTTTGTATTTGAAAAGACGCACGCCACAGAAGACTTTTGATGAAATGAAAGAAACTTATGGTAATAATGCCCCATCATATGACCTTGTAAAACGCTGGCATCGTGAATTCAAACATGGCCGGAAGTCTGTGGAAACAGCTCCCAAACCTGATCGCCCACCCCCTTCTGCCATTGATGAGGCATCTGTCCGTCAAGTTGAGGCTGCCATTTTGGAAGATTGGCGCATTACGCCAAATAGCCCAAGATGTCAAGATTAGTACAGAGTCTGTGGAAACTATCATTCATGACCATTTGCATATACTTAAGGTGTCTTCCAGATGGATTCCCAGGTTACTCACACCATTCCAGAAGCGAGAACGCGTCGAGTGCTCGAGGATGAATTTGGAGATATGCCAAGATGATGTGTCAAAGTTTTTCAAAAGACTGATTACACAGGATGAAACCTGGGTCTATCACTACGATCCAGAGACCAAAGCCCAGTCAATGCAGTGGAAGCACTTGGACTCACCACCTCCAAAGAAGGCAAGGGTGCAGCCCTCCGCTGGCAAGGTCATGCTCACAGTCTCCTGGGACCAGGGCAGATTTCCTGGCAAAGGGTACCACAATTACAGGAGCCTATTATGCTTCACTTTTGGAGAAATTAAGGGAAGCTATCAAAATCAATATATATATATATATATATATATATATATATATATATATATATATATATATAATGCAATTATGAAGGGAATACTTGTTTTATTGATATCCCTGATTAAAAGAAGTAGAGGGAAAAGGGTGATCAGCTGACTGGTTTCGCTCTCACTCTTCTAGAGCTAGATCGAGGAATTTTTATTCATAATAAAAGCGAGAGAAACCCACAAGGGAAACTATACGTTTAAAATAAAGTAACGTTATAATGTTGGAACAGGGAAATAGGGAGACACTATATATCTAAAATAAAGTTACGTGTGATCTATGTACCATGATAGAATCTCTGTTTATAAAGAGAATGTCTCTTCAAACAAACTTGAATATCTCCAAGATCTTCAAATGAAAGTTCAAATGAGCACGACTCAAAATGAGTAAATGTGGAAGTTTGTAACACATGATTGGGATTTAAGCATATGATTAGCTACCTACCAACGCAGATATTTACTTTGGTCTTGGAAAACCCCACAGGTTGCTGAGCCTTATTAAGGCTCAATGTTCACAACTCAGGTAATTTCAAGGGAAATCCTGTCAGTGTCTAGTGTCCCATGGCGCGATTCTGCTGTACAAAAGTATGGATTAGCCTTCACATGGTTTGGTGGCACGTCTCTGCTGTATATAAAAAAGTCGATTGACCCGCACGTTGTCTTGCAGCACCTCTGCAGTACAAAAGAATGTTTAACTTCTGGGTTGGTCTGTTCAGATTGTCGCTGTGAAATAAACTTCCCTTTCAAACATTCCAAAAAAATCACAAAACACAACACGACAAGCGATTAATGTATGCAAAGTAAATGTATTTTGGGGACTTTGAAGAAATTTACATAAGACAATTTTTAAAATATTTGGATATAATAACTCGTGTTGGGACGATTAATTGGGGGTCGGAATCGGGAATTAGAAAAATACTTACTGTTAGGAGACTAATCAAAGGAGTCATGCTCTTTGTAGATTTCTCCAAAGCATTCGACTCCATACATAGAGGAAAAATGGCCAGCATATTAAAAGTATATGGCATTCCAAATGAAGTCATTAATGCTATCATGATGCTATATGAGCACACTCGAGCAATAGTCAGGTTGCCAGATGGGGACACTGAATTTTTTGACATCCACACCGGGGTGCTACAAAAAGATACTCTTGCCTCTTTTCTTTTTATTGTCTGTCTTGACTTTGTACTTCGCACCTCTGCTGATATACACAACACGCTAGGCTTCACCCTAAATGAATCCAGAAACAGACCTCATCAATCAGCACACATAACTGATGCAGATTACACAGACGATATTACTTTGTTCGCGAACAACACTGCTGATGCGCAAACACTGTTACGCAAGCTAGAAAAGTCCGCAAATTACATTTGTCTCCACATTAATGCAGATAAGACAAAGTTTATGACTTTCAATGTGAAAGGAGAGATCAGGGCTCTGGTTGGAACAACACTGAAAGAAGTCACTGAGTGTACGTATCTGGGCAGCAACATAGTTTCCACAGAGAGAGATATCGAAATTTGCATCTCAAAAGCATGGACCGCATTGGATGGACTGCGTTCAGTATGGACTTTAAGGATAACTGACAAACTGAAAGAGCAGTTCTTCAGGGCTTCTAGAGGCTGTCCTTGTTTACGGAGCTACAACCTGGGTACTCACCAAAAGATGTGAAAGAAAGTTAGATGGCACATACACCCGTATGCTACAAACGATATTAAATATATCTTGGCAAAATCATCCCACGAAGCATCAACTTTATGGCAACCTACCTGCCATATCTAATACCATCAGAGAGAGACGCCTACGATTTGCCGATCACTGTCTGAGGAGCAAGCATGAATTGGTTAGTGATGTATTGCTATAGACTCCTTGACACGGACATGCAAGCAAAGGACAGCCGAGATCCACATACATCCAACAAATAGCACACGACGCCAACTGTGAACCTGAAGATCTGAGGCAGCTAATGGAAGACAAGAAAAGGAAGAGTCACATTGGTTCGCGACAAGGAGCCGGTCATGATGATGATGATGATGATGATGATGATGATGATGATGATGATGATGGCAAACAAAGTAAATAATCAAGAGTTCACTTACTTTTATTGCCTTATGAAACCCTTTGAAATGCCCACACATATTTTAGCACCTAGGTGATAAAAATAAATACATTACCTCTCAGAAAAAAAGTAAAATCTTTTTGCATTTATGAATGAATCTACCAATAAAATTTAATAATTAGAATAAGAAATATGAACATTTTGGGAGAGAGAAAAGTCTCAGAATAGTTCAACCCCCGACCCCCTGAAATTCCTATGTTAAGAATGGTTTTCTAGTAAATTACTTTAATATAGGGAAGAAAGATTCTCTTTTTACGCCGTCCTCGAATTGTGCATACAAATCATGGACTATTTTCAAATATTGAAAAAAAATCAAATAACATTAAAAACAAACCTTGAAAACCAGCTTTGTTTTTAAAGAAATAGAAATCTTTGTGTCCCGTAATTTTCAATCAATTACAAGGAAAACTTTTGAGAAAAATATTTAGAGAGATTTACTCATATATACCCTCCACCATTGTACATTTTACATTTTGCAAAACTAACTACGGACAATACACAGCAATGAATTTCTTATTGAATATTGAGAAATTTTAAAAGAATCGGAATCGGAATTCATACTCGTATCGGAATCGAGAATTTAGAACGGAATCAATAATTGTATTGGAATCGGGGAAAAATTCTGGAATCGTCCCATCACTAATAATAACTGAAGTTAAGTATCCGTACATTATTTGTCTCTTTCTATTTGGGGGGGGATATCGGCGTGCTAGCGGTCTTTTTCATAGTAGTCGCCACTTTCGCTATTAGCAGGGATTGGGGCGAAAAACGATAGGGTAAAACTGTAATGTTCGCATCCTCACATCTAAGATGCCGGTTGGGTTATCGGCTTCACTTTTGTAGGCTCTTCCTTTTTTAAAAAATCTTAGCAAAAGAAAACTTTTTCTTTAGCATACAAATTGCCATTCAGTTTCGATGGGGATTAGTTATTCAGCCAGAATATTCTGACGTGCAGGGTATCTTTTAGCTTGTTCTCTCGATTTCCCGTTTTTCTTGTTCTGCTGATCTTATGCTAAGGTAACTGGGGTGGTTTGGGCGAAATCCCCTTATCAAAAACCAATCAGAGAATTTCACCTCATTTCTCGCGCTGAAACATTGGTCAATCTCAATCAAACAGGTGCATTCATCTTTGCTATAAGATTCCACAATTCTTACGAAAACAGAACATGATTCAGCTTGGTGTCATTCTTGACACGACTCCTTGACATCAACTGGTTCAACAATAATACTTTCATCTGCACTTGGACTTGGGATTTGGTGAAGCTAAAATAATTGCAAGTTATCACCGAGAGTACGTGAGAATCTCAACCGACCAACAATAAAAAAGTAAATAAAAATGGTTTAAAGTTGGATTTAGAATTTACGTTCAATCTCTGGCCAAATAGGGTTGATTCGCCGTCAATTTTCATTTCAGCTTGCGAATTTGTGGTTTACGATATATTGTTGTAAAGTAACTCGATAGACTTCTTGTTAGCAGAATATCAAGTAAAACTTCAATAAAGTTACAACCCCTTCATAAGTAGACTTTAATGCAGGTTACATGCTATTCAGTAGGGAGAAAAATATATTTGCCTCCGTTTTATCATTCAAGATGCAAAATGTGTTGTTTATAGATTAAAGGTTTTATGGTTTTAGATAATAACTGTTTCTTACAGAAAACCCAAAAAAATGTTCTCTACTGCTGGGTGCATGGACACCCTATCTATTTGGTTTCAGGAATGGGAAAAGGCGATGATAAAAAATCAACAAAGATATCAATTGTCTCTAAAATAAGGATGCAAGTAAATAGATTACTAATATCATACAAGCACATAACTTTATTAATAACCTTAGAATTTTGAATAAAATTCATGAAATAAAACAAATCTTTTAGACAGATATGATGCTATACTACTGGCAGCAAAATATTAAAGATCCATTTTGCAACCTTGTATGTTGGGATGACGCTACCAGAGAAAGAATGGGCCTTAAAAGGACATCTGTTTCATGAGCTTTGGGTAGGCCATGTAACCTTGGGAAGATAGAGCCTGAGGGTCTAATCTCACTAGCTATATTCGAAGGAAGTACTTTGCTTTTAACTCATTTGATCAATTGCTTTTAAAATTGGGTTTCTGTTGTGTGTTGTTACGAATAGGCTCCTATATGGTTGACTATAAAACTGATTACATATAATGATAGATGTATCGAGACACAGGAATGGGTATGTTTGATCCTGCAGAACAGGGGTTCATTAAAATTGTGGGGTCTGTGTTCGTGCCTGGTCCATGGAAATAAAAAATTTAAAAATTAAAAAAAACAACTTTTACAAGTGTTTTTGATATAGATGTACATAAGAATACTTTGATAAGTATTTTTTAACTTAAATAGGGATGGTATAATAAAATTGTGGGGTCTACGTTCGTGCCTGGCCTCCATAGAATGGAAATAGGCACAAACTTTAATAAAGACTTTTCATATCTATCTGCGTAAGTATACTTTGATAATTATGTTTCAGTTTGAAGAAATATGGTATAATAAAATTATGGGGTGTTCATTCGTGCCTGACCTCCATAGAATGGAAATATGTTACAAAGTTTAACAAGGTTTTTTTAATATAGATCCACAGAATATTGTGATAAATGTTTCAGTGTGAACAGGTATGGTATAATAAATTATGGGGTTTATTCATTTTATTTTTACTTTCATCATATTTTGCTTTGGTTTTGATACCCCCAAATTCGAAGCTATCTCTTTACAACCCGTCTTTTTCATAAGCTATCATACTTTCATAAATCAGAGTCCATTTTCTGTAGGCTGTTTTTTAACCCAGTCAACGACGGGTACTTTTGCTAGTATATATATATATATATATATATATATATATATATATATATATATATATATATATATATATATAGAGAGAGAGAGAGAGAGAGATATATATATATATATATATATATATATATATATAGAGAGAGAGAGAGAGAGAGAGAGAGATATATATATATATATGCTAGTGGACACACTTCGTCCATATTCAGTTTTAAATTGAGCAACAACGCTACAACGTCCTTCCCTCTTTCAATTGCTTCTAGTTGATTAAAAAGAAGTTTTTGGTTATTCTCAAACAGTCTATTCTGCCGATATTGATCAATTCTGTCGCTGTAGCATTTAACTTTGGCAGTTTTAGGTGTGATACACTGTTTCAGTTCTTCAATTTCATACTGAAAACTTTTTCGTTGTATATTAAATTTTGGATTTAGTCTACCACATCCGCTCTGACTTTTAAGTTTGCCTTCTACGATAGCTTGTACTCTACTTAGGCCCTTCGAAGTTGCTTTATTTTCCCATTTAGATGTTTCCGCCACCAGGACTCCTTCCTTTTTTTTTCTTTTTTTACGATTTCTCACTCCAAGCAACATTGATACAGTATTAGCAGAAACTTTAATGATGTTAATGCACTGTTTTAAATTATTTATTGGAAAAAATGGCAGGACTTCATTCACCTTGGTAGTGATAGATTTTAGTCTTTTCCGATTCACAAATCGGAGGTTCGGCGGATTGTATAAATTGCCAGATCTTACGTTCTCATCTACTAATTTGAATATATCAATCGCTTCTTTCGTCTTCCCATGGTTAATCATAAGTTTAATTGTTTCTTTGTAAAGAGTCTGATTGTTGAAATTTTCATTTACATGTTCAGTAGTTGCTTCTGCCTTCATCATTTTATGAAGCCTATCAAGTTTATTGATATCCACTCTTTCCTTATTTCTCCTTAAAGATCCTCAATTTCAAGGGCAGACAGCAATCCGTTTTTTCTTATTATCCGGGCTTGTCATGCAAGTTTTTGCTCTGTTACTTTAAACAGGCATAATTCATTCCATATATGGTACATTTTTTTTTTCTGTATCGCCTATTAGGGGTACAACTCTTCAGATAACACTTCATTACAATTTTATTTAAAGCTTTAGTCCAATTTGTTCTAGCGGTAGTGTTTCGAGGAATTCTCTGAGTTACGACCGGAGAAACCTCGTTCTTTCCCCTACCGGACATGGGACCTACACTTGATGTTGCTATTGTGGTCCCATTTACGTCGTTCTCAGTTTGATAGTTTTGAACACTCACAGTTGAATAATATAAGGAATTGTTTGTTTAAGGTTTTCCTTCCCTGGTATTTTTATTGAGATACCATCTCAGAAATGTTCACTTAGGTTAAAGACCAAGTTTTGGCCATGGGAGGTCATTAAATATCGCCAGATGTCAACCCGGTATTTAGAATTGCTGTTGTTTGACATAAGGTACTTACTATCCTTAGATATGCTGCCTCCAATATCGTTTAATCTTTGATCCATAGCTGGAGCGATTATTATAATGATAACCATAATCATCGTTTTTATAATTATTACGAGTATTTTTCCCCTCCGGAGAGACACAATCGTTAAGCCATATTGATATGAAATAGATAGTTTTCAAAATGTAAGTATGTGGGTTATCTAACTATGCTGTAAGAATATTAATTGATACTATTTCCCCCTTATAAATTACTAGCATGGGTGCCCGGCGTTGCCCGGGTGTTTGGAGGTGTATGCTGAGCAAAAAGAAAAAAAGGGGGGGGCAATTTTTTTAACTTTGACCCCTATTATGACCCCTTACCCTTTATTGTTTTGGGCTTAAATCAAGTGGTGTTCCCTTGAGTCTTAGTGACAAAAAGTCTCCCCAGATTTCCAGTACTATCCACCTCTTAGCAAACGAATTTACATTATCGCAACAGCTGCTTACCATTGATTTCTTGTTAGCGACGACCATTGGCCTTCACTGGAATTTGGGTGGCAATAAGTGGTGGTATTTTTCAATGATACAGTTTTAGTTTTCATGATTCCATGTGATGTTTCTTTGTGTTTTGCATCTGTAGCTGTTTCTGTGTCCAGTTTGTGTGTAGTTTATGTGTGTGTTAGTCTCCACGTTCAAGGTTTTCCTTAATATTTCTGCAGTTTTCATACTTGAAATTCGTTGTATCTTCTCTGTCATCCCTCTGATTGCAATCTCGTCTATTTTTTTTCAAAGTTTTTTTTTGTATTGTTCCTAGTGCTCCTATTATCATTGGTGTTATTTTAACTTTCTTTATCTTCCACATCCCTTCGCGCTCCCTGGCTAAGACTGTGTATTTGCTACACTTCTCTATCTCCTTGATCTTCACTCTGCGACCTGCTGTGATGGACAAATTTACAATCTGGCAGAACTTTTCCTTCTTGTTATTATTATGTCATCCGGTTTTCTTGCTTTAATGGGTTTATCTGTTTGTATATCCATGTCCCATAGGATCTTGTGAATTTCATTTTTATAGTACGGCTGCCGGTTTATGTTTGTACCTTTTGTTTGTGTGTTCAAAAATCAATTGTTTGCATAATTGCTAATGTACTGCCTTCCCCACTTTATTATGTCTATTTTTATATTCTTCTTGGTTTAGTTATTATGTGGTTTATTGTTTCGTTTCTTTGTCCGCAGAGTATGCATTTTACTGTTTTCTTGTGTCTTGTCGATCCTTGATTGGATGTAGTTGGTTCTAATTGCGTTATCTTGTGCAGATGTTATTATTGATTCAGTTTCCCTGTTAAGGTCTTTTTTTGTAGCCATTTCCAAGTATTTTCGTTAGTCTCTTCCTTTTTTATCCTTATGAATCGTCCATGTAGCTGTTTCTCTTCCCATTTTTCTTTCCTTGTCTTATTTCACGTCTCGTTTTCTATCTTGTTTGTTTCTTCTCTGTATCTTGCTGTAGTAATTATTCATTCAGTGTTTTGCATTATGTATTTTTCTAATCTTTTTTTTCTTTTGTTATTTACAGTCTTCAGACTGATAAGCCATCTTCCTTCGTCCTTTTCATATATAGTTGGTCGGTACCATCTTTCGGGTGTAGTGCATTGTACATCTTCATGAATTTCCTCGTCTCCTAGCTGAGATTACTTAGTTCTTCTTTAGTCCAGCTTATAAACAGGCCAGAGTATCTTATTGGTGACACTACCCACGTGTTTATTCCTTTAATTAGGTTTTGGCAATTTAGTTTGGTTTCAACGAGTTTTCTTGTTTTTCTGAGGCATTCCTTTCTTTCTCTTTCATTTCTGTTGCTTTGATGGCGTCTGCTTCTAGTACTCCCAAGTATTTGTAGTTATCATGTTCACCTAGTGTCCTCATTTCTGTTTGATTGGGGAGTACTATACCCTCTTTTGTTTCTAGTTTTCCTCTCCTCATGGTCAACTTTGTGCACTTTTTCATACATAATTCCATTTGGATATCTTGGCTAAAGATTCTGGTTGTGTTTATTAGTGTGTCTAGTTTTGCCTTCGTTTTTGCATCCATGTACATTAGGTGGTTCCTTCTTTCTTCTGTGTTAGTAAACTTGTATCCGGCTTTTTCTTAGGATGTTGTTCAGGAGCATCATGTATATAATGAACAGTAACTGTGATAGTGAATCACCTCAGAAGATTCCTCTTTGTATGTTGATTTCAGTTATGTATTGTTCGTCAGCTGTCAGTTCAAGTCTTCATGTTTTCATTGCATTTTCAATCAGATTGTTATATTATATAGTACTTTGTACATTCTCATGCATTCTATCATCTATACTTGCGGGATTCTATCATATGCTTTCTTATAGTCTATCCATGCCATGGCTAGGTTCTTTTTTCTACTTTTGACCTCCTTCAGAGTCCTTTAGTCTATGTATAATAAGTCGTGTGTTCCTCTCTTTCCTTTTTGGCACTCTTTCTGTTCCTCTGGGTGTAGACCACGGTTATGAAAGGACTGATAAATTTGTTCTCTCAGTTGTACAATAAGTATTTTCCACATTGTAGGTAAACAGGCCTGTAGTTGCTGGGGATGGTACGTTTTTCTGTGTCTTTCTGCACTAGTATAGTTCTACCTTTGGTCATCCATTTTGGTAAATGTGTTTCATGGATGCTTCTTTTCAGTTGTTGGACTAGTCTTTCATGTAGTGCTGTGAATTTTTTAAACCAATAGGCATGTATTCCGTCATGACCTGGTGCATTACAGTTGATCATTTTTCGTCGGGTTGTCTTGAGAGTTCCCTTGATGATGATGATGATGATGATGATGATGATGATGATGATGATGATGATTATTATTATTATTATTATTATTATTATTATTATTATTATTATTATTCGTACTTCCATAAAAAAATTAATCTAAATAAGAAACAATCATTCCATTAAACAAAAACACGCATTTTCTCTCTCCCTCTCACTCATTTATTTGTGAATCAAAGAGAACCTCACTTATATATTTTGTCTTTAAATCAAATGAACGTTTTTCTATTTTACTTATAAAAATTGATTTAATTACGAAAAACAATCAGATAAAATAAATTCATTTAAAAGATGTGGATTGAAACTATTATTTAACATCCCTCTAGCAACAACATACTCCTTGTCTTTACCTACATACGTTGAGGCGAGGCTGGCCAGTATTATTAACAAATAAAACATTGAAATGGTAATTATTATTTATAAAATACAAAATTCGAATTACGTTAATTCTATAAAATAATAAATTAAGTTTAATGTTTTCACCACTGACAATGTAAGATCTTCAATGAACTTGGGTGAAATAAATGAAGTATCAGTATACTTTTTTTTTAATGAAGGGGGTAATGCAAAAAACTTCTTGGCAATGGCGGACAGAAACAGTTAATATTAAAATTAACTCACCGAACGGAACAGTTTTGCACCATTTCTATCTTTTCTTATGATCTGAACCCCGTCTGGCATCAATTGAATTGAATACCTCTCGTCTTGAGGAGATGTCCATGTTTTGACAAGTTTCTGGGTCTGACTTTACTTCTGATCTGAAATGGAACACGTACATCAAATCCATTGCCAAGGTCGCTGGAAAAATGATAGAATCATTCTACCACTCCAGTAGATATCTCACTACTGATGCAATTCTCTACCTTTCGCGTTTAGGTCGAGGGAGGAGAGGAGTCAGTGAGAGAAGAGTCATAGCACGCCTTCTGAAGTCAAGCCTGGGATTTGTGAGCCAGTGTCGAGTCCTGCTGCCACACCCAGAGTTTGCCAGACTTTGAAGATGTGAGGTGGCATGATGTAGCTCACATGAAACAACACCAAAAACCATAATCGTGGCCGGAAACTCCATTGGAGTGTCTCCCTCAAGCATTGAATCATCCAACTTTGCATTTTGAGGGTGCTGGCAATGGTCCGGTAGAGAGCATGAGTTGTACAGCAGGGCATCTCCAATCTTGCTTATTGAACATTGTGTCATTTTCCGACATGATAGAAGGCTCCTATCACTTTGGGGATTTGTCCACAACTGACCAACTAGTAGATGGTTGGCGACAAAAAAAGAAAACCGGTTTTCATCAAGCGGAAATGGAATCATGTTTTCTTTTCTAGGGCGACAATTTTATTGTTTCACTCTGTAGACTTTGTAGCCTTGTAGGGGATGCAACCTCTTTCCCATAGAAGAGACGTTGCAGGCGTGTTTCTGCTCTCTTGTTATTTTCATGGCAGGTACTAGTCTGAGCTCCAATCTATGGTTTCCTTTGCCAAATTTGCAAGAAAAATACTCATCTAGCTGAAATCACAATCAATAATTTTCCCCACTTTATCTGTGCCTAAACCTAAACGTAGATTCCATGAAAAAAGCTTATTTCCTAGAACTGCACACCTGTGGAACTCTCTTCCATTTGCCTCTTTTCCAGCTGACTACAATATGGTCGTCTTCAAGTCCAACGTAAACAAGTTCTTGATGAGCCGTCCCCAAATTTCCACTACTAACAATTACGATGATATTTTCCCATTGACTACTGTACACTCATTAACTTTTAACATCGAGTAGCCTCTATGCTTTGAAAAATGATGATTCCTTTGTAAAAAAAAAAGATTAAAATCAAGAAATATATCTTACTAACTCATATGTCAAGAATCCGTATTTCAATTTGTATTTAATTGTATTTAATGAAATGATTTTGATTCTAGAAAAAAAAATATCTAAAATTTGAGGTTACAGATTTCAAAGTAGAAATTGAAATTTAAGGAATCTCTGCGTTTTTTTTTTTTTGTTTTTTTTTATTACATTTTCACCCCAAACAATGCACATTGCCACTTTGATGTAGGGGGGTACTATTAGGGACACAGGCTACAGGGATACTAGGTGGGGAGTTGGGCTGCAAGATATCGGTTCATGTTACACTTGAACTTCTGCATGTCAGTACAGTTGGGGAAGCAGGAACCTGGCAGGGAGTTCCAAAGTTTAGCGGTTTGGGGGAAGAAACTACCGGAGTAGAAGACTCTCTTACATCTAGGGATCTCTACTGTGAAGGGGTGGGATTGTACTTGTCCGGTTTGTCAGGGGTATTTACGTCGAGGGGGTGCAAGTGCTTGCAGTTCGTCGGAACATTCACCGTTAAAGTACTTGTAGAACAGGCAGAGGGATGCTACATTGTGTCGATGGGACAGAGGCTGAAGCTTGGATGACAGTTCAGGATCTACTAGGTTAGCGACTCTCTTTTGAACCTTGTCTAGGAGTGAGAGACTAGTAGCAGATGCACCGACCCAAATATGACAAAAATACTCCATACATGGGCGAATGGCGGCCTTATAGAGGTACAGGATACTTTCGGGCGTTAGTAGCTTTCTAGCACGGTAGAGAGAACCTACCTTTTTCACAGCGGTTTTGGCAATGCTCTTAATATAATTGTTCCAACTCATGTTTCCTCTGAATGTTAGGCCAAGGAGTTTAAAAGATATGCTTTCAGATAAAGAGTCTTTGGCCATTGCTATTGGTAGTAGAAAAGGATTCTTGTAGTTATTGAAGGAAACAAGTTTAGTCTTGGCAGCATTGAATGTGACCATCCATTTTTGTCCCGATTCCACTACAGATTGGAGGTCATCCTCTAGTGTTTTTGCCATTTCTTTAGATATGTCTTCATTTGTTTTCCTGTCGTGTCTGTCATCAGCATATATACCCATCTCACAGACAATTTTGTCAGGGAGGTCATTTATGAGTATTAGGAATAATAGAGGTCCAAGGATAGACCCCTGAGGCACTCCCGCATTTATATCATATGTACGGCCATCGAGGACAACCTGGATTTTTCTCTCATCTAAGAAGGATTTAATTATGTTAAGTATTCTTCCAGTGATACCGTATGATCTGATTTTCCTGAGAAGACCTTCATGCCATACCCTGTCAAAAGCCTTAGATATATCTAGAACTACCGCTCTACCCTCTCTTGCTTTGTCAAGTGAATGGTATATACGCTCGGAGGATACAGTTAGAATCTCTGTTGTGGAATGAGCTTGCCTAAATCCATATTGTTGGTCGGTCAGAAGTTTAGCATCTGTAAGGTGATGAACTAGAGCTTGGTTAATTATGGACTCAAATATTTTGCCAAAAAGTGGGAGGAGGCTAATGGGGCAGTAATTTACTGGGTCAGTTCTTTTGCCAGAATTCTTGAAAACTGGTACCACAGAAACAGTTTTCCAGCAGGCAGGAAAGCAAGATTCATTAAAGCATTTGTTGTAAAGTTTGGAGAGGATTGGAGCTACTTCGGCGAAGCACTTTTTTGATAGCACAGCTGGAATGAGATCAGGTCCACATGCTTTTGCAGTGTCAAGATTTTTTATGATAGCATGCACCTGAGAAGGGATGATTTTCAGATCGTCAAGTGGGCCGTCTGTCTGCAAAGTGCGCCGTCTGTCTGGGATAAGGTGGTTAGCAGGGTCTAGTGTGCAGTTGGAGGCAAACCGACTGGCAAACATGTTAGCCTAATCGGTTGCTGAGCAAACAACTTCATGATTATTGGATAGTGGGGGAATTGTTGATTGCCGATTATTTACTAAACTGTTGTAGATTTTTCAGAAGTCACAGGTTCCTAATTTCTGAGCTTCGATGCGTTTTTGGGTGGTTTCAGTAAATTCTCTCTTAGCTGTCACTATTTATTTCTTGCAGTTACTATATACTTCTGTCTGTTTGAGCTGGATTGATGTTGGTTAAATCTGGTGGTATGCGTGCTGCCTTTGCGCAATGGCAGCTGCACATGTGGAAGTAAACCATTGGGGAGAGTGGGGCTTGTTATAAAATTTCGCGTGGGGGACATGTGCTTCAATTGCTGTTTTGAACCATTCAGTGGTGTCATTTGCGCACTGTTCAGCAGGAAGTGAAAAGATATTTCGCCATGGGGCATCTCTAATGAGATCCCTGATGGCTTCCCAGTTGGCCTTTTTATAATATCTCGTTGTTTTGAACAATGGCTCTTCCATTTTGGCTCTAGAGTTTAGGGGGATTTAGACTATTATCACTACATGATCAGCATTCCCAAGTGGGCTGTGGGCGTTCATAACATAATCATCAGGAACTGTGGTCAGAAACAGATCTAAAAGTGATGCGTGTTGTTCTTTCTGGTCAGGAAAATGGGTTGGAAACGTAACCGTGTGTGATAGGGAATGAGATATAGAGAAGCTATGTGTTGTGCTACCAGCTGCGTCTGTGTAATTATAGAAGCCAGTTACTGTGGTGGACATTGAAGTCACCAAATACATGAACTTGTGCACTAGTGTCGAGAGAAAGTGCTGTATCTATGCTGTCAGAGACTTTGTTTATTAGGGTACAGTCCTGGGTCGAGGGAGAGCGGTGGAGAAAATAAAAGTAACTAATATTATGTTGCATGTTAAGTCTAAAGCATATAAAGGCTTGATCGTCCGATTCTAGTTTTCTTTCTCTAGTCAGGGGGAGGGTGTTTCGAATATAGACTCCAAGCCCGTGCATATGTCTGTCAGAGTCCTTACGGCAGATTGGGAGATATCCGGGCATGTTAAAGTAGTTAGGGGGGATGGAGGAGTGTAGGTTAGTCTCACGGAGTGCTAAGATATCCGGGTTGTTTATTTGATATGTAATGACCATGGAGCAAATTTTATACATCAGAAATATCTGAATTTTTATTGGAAGCTTGTTCCCATTTTATGGCACCTTTTAATCCTTTAAATGACCACCTGGAAACTGAAATTTAAGAAATTTTTATTATATGATGTCTGATCTTAAATGGAACACGTACATCAAATCTATTGCCAAGGCCGCTGGACAGTGGAAAAATGGTGGGATCCTTCTATCGATCCAGTAGATATCTCACTGCTGGCAATTCTCTATCTATATAAGACCCAGGTACGTCCAAGGATGGAGTACTGCTGCCACATCTGGGCAGGAGCTGCTAGAAAGGACTTGTCCTACCTTGATAGAGTTCAAAATAGACTTTGCAGCCTCATAGGAGATGTCCTTTTCTCTTCGCTACAACCGCTATATCATAGAAGAGATGCTGCGAGTTTGTCTCTGCTTTATCATTATTTTGATGGAAAGTGTTTGACAGCCTCAATCTATGGTCTCCCCTCGCCAAACTTTCACAAGAAACACCTTTCTAGCTGAAAACACTATCAATAATTCCCCCCCACTCTTTATCTGTGCCTAAACCTAAACGTAGGTTCCATGAGCAAAGCTTCTTTCTTAGAACTGCACGCATGTGAAATTGTCTTCTGTTTTCCTGCTTTCCAGCTGACTACAATATGGTTGTCTTCAAGTCTAACGTAAACAAGTTCTTGATGAGCCATTCCACTTAAATTAATAAATTTACCGAATTTCCATTACTAACGATTACTATATTGTACAATGGACTACTGCAAACTTTTAACTCTTATCCTCGAGTGGTCTCTGGACCTTGATAAGTGGTTTTGCCTATCTAAAAAAAAATGTTTTTTTAAATACCTATGGTTTAAATTTCATAAAAATTGGAAACATTTCAAGTTTTACAAAGTGCTTCTTGTTTCTTTTGCCTTTTTACTCCCTTTTGCATAAACTTAATTAAAGTATAGCCTACATTACACACCCTTACGCCTAGCAGTTATGTTCCAAAATACATAAGTGAATTACGGATTTTACCCCCACAGAAGCGTATTATAAAAAACATACTTATGTCAAGTAATCTGCACTGAAACGTTTATGTTTAATTTCCCGGGGAAATCATTAAGCTAGTGTGTGTGTGTGTGTGTGTGTGTGTGTGTGTGTGTGTGTGTGTGCGTGCGTGCGTGCGTGCGTGCGTGTGTGTGTGTGCGCATGCGCGTTATGTCATATTTGAAGTCTCGTATGTCATATTTTCGAATACATTCAGAAAATTAAACAATATAACAAGTAAAACGGAATAAGAACATAAGAGATGTCTACAAGAGAAACATTTAAAATATTTGCAGGGGTAAAAAGACAGATTTCATTCACAAGTTAAACGTATAATTTCACGTAATTTTTCCGGAGTCCTAGGGACGAAGAACAGAAAGATACTTATAACAACCATTAAAATGGGCGTTGAATGTTGTTAAGAGACGAACTAATTTAAGATGAAGAAAAAATATAACATTCAATATAAATTAAAATAAAAAAAAAGTGCATACATCTATTTATCAAAAAGAATTGATGTATGACAAATGGGTTTTCAGAATATTAAAATTTCATTTATAAATTACATGATTTTTTTTTTGTTTTCCATATTGTTTTAGACTTAAGTAATTCATACTTTTCACTCGAGATATATATATATATATATATATATATATATATATATATATATATATAAGTACGTCATTTACTCACATAAATTAATGTACGAAAATATAAATTTATGCGCAAACTTTAAGTATTTACTTCAACAGTGCTCAATACATAGGTAGAGCTAGTTAGTAAGTAAGTTATAAAATATATATGGCGATTAAGCTACACTGAATATTCCGCGTTTCATCCACTCTAGGGTTCTTCAGGCTTATTCATAACTTACTTACTATATATATATATATATATATATATATATATATATATATATATATATATATATATATATATATAGAGAGAGAGAGAGAGAGAGAGAGAGAGAGAGAGAGAGAGAGAAAGAAAAATATTGATAAAAGTTACATATATCTTTATTATAACATCAAAACAATAAGAAAAAGTAAAATAAGAAAGAATAAAAAAGAAACATCTTTAGGCCATGACATTTCAAAGCTAAATGCTACTCATCAGAAGATGAGAAAAGTTAGAATTATACAAAATGTAAATATAGAAAGAAAATGTTTTAATGAAATTAAAATCGGAAAAGAGAATGAATAAGAAATAAAGAAATATTAAAAGTATAAAATATAAAATATAAGTTGACGACCATGAAAAAAGAAAAATAAAGAAAAATATTAAAATTATAAATAATATAACTAGTAGGAAGGAGATAAGTATACGAGAAGAGGAAGGAGGGAATACATGAATAAAAAGAAAGGAAAAGAAAAAAGGATATAAAAATACATGAATAAAAAAAATTAAAAAAAAAGATACAAAAATACATGAATGAAAAATAAGAAAAAAAAAGATACAAAAATACATGAATGAAAAAATAAGAAAAAAAAGATACAAAAATACATGAATGAAAAATAAGAAAAAAAGATACAAAAATACATGAATGAAAAATAATAAAAAAATACAAAAATACATGAATGAAAAAATAAGACAAAAAAGATACAAAAATACATGAATGAAAAATAAAAAAGATACAAAAATACATGAATGAAAAATAAGAAAAAAAAAGATACAAAAATACATGAATGACAAATAAGAAAAAAAAGATACAAAAATACATGAATGAAAAATAAGAAAAAAAAGATACAAAATACATGAATGAAAAAATAAGAAAAAAAAAAGATACAAAAATACATGAATAAAAAAAATAAGAAAAAAAGATACAAAAATACATGAATGAAAAAATAAGAAAAAAAAGATACAAAAATACATGAATGAAAAATAAGAAAAAAAAGATACAAAAATACATGAATGAAAAATAAGAAAAAAATACAAAAATACATGAATGAAAAATAAAAAAAAAGATACAAAAATACATGAATGAAAAAATAAGACAAAAAAGATACAAAAATACATGAATGAACAATAAGAAAAAAGGGATACAAAAATACATGAATGAAAAATAAAAAAAAGATACAAAAATACATGAATGAAAAATAAGAAAAAAAAAGATACAAAAATACATGAATGAAAAATAAGAAAAAAAAAGATACAAAAATACATGAATGAAAAATAAGAAAAAAAAGATACAAAATACATGAATGAAAAAATAAGAAAAAAAAAGATACAAAAATACATGAATGAAAAATAAGAAAAAAAAGATACAAAAATACATGAATAAAAAAATAATAAAAAAGATACAAAAACACATGAATGAAAAATAAGAAAAAAAAGATACAAAAATACATGAATGAAAAATAATAAAAAAGATACAAAAATACATGACTGAAAAATAAGAAAAAAAAGATACAAAAATACATGAATGAAAAATAAAAAAGATACAAAAATACATGAATGAAAAATAAGACAAAAAGATACAAAAATACATGAATAAAAAAAATAAGAAAAAAAAGATACAAAAATACATGAATAAAAAAATAAGAAAAAAAAGATACAAAAATACATGAATAAATAAAAACTGATTGTAAAAAAAAGTAGGATCCAAAGCTTTGAATAATTAAGATTAAACACTTTAAAAGTTCAAAGAATGTTTAAAGGTAAAAGTTCAAATGGAATCTTTTGTGTGTGGTTCCAGAAAACGAATAATATACCAACTGTTTATAAATTTTAAAAAGTACAGATGTGTAAAAAATAGGTCTTGGTAAATTTTTGTAAATCCTGATTCAACTTATAAGTTATTGTATAATCCTTAAAATATTGGTAAAATTGTGTTAATTGATGTAAAAATATGAAATCCAAGCGAAACTTCTCAAACGGTGATTTTAACAGTGGAATTCCAAGGATTGTTAGATTTCACTCCCAACGTTCTTTAAAATTGGATCAACATACGAATGCTATATCTCAGACAGCTTTCGAAATTGAAAGATCATTAGTTATTTGTTCCGAAAGCCAGCAAGGTCAAGTCAGGTTCTTGTTAGTGAGAATACAATGTATGGATATATAAAAGAAAAGATTATCAAGAAAATATTATAACTCGCAGAAAGGCCACCAGAACTGAGAAAATCTTGAATAAAATCAGATAAAAAACCAGGAAAAAACTGTAGATAATATTCCAAAAAGAGGGAAATTCTATCAAAAGAAATATTGAATACTGAATACATCCAAGCACAAAATCTAGATGCCAGGCGCAATATTAGCGATAAAGACATATAATTGAATTCCAAATTCGAAAAAACAAATGTAAAAACAATACAAAATTGAAAATAGATTATTGGGATGTTAAGAATAAATACCAAAAGAGCTACGAAATTAGCTACGAAATGCCATGGTGTAAAGAGTTTTACTTTTTTTTTCTTCTTTCTATTTTTTACTTTTTTTCATTGTTCTGATATTATAATAAAGTTATAAACTTTAATTATTTATCATTTACTTTATATATTTAATTGCTCTTCTTAACAGTGTTGAGCTTTTTCTGCCTTGATAAGTTTTTGTTAAAGATATATTCTTTGATAACCTAATTGCATAATTACATATATAAACTAGACCTGTTAAAATGCACAAAAGTTACAGCCCGTTGACTACGAATGGGTGCTTTCTGCCTAATTGATGACTGAATATAGTTGAATTTGTTCAATTTTACATTAAATACTAATCCCTATTACTCCTTAACTGTGCATTGAACGTATACCAGAGTACTTAGTTCGCTGCACCTTATTATATAAAAGGTGTATACAAAATCTCAGCCACATCAGTAATTTCCGAAAAAAAACTTCTGAATTAATTGTGGTATTTATATTGACGAATCCTTATTAATCCTTATTAATCCTTATTAATCCTTATTAATCCTTATTAATTCATAACTATGCATCGAATGAATGTCATAATATTTAGTTCTCTGCACCTGTTCATAACAAAGGTCAATACAAATTTTAACCGGGGAAAAAATACAATGGACAGACGGACAGACTAAGAGAAATGTGTAAGAAATTATGTACGAAATTGTGTTAGAAATAATGTTAGAAATTATGTTAGAAATTATGTAAGAAATTATGTTAGAAATTATGTTAGAAATTATGTTAAAAATTGTGTAAGAAATTATGTTAGAAATTATGTTATAAATTGTGTAAGAAATTATGTAGGGAATTATGTTAGAAATTATGTAAGAAATTATGTAAGAAATTACGTAAGAAATTATGTAAGAAATTATGTAAGACATTCTGTAAGAGATTATGTTAGAAATTATGTTAGAAATTATGTAAGAAATTATGTTAGAAATTATGATTTAAATTGTGTAAGAAATTATGTTAGAAATAATGTTTAAAATTTTGTAAGAAATTATGTAAGAAATTATATAGGGAATTATGTGAGAAATTATGTAAGAAATTAAGTTAGAAATTGGGTAAAAAATGATGTTAGAACTTATGTAAGAAATCATGCAAGAAATTATGTTAGAAATTATGTAAGAAATAAGGTTAGAAATTATGTAACACATTATGTCAGAAATTATGCTAGAAATTATGTTAGACATAATGTTAGAAATTATGATGGAAATTATGTAAGAAATTTTGTAAGAAATTATGTTAGAAATTATGTAAGATATTCTGTTCAAAATTGTGTAAGAAATTATATAAGCCCTTACGTTAAAAATTATGTAAGAATTTATGTAAGTAATTATGCAAGAAATTATGTTAGAAATTATGTAAGAAATTATGTTAGAAATTATGTTAAAAATTGTGTAAGAAATTATGTTTGAAGTCATGTAAGAAATTGTGTAAGCAATTATGTTAGAAATTATGTTAGAAAATATGTACGAAATCATGTTAGAAATTATGTAAGGAATTATGTTAGAAATTATGTAAGAAATTATGTAAGAAATTATGTTAGAAACTATGTAAGAAATTGTGTAAGAAATTATGTAAGAGATTTTGTCATAAATTATGGTAGAAATTGTATCAGACATTATATTAGAAATTATGTTAGAAATTATGTACGAAATTATGTAAGAAATTATGTATAAAATTTTGTAAGAAATTATGTAAGAACTTATGTTAGAAATTATGTTAGAAGTTATGTTAGAAATTATGTTTGAAATTATGTTAGAAATTATGTTAGAAATTGTGTAAGAAATTCTGTAAGAAAGTATGTAAGTAGTTATGTAAGACATTTTGTTGGAAATTGTGTAAATAATTATGTAAGAAATTATGCAGAAATTATGTAAGAAATTATGTGAGAAATTATGTCAGACGTAATGTAAGAAATAATGCTAGAATATGTGTGAGAAATTATGTAAGAAATACTGCTATAATTTGTGTTAGTAATTATGTAAGACATTATGTTGCAAATTATGTAAGAAATTATGTAAGAAATTATGGTATAAATTATAATAGAAATTATGTAAGAAATTATGTTAGAAATTATGTTAGAAACTATGTAAGAAATCGTGTTAGACATTATGTTAGGAATTATATCAGAAATTGTGTAAGAAATTATGTCAGAAATTGTGTTAAAAATTATGTTAGAAATTATGTTAGACATTGTGTAAGAAATTATGTAAGAAAATATGTTAGAAAATATGTAAGAAATTATGTTGGAAATTGTGTTAGTAATTGTGTCAGATTTTAAGTCAGAAATTATGTAAGACATTATGTTAGTAATTATATAAGAAATTATGTAAGAAATCATGTCAGAAATTATGTAAGAAATTATGTTTGAAATCATGTTAGAAATTGTGTTAGAAATTATGTTAGAAATTATGTTAGAAATCATGTTAGAAATTATGTAAGAAATTATGTCAGCAATTATGTAAGACATTATGGTAGAGATTATGTTAGAAATGATGTTAGAAATTATGTAAGAAGCTATGTTAGACACTATGTTAGAAATTATGTAATAAAATGTGTCACAAATTTGTCAGAAATTATGTTAGAAATTATGTTAGAAATTGTGTAAGAAATTATGTAAGAAATTATGTCAGAAATCATGTAAGAAATTGTGTAAGAAATTATGTTAGAAATTAAGTTAGCAATTGTATCAGAAATTATGTTAGAAATCATGTTAGAACATATGTTCGAAATTAAGTTAGAAATTATGTAAGAAATTGTGTAAGAAATTATGTAAGAGTTTTGGTAAGAAATTATGTTAGCAATTGTGTCAGACATTATGTTAGAAATTATGTAAGAAATTGTGAAAGAAATTATGTTAGAAATTATGTTTGAAATTGTGTAAGAAATTATGTTAGAAAGTATGATAGAAATTATGTTAAAAATTTATAAGAAATTATGTTAGAAATTATGTTAGAGATTATGTTAAAAATTATGTAAGAAATTATGTAAGAAATTATGCAGAAATTATGTAAGAATTTATGTAAGAAATTATGTAAGAATTTATGTCAGAAATTATGTTAGAAATTATGTTGGAAGTTTTGTTTTAAATTATTAAAGAAATTATGTAAGAAATTGTGTTAGAAATTATATTAGACATTATGTAAGAAATTATGTTAGAAATTATGATAGAAGTTATGTCAGAAATTATGTAATTAATTATGTCAGAAATGATGTAAGAAATTATGTCAGAATTTATGATAGAATTAATGTTACAAATTATGTAAGAAATTATGTTAGAAATTATCTAAGAAATTATGTTAGAAATTATGTGAGAAATTGTGTAAGAAGTTATGTTTTAAATTATGAAAGAAATTATGTCAGAAATCATGTTAGAAATTGTATAAGATATTATGTTAGAAGTGGTGGTAGAAATTATGTAAGAAATTATGTATGAAAATTTGTTAGGAATTATGTAAGAAATTATGTATGAAAATTTGTTAGGAATTATGTAAGAAATTATGTCAGAAAGTATGTAAGAAATTATGTGAGAAATTATGTAAGAAATTATGTTAGAAATTGTGCTAGAAATTATGTCACACATTTAGTTAGAAAGTGTGGTAGAAATTATCTTAAAAAGTGTGTAAGAAATTATGTTAGAAATTATGTTAGAAATTGTGTTAGAAATTGTGTTAGAAATTATGTTAGATATTATGTCAGAAATTATGTTAGAAATTATGTTAGACATTATGTTAGAAATTTGGTAAGAAATTGTGTTAGAAATTGTGTTAGAAATTGTGTTAGAAATTATGTTAGAAATTATGTTAGAAATGGTGGTAGAAATTATGTTAGAAATTATGTTAGAAATTATGTAAAAAAAAAATGATAGAAATTATGTAAGAAATTATGTAAGGAATTGCGTAAGAAATTATGTTAGAAATTACATTAGAAATTATGGTTGAAATAATGTTAGAAATTGTGTTAGACATTACGTAAGAAATTATGTTAGAAATTATGGAAGAAATTATGTTAGCAATTATCTAAGAAATTATGTTAGAAATTTTTCAGAAATTATGTAAGAAATTATGTCAGAAATTATGTTTGAAATTATTTCAGACATTATGTTGTAAATTGTGTTAGAATTTGTGTAAGAAATTGTGTAGGAAATTATGTAAGAAATTATGTTAGAAATTATATTAGAAATTCTGTAAGAACTTATGTTAGAAATTATGTAAGAAATTTTGTTAGAAATTACGTAAGAAATTATGTAAGAGATTATATAAGAAATCGTGTTAGAAATTATGTTAGAATTATGTCAGAGACTATGTTAGAAATTATGTTAGAAACTATGTCGGAAATTATGTACGAAATTATGTTAGACATTATGTCAGAAATTGTGTTAGAAATTATGTTAGAAATTATGTAAGAAATTATGTTAGACATTATGTTGGAAATTATGTCAGAAATGATGTAAGAAATTTGTAAGAAATTATGTTAGAAATTGTGTTAGAAATTCTGTAAGAAATTATGTAAGAAACTAGCTGTACCCGGCCACGCGTTTGTTAAAATTGAACACATTCCTCAAGAAAAATTGCATTGTATTCTTTTTTTACTTTTATGTTTTTTACACTTTTTTTTTAATAAAAGTTGTTGTTTTGTTGTTTTTCCCCTCAAAAAATTAATGTTTTACCATAAATTGTTAGGTGAAATATTTTTTTGTTTTTTTTTATCAGAAAAACTTGCACTTGCTTTTAAAGAAATTTGTCAGTAAACGTTTCTTTTTTAAAACGGAATTTTTATTATAAAAATACAGATGAAGGCTTTATATGAACATTGTAAATAGTTAGGTGAAAGTAGAGAAAAGTTTGATTTTTTTTCAAGAGACTGTACAAATTATTTATTCAACAGATGTTAAGAAAAACAGAAAACATACTTCCATCATTAATTATGCAAAAAATAAATAAAGTGGAAAAATTTCTGTTATTAATGTTTGCTAAAACATAAATACAGTAAACGTCGCTGAAGTGTTAGCATATGCTGCATCTTAAAAAGTTGGTTCATGCTGACAATTAAATAAAATAAACGTCTAAAAATTAGTAAAAATAAGTAAAATCATGTATGACGGCTCTTGGGGGGGCAAGTAAGTAGGAACAACACAATCATTTGTGTAAAATAATTAATATTCGAGAAATTGTAAACAATAACAAAAATACCTGATATCAAATACAGTAAAATTAAAGTATCTTTTATACGTGCTGAAACAGTGTTTAAGTTATTTTTATTTTATTTCTTTTATTAAAAGTTGTCTTTCCAACAATTGCATGTCGTTTAACAATTGGGGACTTCACTCTTGAAAAATTGTATAAAAATTCTATGACTATCACTAACTCTCAATTTGGGAGTGCAACTCGAACTTAGAGTTAGTGATAGATAAGTCATTTGTTAGGTGTGTCAGAAATTTCGTGAAAAATATTGTATAATTCCACCCCGTTTTCCAAGCTTATCACTCCTCGAAAAATGTAATTCAAGCCCTAATTTTTTTTCAATTAAAGAGCAATGTCTAAGGTTTCATTAAAAAAAAACAACAAACAACGTGTTTTTTTTTTTTTTTAAAAAAGGGTTTTAAACTTCGGACTTTACAGGTAAATTTCTTAAAAAAACACTACTTTTTTGTTTTAATTTGAATATATTATTTGTCGATCTTTTATCTTCAATTTGTGATATATAAAACTTTGGTGAGTAAATTAATTATTTACTTTTTAATAGACATTTCAAAATGGGGGGGGCTTGAATTAAAAAAAAACGTTTGTCTAAAATATTATATTCGGTTTATTAGAAAGAGCATAAAATTTCACATTGGCCCTGAAAATGTCGTAAAAATTGAATGAATAGAAAAATTTTGATAGATTTTTAAAGTTTAAAAATTGAAAATACTGAGTTCATAAAATTCAATTTATTCGCAGTTTCGTGTTAGGGGTGTCAAAAATTCATACAAAAATTCTGATACACCTAGTCATTTGTTTACAACTTTCGAGAAATTAAGCCTCCTTACTCCTTAAACGATAAACGGACATTTGTTTATTTTTTTTTTCATTCAGTGTGTAAAATCCACTTTGAACAACATATTTTGAAATTAGAAAAATAAAAAAAAACAAAAAAACTTAGTTTTAGCATGTTAAAAGTATTTAGGTTGGTAGATAATTAAATTCTACTGTGTTTGGTATAAGTTTTCTTTTTTTGTTGTTGTTTCTTGCTTTTTAGATTTTTTAACTAAGGGGGTTGCTTAGATCGTATTTTAAACTAAACTACGGAGGTTGGAATGCCCCCCCCCAAAATGTACTTGGAAAAATCGATTTCATAGCGAGATTTAAGAATGGTTAACCGAAAAAAAAGTTGAAAAACAAAACAAATACTCAATAAATGTTACCAAAGTCAATAAATGCTACTTTTTTACTTACATGAATGAGTTTATGTTTTAAAGTATTTTCAAGCGCTTTTCTTTATTTTTTAATCTAAAATTGGAGGGGGGGGCGAAATATCTCAAGATTTTCTAGAATTCCCTGCTAGATTGCAAACGAAATCTCCAGATCTAGCGGGAAAACCGCTAAATTGGAAACACTGGTCACATGGCGGCAAGCGGTGATGAATAATTGTCTATAAATAAAAAAAAAAATGGCCTATCGGTACAAAGAAAACCACCTATTTATTATAGAAAAATTAAGTATAATGTTATAATCAAACAGAGATATATAAAAATACGCATGGGTACAGTAAACATATTATACCAAAATGTCGAAGCAATCATTTATTTAGTTATTTAGACTATTAATTACGAACGAACCAAGAGTTACATTTTTATATATATCGATTATGTAAGAAATTATGAAAGAAAACTATGTAAGAAAATATATAAGAAATTATGTAAGAAATTATATAAGTAAATATGTAAGGAATTATGTAAGAAATTATGTAAGAAACTATGTAAGAAACTATGTAAGAATTTATGTAAGAAACTATGTAAGAAATTATGTAAGAAACTATGTAAGAACTATGAAATAAATTATGTAAGAAACTATTTAAGAAACTATGTGAGAAACTATGTAAGAAACTATAGTAATTGTCTGTATTTTTGAGATGAGGTGTTTTCATTGATTGAGATTGTCGGACTGACTTCCTCATCTTGGTTGTTATTGTCACAAAGTTTCGGCCGTTTTGCCCTCCGGTGTTTTTTTGTATTGAACTGGGGAACCGTTTGTTAGGAGTCTCGAACCCAACCCTTTATTATTATTACGGGGGTACCGTGTTCGGACTCCAGCTAGGCTTTGGGACATAGTTGCTGATTCTCTGTTTTGAATGTTACTTTTTCACTGCCTTCGTTCAGCACCTTTGGGTAACTGTAAACTTTGATACAACGTCTAGGACCACTCGGCCATATGTCACTAGGACAATTCTTTGTTGGTTTTTGTTAATCTTAAACCTATGTTATTATTATTCAAGGTTTTCTCTCTCTATCAGAGGTGTCCTAATTGCATTCAGCTTGGTTTGCTCAGTAGGTTGTTATGTCCGAGCATGTGAGCTGTTTCTTTAAGTTTTCTCACTTTCCAGTGGGTCTCTCTGTTTATTATTTTTACTTCATCCCATAGGGGGCGATGGTCCCCCCTCTCCATCCAGACATGGTTGGCTATACCCGATTTTTCCGTCTCCCCTTTAGTTACCGCTTTTCGGTGTTCTTCCACCCTTACTTTAAGGGGGCGGCATGTTTCGCCCTTGTAAACCTTTCTGCAACTGCATGGGATGGAGTATATGCAGTTTTTGGTCATGTTCTCCTCCATGCGGGGCTTCACCCGTACCAGGTGTCGTCTGAGTGTTGACTCGCTGTTGAATACCGTCCTGATGTTGTAGGGGGCACATATTCTCTGAATCTTTTTGGAGATGCCTCGTATGCATGGTAGGCAGACCGTTGGAGGTTTTTGGGTTTCATTCTCCTCTCTTATACTATTAACACGTCTGGTGGATAGTATGCTATCGGGGTAGTTGTTACGACGGAGGGTATTCTTCGACCTGCCCATTTCTTGGTGGTATGTAATGGTGTCGCTACTTATTGTCTCTGCTCGATGTTGTAAGCAGCGTGCAATTCCATGTTTGATACTGTATGGGTGATGGGAGTTGAAGTTTAGGTATTGTCCAGTGAAGGTAGGCTTGCAATATACGGATGTCTTAAACCCATGCTCTGTGCGTGATATGAGTATATCAAGGAAGGCCAGTTGGTTATCTTTTTCTTTCTCCATTGTGAACTGTATCGATGGTCTTATTGAGTTCACATAGTCTAGGAGAGCCTGGATGTCTTCCTGATGGGGTCAGAGTATGAAGGTGTCATCAACGTATCTTAGCCACATGGTGGGCTTTAAGGGAGCTGAACCTAAGGCCATGTCTTCGAAGTATTCCATGTATATGTTCGCCATCACTGGTGATAATGGCGAGCCCATAGCTAGCCCCTCCTCTTGTCGATATAGGTCAGTACCCATTCTGAAGTAGGTTGTTTCTATGCAGAATGTCAGCATTTCCATTACGTTTGGCAATGGTACACATGTGCGCTCTTCTATGGGGAGGTCCGCAGCTAGTTTTTCTTGAATTACTGCTAGTGCCTCACTAGTTGGGACTTTAGTGAACAGGCTAACCACATCTAGGCTTACCATTTGGTTTGTACTGATGGGTGCTCCCTTGATCAGTTCCGTGAAGTGGGCAGAATTCTTTACATGTGTTGCTGAATTGCCTGCTAATGGGTTTATTATATCCACAAAGTACCTGCTCAGTGGGTGGCATGCTGAGCCTCGGCAGCTCACTATGGGTCTGAGTGGAATGCCGTCTTTGTGTATCTTGGGGAGACCATACATATGTGGTAGCTTACTGCAATGCTGGACCAGCTGTCTATATCTCATCGGAGCAATGTGTTCCTTGTTTTTGGTAAGGATTTGTAACAGCTTTTTTTTCGGTTTTCAAAGTTGGGTCCTTCTTTATTTTACCGTAGCTACCATCTGCGATTAGGCCTGCCATTTTTTCAGAGTACTCCGACATGTCCATCACCACAGTAGCATTGCCTTTGTCTGCTGGCAGAATTATTATACTGCTGTCACTCTGTAAGGTTCTTATAGCCAGCCTATCTTCCCGAGAGATGTTTGATTTAGGAGGCTTGGCTTTCTTGAGTACTTGTCTCACTTTCCATCTTATTTCATCACCTTGGGTTGATGGGATTCTCAAGGCTATATCTTCCATGTGTGTTATGATATCTAAGAATGGAACGCGTTTGGTTGTTGTTGCGAAGTTGAGACCTTTATTTAGTACTGCTTCCTCTGAGTGACTCAGTTGGCGGCTGCTGAGGTTGATGAGTGCTTTCACAGGTGAGCGGTGTTTTGATGTTACATTCCTCCGGTCTTTGAGCTTTGTGAGCTTCTTGATTTGGCGTTCTTTGACCTTCTCATATTCTTGTCTGTACGATTTATCCAGATCTGATTGGATTCTCACCCTGTCTTCCTCTTGAGTCACTTTGGCAAGGAACGATGTTAAGGTGTCAGAGATTTTGTTCCTTAGTTTTTGTTTATTCCAGCGGGTGTGTTGGATACTTTCTCCAATGAGGGCATGCCTTGCCCTTTCCGTGACTCTACGTGCCTTCCTGGAATCCACTGTTGTTTGTAATGTCAATCCTGCTGGTATGAGTTTTAAGTCTGTACAGGAAGGTTAGATGGTTAGCGAGTCTTGCCAGTTTCATATGACGCTTTTCTATGTGTCTACAAGGGTCATGTTCTGATCACGAAAGCACCAACATAAGATAATGAAGACTCTGGTCTGTCCCTGTCAAAGGTCACTTTCTGGCCAAATGGGACTAATATTACATGGTGATGCCCCATTATGAAACCTGAGTCATAGAAATCTCCAAGGATAATGTCCTGGTCACGAAAGCACAAATATAACATAGATTCCATAATGGAGTGTTGCCGTGTTATATTGGTCCCGTTTGACCGGGAAGTGACCTTTGACTGGGAAAGATCAGAGTCGTCATCATGTTATACATACTCAATTATATTTCACTCTTTATTTGTACCAACTTTTTATTTATGAAGCTCAATGTATGTTAAATATTACTATAGAGCATATACAATAGGTACAAGCAAAAATAACTGAGGAAAACAGACGCTCATGCTTCTTAAAAAAGGCTTATCATGATAATTATTTTTTTAGTTTACGTCTAAATTTGGATTGTGTTTGAAAGATAACAAACCAGAGTTAATCGTTGTTATATTAGGAGTCGCCTGCATCCGTGGGAGTTGCTTCCCTTTGTTTCATATTGTAAATGTAAATTCTCACAGTAAATGTGAATAAACGACACTCAAGAAGTCAACATAGCAAAACATGGTGTCAGAACAATGGATTTACGTACGAGCATGAGCAAAATACAGGGAAGGAGTCAAACTAAATACCGAGTCCAATGGAAAAAAAAAAGAGAAAGAAAAAGAAAAAACTGAAATTCCATAAAACCCCGTGAACCCACTAGAACCCTTTCCATTCGACCATCCCAAGTTATGGGGAAAATGGATCATCCTTGATGAGAAGCCAAGTCCTTGTCAGGTGGACACCTTGATATATTGTATGGGTGATAAAGGCGAAGAAATTTTTGCCACATTTAAACTTCCACCCGAGGAAGCTCAAAACTTCAATATAGTGCTATTAAAGTTCAATGACCACTTCAAAGGCAACACGAACATAATTTATGAATGGGCCAGATTCAATCAAAAACGTCAATAAGAAGGTGAGTCCATTGATTGTTTCATCACTAATCTCCACACACTGGCTAAAAACTGCAATTTTCAAGACCTGAATGAGGAATTAATTTGTGACAGAATTGTAGTTGGGTGCACGGATCCTAAGCAATCATTAAGTCTGCAAATGATTCCAGACCTCAGCCATCAGATGGGCACAACAGAGTGAGACCATGAAGTTACATCAATGTCTCTTGCGATCTCCAAAACACATCGATAGTGAAGAACCAACTGATAGTAATATTGCTGTCCATTCTGTTAGTGACAACAGAATTTGCAAACAAGGTCAGAGTAAAAACATGACAAAACTCAGACGAGAATTACACTTTAAGTATCGACAAAAAAAATGAGTGTACACAGTAGCATAGACTGGAAGCTGAGTGCCACTGCTGTGGTAACAAAACTCACCATTAGAGATGTGTGTGCCCCACCATTTTAGTCACCTGCCACAGTTGTGGTAGGATTAGCCACTATGCCCAGTCCTGCCATTCAAGAAGGCTGCATGAAATTAAACATAGCTCAGATGACTGTGAAAGTGATCAATGCATACCTTGGTGTCCTGACAGTATCAGAGATCAGCATGAGTAAACCTTGGTGAACCGATATTGCCATCAATGGAGTTCTACTGAAATTCAAGCTGAACTCTGGGGTAGATGTGACTGTGATTCCAGTACACACCTACAAATTAAGGAAGGACCTACCAAACCTCTCAGATATCCACAAAACTCTTCATGGTCCAAGACATATTCCACTCAAAGTGACTGGAATGACCACTACAATTGTCTCGCATAAAGAATTTTCAATAGAACAGCGGATATTTATTACCCTCAATCTTGAA
This sequence comes from Euprymna scolopes, assembly GCF_053919585.1. Lineage (NCBI taxonomy): Eukaryota > Metazoa > Mollusca > Cephalopoda > Sepiida > Sepiolidae > Euprymna > Euprymna scolopes. Next base: position 92,589,476 of record NC_136498.1, read on the forward strand.
GAGCCACTGTAAGGTAGGCCAGCCATCGAGGCACTTAAGCTTGTAACTGTCCACCCAAACTTACATACCATCAGGAATTAAAAACAACTATTTAATCCAAAAAAAGAAATGCCAGACCTATTCACAGGCCCAAACATATTTGGAGAGGAATATAACATACTGTTACACCCGGATATGAATTCATACTCACCCGGATGTGAGTTCATACTCATCCGAATATGAGTTCATACTCAGTATCCACACCACAACGCCTACTACTACCTTTGATGAAATAAACACAGGCAGAACTCCAGAGAATGGAAAAGCTGGGGGTTATAAGCAAGATTGACAACCCCACCAAATGGTGTTCCCCAATAGTGGTAATACCAAAAGCAAAAGGGAAGATTAGGATATGTGTAGATCTCACAAAGTTCAATAAGTGCGTGAAATGTGAACTCCACATGCTCCCCACGGTTGACTACCTTTTGGGCCATTTAGGGGAAGTGAAAATCATAAGCAAATTGGACGCCAACAACAGATATTAGCAGATTCCACTCTCATCAGAATCCCATGCACTGATGACCTTCATAACCTCATTCGGACAAAAAAAAATTCAACTGCCTCCCATTTGGTATTTCATCAGCCAGTGAGATCTACCCGAGGTGCATGTCATAAGTCCTAGAGAATGGAATAGGAGTGATATACTTAAAGATGATGTGTTAATATATTGCAAAAATCAACAAGAACATAATGCCCGACTAAAAAAATATTTAGACTGCTGGCATCACACTCAACTCAGATAAATGCAAAATATTCAAATTATCAGTGAAATTTCTTGGACATATACTTAGTATTGACATATACTTAGTATTGACATATATTTAGTATTGACATATACTTAGTATTGACATATACTTAGTATTGACAGTCTGCAATCAGATCTGGAAAGGCTTACTGGTGTTTTCAAATTCCCAACACAAACAAACATGATGGAAACCCGCTGGTTCCAAGGGATGGTGAATCAATTGGAAAAATTAATCTCAAACCTGGCAGACATGACTAAGCCATTAAGGGATTTATTGAGTCAGAAATACTCGTTCGTTTAGGGCAATGCAAAACAGGATTCATCAAGAAAGCATTGTGTTCAGCACCTATCCTATGCTTGTGCAACCCATCAAATGAAACTGGTTTCCAGTGACACTTCATCTAATGGGCAGGGAGCAGTATTATTTCAACGACAGGATGACACAAAATTACACCCCACGGCCTACCAGCAATATCAGAGACTTAAACTCGTTATGCCCAAATCGAAAAGGAGGCCCTAGCAATAACATGGGCTTGTGGCCGCTTTTTTGACTTGTTGGACTACACTTCACAGTGGAGACAGATCACAAACCATTGGTGCCACTACTAGGTAGCAAGGACCTCAGCAAACTTCCAGCAAGGATACAGAGGTTTCGGATACATTTAATGAGGTATGGATATGCAATTCGCCATGTCCCTGATAAGGAACTATATACAGCTGATGCTCTGTCAAGAGCGGTATTCAGCAATGGCCGACCAAACAAGTCAGGGTCTAGAAGAGTTAGCAACAGCATTTTTCCATACCATGATGGAATCTTTACCTGCCACAGAAAAACGTCTGAAAGAGTTGGAGAAAGCCACTAAAACTGATGAAACCAGCAAAAACATATCGCAATATGTAAGAAACGGCTGGCCATCAAAGGACCATGTTCCAACATTGATAAAACCTTATTGGGCCTACTGCAGCAGCATCACATGTGAATACAGACTACTGATGCATGGCACACATATCATAACCCTATCAATGCTGAGACCAAGCATCATTGCCAAAATCTACTCTGGTTATCAGGGAATTACCAGGTGCAGAGTTTCGTGATCGTGGATGTCACTAACCCTTTATTAGGATTTGACTTTTTAAACAAGTTTAATATAGTAGTGGATTGCAAGAATAGATCCATCCGTGATAATGTAACAGAGCACGAAATTAAAGTCAACACAGTAACTGAAACCAATACTGTATTGATTAATAAAATAGACCTAGCAGAATACGTTAACGAAATAATAAATAACTATAGTAGCGTAATATCACCTCATAGCGATACAGACAAAGAATATGGTGGAGTGTATCACAGGATTGATACGGCAGCCATGTACCAGTCTTTGCTAAAGCCAGGCAACTTTTCGGTCCTAAATTAGATGCAGCACAGCCAGAATGTAAGAACTTACTAAATACTGGAGTTATCCAGCCTTCCAGTAGCGAGTGGGCAACACCCTTGCACTTAGTGAAGAAATCAGATGGTTCATATTGAGCTTGCAGTGACTTCCGTGCGCTGAATAGCATTACCAAGACAAACCGCTACCCGATATCGAACATAAATTCATTCTGCACACAACTTGCTGGTAGACAATATTTTTCCAAGATGAATTAGACTGCAGCATATCACCAGATTAAAGTACACCCTGAAAATGTGCCTTTGACGGCAGTCGTGACACCTTTTGGCTTATTCAAATTTAATTACATGCCATTTGGTTTAAAGAATGCTGCAGCCACATTTCAGCGTTTTATGGATAAGATATTTCTAAAATTAAATTGTGTATTCGTATACTTAGACGACATATTAGTTTTTAGCGAAAGTGAACAACAGCACAAGGATTCTTAGTGATAATAATTTAAAGATTTCCTTAGCTAAGTGTGTATTCGGAGTGTCAGAGTTGGACTTCTTAGGTTTTCATGTAAGCAAAGAAGGTTTGTTGCCTACTTCAAAAAAATTAAAGAATTAGAAACCTTTCCAGTACCTGAGGATTCGAAAACTTGCGTAGATTTTTGAGAATAACAAGTTAGTCCCTAATTACGCAACCATAGTGCTACCACTATCCGGACGAATGAGGTTGGACCCTAAAGCAACGTTTGAGCTAAACAAAGGAGAAACTCATGCTTTCAGAACAATAATAAGCAAATTGTCAGAAATTACGACATTAGCTCATCATCAGCCACAGAGTACCACCTGGTTACGGATAGTAGTCAATACGCAGCTGGTGCTGCAATATTACACCCGCTAATAGAAAAAAAACAGAACCTATAAGTCTTTTTTCCAAGAAATTTTTGCAAGCCCAGGCCAAGTATACTACGTTCAACAGAGAGCTACTGACTGGTTATTTTTCAGTAATACATTTCTATCACCTCATAGAAGGTCGTCATGTAACATTATACACTGATCATATGTGGAGCCTTTTATAGTCAGACACCAGCAAAGTCGGATCGATAATAATGGCACTTGTCAGTACTTGCCGAATATATCGCTGACGTGTTGTATATTAAAGGAGACAAGAACGTAGTTGCAGACTGTATGTCTCGAACTGCTTTAGCGGTGTAAATAGATGCATGTGATTTGGCTGAAATAACCCAGGCACAAAAAGGAGATGACGAAATAGTCATATGCTAATTTAAAAGAATACTGCGTGTCACGTGAAATTGGCTTGGTCCTGTGTGATACTTCAACCAAGTACCCCAGGCCGTTTGTCCTAAAAGAGCTTCATAGGGCTGTCTTCGACAGTTTACATGGTTTAGTGCACCCTGGAACCGGAGCATCTATTAAACTGATTAAGTCTAGATACTTCTGGCCTAACTTAGATAAGACAATCAAGCAGTTCTGTGTAGAATGTGTTGTACCTATCAAAAGTTCACAGACACAAAAAGTCTACAGTCCAGGAGTTTGATGTACCATCCGCACGTTTCCAGATGGTACATATTGATATTGTTGGCCAGTTACCCCTAACACACAATGAGTCAGATCCTTACCTCAGTCCATACAAATATTTGCTGACATGTATTGATTGTGCAACTCGCTGAATCGAAGTACAGCCAATGCTCAAAATAACTGCGCAGTCGGTAGCAGAGGCATTTATCAATGCATGGATATCTCGATTTGGAGTCCCATTCCACGTTGTAACTGACAGAGGTCGCCAATTTGAGAGCGGATTGTTTCAAGAATTGGTCAAGGTAGTAGGTTTTTACCGATTGAGAACAACTTCATATCATCCTCAAAGTAATGGGATGATTGCAAGAGCACATCATACCTTTAAAGCAGTGATAATAGCGCGAAAAGAATCCTGGATGAAAGCAATAGCAGTGATTCTACTAGGTATACGCAGCATCCCTAACGAATCAGGTTTTTCACCTTTTACCACTGTTACTGGAGCACCAATATTGATTCCTCATCAGCTGATACACAAGCAGAGAGTAGAAAAATCAACTTCACTTAACAAGTATGTACGTAATTTGTGTGAATGGATGTCTCAAATTGATGTACTCAACGATGGAAAAGGATTTATCCATGGAAATGCAAAACTTTTTATACCAAAAACCTTACTTTCCTGTGAGAAAGTATGGTTACGGGTTGATCGAGTTAGGAAACCATTAGAAGCACCGTACTCAGGTCCTTATAAAGTTTTGACTCGATCAGATAAACACTTCCAGATCGATATGAATAACGGTACTCATGCACACGTATCAATCGATAGGTTAAAACCGTTTACAGAGCCAACTAGCAGTAATAGAACTAGAGTGACCGAGAAAGCTCAGATAGGTACTACTGATGATAAGGATGTCAAAACAGGTGATACCGATAAAGTAGAGAGTAAAATTGCTGGTGGCATGTATAAATCTAGATCAGGAAGAAAAGTGACATGGAAAAAGAAAAATGAATACTTTTATTTTTAAACAGAAATAGACATACTTAATAATTCTAAGGATATTAACTAACTCCGTTACTGGAGGGGGGACTCGTGTAGTGAAGCGAAGACTACTACTTCTTCATTACATTTCTCTTTCTCTCTACTTTTCCCTTTCCCTTCCTTCTTTTCTCTCGATGTGACCAGAGGTTGTAGCCAATCAAGACGGAGAACAGTTCTGGTGGGAAAGAAGGAGATACAAAAAGTTTTGGAAGCAAAAAGACGGAGAAACGAGTTGTTCCAGAGTCAGGGGACAAATGAAAATACCAAACTTTCTATGACCCGATACCACTTGTATGCTGAAATGTATATAAAACCGTTTCGTTTTGAAATGCCTTTGTTTCTTGATTATTATTCACAGGTCGGTTTCTAGACCGTTCCAAAACTCCCGTCTTCTTATTAATTTCGACAACTCCCCAAAAGGAAGACCCGCCGAAATGGTGACCTACCCAACAAGATTTACATTATGGTAACCGCCATAAAAGTAAACATTTAGCAAAAAAATTCACGGTATAAAAAAACGTCTCGTTGAAAATGTAAACACAAATAGCATTGATTTTCACCAAATTACGGATCACGATATGCGTAATAATTTCGCTTATTTCATTTTTGTATAATAAAACAGGAAAAGCTTATATAATTAGAATATTTATGAATGACGCAAGAATTTCTTTATTCCGTAAAGGAAAAATGATTTGACTTGGTATGAGTGTTTTGTTCCATGATATAGCCTTCTTCATAACATGTGTTTGTAGACTGACAAGTGACAATTTATTCAATGTAAAACCAAAAAAGTTAAAACCATTATTTATTAATAATTAAATACGAGCTGCCTTCAAAAAGATTTCAGAATTTTTTCGCATGAACATTTTTAGTGATAGCACATGCATAAAACTCTAGTCCCCTTCGGAGTAATTTCCTTCGGCTGCAATGCACTGGTTATATTGTTCCAACAACTTCTGGAAAACCCATGGAATCCTCTTGTGCGAGTGTGACCCTCTTTCATCTCCTTAATTGTCTTATAACGAGAGCCACTAAAGTTTTTCTGCAGCTTAGGGAATAATCAAAAGTCACAGGGAGCAAGATCTCGACTATGGGGGGAGGGGGGTGAAAATAACCATTTTGGTCAAATAGTCTGTGACAAGGATAGAGTTGTGGATGGTGCATTCATGAAAATCTTCTACATCTTCAGTTCTTCCCAAATAATTGTGTGTACAGTTCCCACACTGACATCAAATTGTGCACTTAATGGTCCTAATGTATGAAATTCTTTATTTGGCCAATCAACTTTGGTGTTCTCACTTCATTACTCCTCCCACACCTCTTATCATCTCTAACAGGCTCCCTGCTTTCTTTGACTCTCATGCCAATCAAAAACTGATGCTCGATTCATGCAAGATAGTCAAATAGTTTCAAGCATTCCATACGTTTCTGTGACACTTTTTCCAAGTTTAAAACAGAATTTTACACCAGCTTTGACAATCAGACTTTAATAGGGTGTATTCCAATTTCTGCTGTGGCTGTTCATTTGAACCTGAAATCATAAAAATTGAAAGATATCTAGCAATAACATACTGAATTTTCTAAGGTCTACAGCAAATTTAAATGCATGTACGAAAAAGTCTGGAAACTTATTGAAGGCACTTCGTAGAATTCAAATTTGACAGAAAATAATTATTACAAATGAAAAAATTACACACTTAAACCAAAATAAAACAAACTTACGTTTTATTTATTTATTTTTACAAATGTTTGAACGCAAATTTTAGAAACGATTCAGTCAGTAGCAAACTTATGTGAAAATAATGGCGGGTTTAGATATAGGATGAAGTGGGTGGGAGGATCAATACGGTTTGCTTTTTTGTTTGTTTGTTTGTTTGTTTGTTCAATGCTGTGTATCCGGAGGTAAATAAATGAAACGTTGCTTGAATTTTCCGCATTTTTTAAATTTTTCTTTTATGTTCATGGTATTCAATTTGTACATTTTTTTGCAAAATTATAGAAAAAGTTTCTTACGTTGATGTTAATGGTAGTTCATGCGTGTAAGGAAAATATTGAAATATTACAAGTAAAAATTACGTTATTTATTTTGTTAAAATATTGAGCACTATGGGCTTTCGTAGGTTGAATAGCCAAGATGCCCAACCGATGCTGACGTCACGTAGAAACTTAAAAGTGTAAAATGCGAATATAGGAACGAAATATATTTTAATAGTTTTTGATGCAAAACAAGAAAACCGACGTTTTTTGTTTTTTTTTTGTGTCTTTTTTGTGTGTGTCTTTTTTGTGTGTGTGTCTTTTTTGTGTGTGTCTATTTTTGTGTGTGTGTCTTTTTTTGTGTGTGTGTCTATTTTTCAGATAATTTTTTATTGAAATCTTTTGCATTTAGCGAGAATTTGAATCAAACAAAGAAAACATAGCAAAAAAAAAGAAGTTGTGGCTACATGTTTTTATAAAATGGATTCATCACGCTTATTTCAATTGTATAAATTACAATAAACATAGTCACATAGCATAGAAAAAGGAACCCCGTTGTATGTCATAAGCTGTTTGGTAGCATCGGTTCCTAGCAATTTTCTTCTCAGCCCGATCCATTCTAGCCCGGCTTTGATTTCAATTTCTCTGATTTCTTTCGGCGGGGTGGGTAGGTCTCTGAGCCGCTAACTATCCCAAACTGCCAACTCTCCTCAGCTGTTGTAAGCTCACGACTGTCTGTAATAAACTGTCCCTCACTGTCATAAATTGTTGCAAAATTCATTGCTACTCCTAGAATTGTCCATAAACAAAATCTAAATATATTCACCTATATTGTCTAATCTTTTGTCTCCTCCCCATCACTGCCACACCTTGATTAACCATCCTATTTCAGCTGTCTTTGTATGTCTTTCCATTGTCTCTCAAACTAACCTCACTTACTATACCTTTATTCTGCTGATCAACTTATTTCCTCTTTTTTTTTTTTTTGGACATTTCTGAATTTTTTAGATGAGAATTGCATATTCGTATTAATTTTTTTTTTTTTTTTAGTTTTTCATCTTTTTTTAATATCTTACTCTTTTGGGGGAATACATCAATAGTATCACATATGCATGTGTGTATATATAGTGTATGTAAATATGTATATGTATATATATGTAGGGCAAAGGGTAATGACCAATGCTCAAATTTTTGACGGTGACAGGAGTATAGGTCGAAACTCCTTTCCCTAAGAAGAAAAGGCAAAAAAATATATCAATAAAATATATCGAGCAACAACTCGGGAACAAATTCTAAAACCCAAACTAATAAATTTTATTTAAGCAGAAGTTTATTTTTATAAATGGGTGATATGTAATTTGGATTCAATCCTGAATGTTCGTGATCTCCCATGAGCATGAAATTATTAAAATCTATGAATAAAGCTGGGAAATGTGCATTTTTATAAGACGAAATGTCAGAATTATAATTCAAGTTAAAAAAAAAATATTTGCGTAATTGTAAGGGTATCTGCTGGAAGTCTTTCATGACTGAGGAAATTGTTTTTGTCAACATATTTTATAAAGAAACACAGCGAATGAAAGTATACGAGGAAAATAAGAGTTTGGCGAGAAAAAGTATTCATACTTTGATGTTTGCATCGGGAAAGCATTGAGTAATTTATCCGTTGCGATTTAAACTTTGATTCTTAGTGGTGTAGTTTTATGTCTTTCAAATGGAGTCCAACACATGTGATAATCACAGGCAGCAGCAATGGTGACTTGTGGAAATGCTGTTTGGAACTGATGGAAACGTTATCTGAACTGATTTGTTTTGGGTGTATCAGGCCTTTTATATTGGTTTTCTAGAATGCTCCTGCCTGTTTACTGTCTACATGCGTGAATAGACAAAAATATAGTCCTATGGATTTGTGTAAAAAGGTTGTGTCACAGTCATGACTCTACACGCTGATAGAACTACATGGTTGAACAGTGACAAAATCAAATTGTTCCTGAAATGAATAAATTCCTCTGATTACGTGATGAGCGATTTCATTAAACTGGTCACTATATACCCCTTACTAGACAAAACGTCGATATCGAGGCAAAGAACAAAATTACTGCAATATTTCACTGGGTGTAGGTAGCAAATTGGTGTGGACGCCTTATGTGTCAACCTGATCCTGTAGAAGTTGTCGAGCAAGATGACTCAAAATCGTTAAAAGTGACCGTAGTTGCAGAATATGCAGGAAGGCTCTTAATGTGCCGATAAACCTTAGACTTCTGGCAAGGGACACATCTCTGTTGATAGCAAATGAGATGCGATACCAGCTTTTGTGTTGCACAAATGCCTAGATGTGATAAATGATGCAATTTGGCTCACCTGTGTTTGAGAGGTACGTATGGACATTCGTGTCCAGTTGAAGTATCACACCAAATTGAAATCAAAGGTGAGCCTATGAGGATACTCATCGATACTGGAAGCTCTGAAAATTTCATTCATTCTGATAAAGTAAGGCCCTTGGATTGGCAGTCATGTCAAATTCTGAGAGAATTTTGATGGTTACTAGTTTTCGTTTGCTACTGTCAGATATTGTGTTGTATCTGTTGTGAAGTACGTAGCTACGGCTACAACTAAATACGAAACGGCGTGCAAAGCACGCAGAGCTCTGTACAAAACACGTATCGGTAATAAAGCTTCTGGCGCTTAACTTGAAAACGACTGCCTTTGTTCTCTGTTACGTTTCGCCTCATTACATGGTGTAACGAAGTGGGATTTCATTTTTTTCTTCTTTCCGGAACAACGTAAACACTGTGGATAATTATAATCGTTCAGCAAAACGTACATATTTTAACTCGGACTTTGTGGTTACATATCCTGACACGGAATTTATCAACCACGTGGATTCGGTCATTTTTATACATTCGTCGGCAACAACATGGCATATGCAATTCCACCACCAGTGAAAATGGAAATGGACGGCGATTTACGAGAGAACTGGGCCCTCTTCAAATTAACCTGGGAAAATTATGCAGCTGCAACGGAAATTGGAAAAAAAGCAGCAAAAATACAGGTAGGAACTCTGCTTTCTGTCATCGGTAAAGAATGTTTACAGATATACAAAAATCTGCCAATATCGGAAGAGGAACAAGCGAGTACAAAAAATATTTTGGAAAGGCTCACAGACTACTTTGAGCCTAAACAAAACATCATATACCAACGGTATATGTTTAATTCCTGCACACAGGAACAGGACGAAAAATTTGACAGTTACTTAAACAAATTAAGAAACCTAGTTAAAACCTGCAAGTACGGTGCACTTGAGGATGAATTACTACGTGACCGAATTGTGATAGGTACCAGCAATAATAATGTACGAGCCAGACTCCTTAGTGAATCTGGACTTAACTTAGACCGGACAATAGACATTTGCCAAAGCACTGAACAGGCTGAACAACAGCTCGGCAAACTTAACAAATCAGTAGAGAACGTCCACTTCACGAAAGCAGACAAAAAAAAAGACACGCGAATTTATAAAGGACTGCAAATTCTGTGGACAGAGCCACGACAAAGGGAAATGTCAGGCCTATGGACTAACGTGTGCGATCTGCCTAAAGCGCAATCACATTGCCAGGGTATGCCAATCACAGACACAGCCTATCCCACCACAACGGCCAAACAAACCCATGACGCAATGAACTGCAAAAGTGCGCTATGTTGAAACAGAAGTGCCCAGCAGTGATGAAAGCATTTATGTTCTGGGATCTCTGTCAGACCGCAAACAGTACCACGCAGACATTTGTCTATCCATCCCAGGAGACAGTGCAAGGACCCCGTGTAGATTCCAAATTGACACAGGAGCAAGCTGCAGCACCTTGGCCCTTGCCGACTATAAACATCTAAAAAAAACACCACTACAGCCTTCTCACACAAGGTTAAGGCTGTACGACAATTCCATACTGCAACCCTTGGGCTCAGTAATACTTAAATGTGAGATAAATGGCATAAGAAAAAAAGTCAACTTTCAAGTGGTGGACAGCAACTCACCTTCACTACTTTCCGGACAGGCTAGCTCAGCTCTGAGGCTGATAGCTTTTAATACAGAATGTGTGCAACAACTGAGTGAAGTAAAGGAGACAAGGACAATTACTAAAGAAGATATCCTCAGGAAATATGAAGACGTTTTCTCTGGCCTGGGGAAACTACCAGGCGAATACAAAATCGAAATCGACCAAAACGTCAAGCCTATACAAAATAATCCCCGCAGGGTTCCTCTGCCACTGAAAACGGAATTAGAAAGAAAACTCAATGAATTGGTCGACCAAGGAGTAATAGCCTGGGTCACAGAACCAACCCCATGGATCAACAACCTGGTTGTCGTCCGAAAGCCAAACAAACTGCGGATATGCATTGACCCATACCACTTAAACAAGGCAATCAGGCGCAACCACTACCCAACACCGACTGTTGAGGAAATTGCAACTAAAATGAAGAAGGCCAGATTGTTTTCGGTTGTTGATGCTAAAGATGGCTTTCTTCAGGTTGTTTTAGATGAATCATCTTCCTACTTGACAACCTGCTGGACCCCATTTGGCAGAATACGATGGCTTCGAATGCCATTCGGAATCAGCTCAGCCCCCGAAGAATGGCAGCGACGACTCGACCACTGCCTTGAAGGACTTGAAAATACCCAAGTTATCGCAGATGACACCATAATCTACGGGTCTGGTGACAGTGATGCGGAAGCGGACAAAAGTCATGATGCTGCCTTTACAGCGCTCCTGGAAAGGTGCCGCAAAGTTGGAATAAAGCTGAATCCGGACAAGCTCACCTTTAAAAAATCTTCTGTTAGTTACATGGGACATATCTTCAGCGCACAAGGGCTAGCACCCGATCCAGACAAGGTCACGGCAGTATCAGAGATGCAACGCCCTACAGACATTCAAGGTGTTCAACGATTGCTGGGAGTTGTAAACTACCTCGCCAAGTTTGCCCCAAAACTCAGCACAGTATGTGAACCACTGCGACGCCTTCTTGACAAGGAATCTGTGTTTGACTGGCTACCACAACATGAAACAGCATTCACGCAGATCAAACAGCTTATCACCAAAGCCCCTGTTCTTCACTACTATGATGTGAGCAAGGAGGTCTCACTTGAATGTGACAGTTCAGAAGTTGGCCTTGGGGCAGTCTTAACACAAGATGGACACCCAATAGCATATGCATCCCGGGCACTCACAAAAACTGAGCGAAACTATGCCCTAATAGAGAAAGAGTGTCTTGCTATCGTTTTCGCAGCAGAACGATTTGAACAATACATCCTTGGCAAAGAGAAAGTCAAAGTACTCTCCGACCACAAACCCCTAGAGACAATATTGGCAAAACCCATTCATGTGAGCCCAAAGCGACTCCAGCGAATGCGATTAAGGCTCCAAAAATACTCTCTAGATGTGAGATACAAACCAGGACCCCAAATGTAGATTAGTGACACACTATCTCGGGCATCACCACCTACTGCCCCAGCCACAATGGAAGAGAACCTTACCATATTTCATCTGCAAGAACAGGAACTCGCAGAAGAGTTAGAAAACATCAATATGGAAGACGACCACTTTGTCACTGACCACCGCCTCTCACAGATACAAGAGGGAACTAACTGTGACGCAACATTAAGGACACTAATGGAAGTCACAAAAAACGGGTGGCCAGAGGACAAAAATGACAGCCCACTCAACATCAGGGAATACTGGCCATACCGCGACAAACTGTCCTCTGAAAATGGCCTGGCATATCGAGGCACACGCCTCATCATACCAACAAAACTTAGACCCGACATGATCACCAGAGCACATAGATCCCATCTGGGCATTCAATACACACTAAACACAGCCCGGGATATAATGTTCTGGCCACGAATGCATGCGGAGATCACGGAAGCTGTTCAAAGGTGTGAAATTTGCCAACTGACACAACCACAACAACAAAAACAACCTTTGATGACCCACCCGATACCAGTTCACCCGTGGCAGTCTGTTGCCAGTGACTGTTTTGAAATAAACGGCAAACACTTTGTGGTAGTGGTGGACATATTTTCAGACTTTGTGGAAGTTGGCCAACTCCCGGATCTAAGCGGAAACTCCCTTGTCAGAGTGATCAAACCTATGTTTGCCACACATGGCACACCAGCTACCATGATAACTGACAATGCTACCAACTATATAAGTAGCGAGTTTCACAAGTTCACACAGTCATGGGACATCAGGCACATAACCGCCAGCCCTCACCATCACCAATCAAATGGGCGGGCTGAAGCGGCAGTGAAGCTGATGAAAGGAATTATAAAAAAGTCAACAAAAGAAAGGAAAGACTTCTGGCAAGCCATACTTGAATGGTGCAATGCTATCACACCTGGCATGCATAGTTCACTGGCACAAAGGTTCTTTTCAAGGCGCACTCGCTCCATGCTACCTTGCAAACCCACAGACTACATACCACAAGTGCAAACAAATACACAGCAAGCACTCATCAATAAAAGACGGGTAGCAAAAAAATACTATGATAGACACAGTAAACCTCTGCCGGACCTCACCATTGGACAGTCTGTCAGGGTGAAATGTCACCCGCAGATCCCTCACAGCGATTGGAAACCTGGCATCATCACTAGCAAAGAAGCACCACGCAGCTACGGAGTCCAAGTAAATGGGAAAATATACAGAAGAAACCAAATACACATTCGCCAACCAACCACCCGCTCAACCAACACACCCATCATACCTAATCATGTTCCCATACAGCAAACAGCAGAAGATAACGCTGACCAGACGAAACCAGCACTTCAACAACTGTCAACACATGACAAACAACCTTGCAAGTCTAGTCGTGTTGTCAAACTCCCTACCCGACTAAGAGACTATACACTAGACAACACACACACACAAAACACCAACGACACACAACACACTTAAAAGTAATAAACAAAAACACACATAAGCCCAGACTGCAATGAGTAATAAAAAAAACCCAATAAAACATTATTGAATAAGGGGGATGTTGTGAAGTACGTAGCTACGGCTACAACTAAATACGAAACGGCGTGCAAAGCACGCAGAGCTCTGTACAAAACACGTATCGGTAATAAAGCTTCTGGCGCTTAACTTGAAAACGACTGCCTTTGTTCTCTGTTACGTTTCGCCTCATTACAGTATCGTTCAGCCTGGATGATATCAAACTACCGATTATGGCCAACCTATGCTGTGGCATCATTCTTAGACAAAAATTCTTATCACATATTGTTGCTTCACGAGGGAAGAGAGAATGCCAATCAAAAAAGGAAATATAAATATGTATATATATATTTATATCCCACATGGCATCACGGTATCCATGCAATCCTGGAAACCATCACTGTGGTACTTGAGTAAGTTAGTCAGCTCTGTTATCGTGAGTCTTAACGGGCCCTACATCGATTGTTAGTGCATATTCCAAGGCCAAATCTCAGATCATGGAGAGGCAATGCCTAATTAACATTTCTGCGGCTGCTTTGGTGTCTGTTCATAAATGTATGGTTTTGGCTTTCCACTGCAATGCAAGGTTTACACCTCGCAGCACAGCATCAAGCTCAGCTAAATTTCTGTGTTTGTCCTCATGCACTGCTTGGAACCAGCTTGTGTCTTCTGCCATGGAACCATTGCATCGATTCACACTGTAAGATCTTCTCCACAGTTACTTTTCATTTGATCGTCTTAGGCTGCTTTCAAACAAATGTTTTCAATCATACGTGCTAGAAGAATGTTTCGCACATTGTCATCCCATCCAGTTGTCATCATATTTGCCCTTCATTTTACAAATGCTGTGGTGACACATAACCAGCCACACACTGGGAAATGGCCAGTCAGTTTTCTGCAAACTGAAAATACACTTTGCATTGGCAGTATGCACGTTTATATACTCATTTAGCTCCCAATAATCCATAATGGGTCTAACTTTCTGTTTGTTCTTCTTCACAACAGCCATGAGGGGGATTAGACCTTTTGGAGGGTCAACTTTGTCCTCAGAATATGGCAGCAGCCAGCCACTATCGATCCACATTTGCAGGTCACAGTCATATTCTTCACAAATTGTTAGGGCTGGATACTTTGCAAGTCTATTTCTCAACATAAGTGGAGGTTGGTCGCCAGTCCATTTCCACAATGTGGTCCACTTCCGAGTGTTCTGTTCATACTCTGTGGAGATGTCAGGTTCAGTAATGGTGATAGCAGCAAAATTAATCTTGCTAAAACGTGGAAAAGTTAGCTTGCCTGCATTAGACACGGCTACTCCTCTCAATTACTTGATTTCGTCCAGCTCAAGCAATAAATCAAGTCTTAGTAAGTATCCATCCACAACTAAGACTTTTATGCTAATGCTCCACGTTGCACCAAGGTTCACTTGCACCATTCCTATTCCACAGTAGCTAAGCGTGCTTCCATCTGCTGTGAGCACAGGGGTCACTTTCCTCATCTATTCCTTGCAACACGATTTGTGGGCCAGTGACTGTGTGCATCCAGCATTCACTAGAGCTGTACATGGTAGTCCATTGATGTTAACAGTTATAACCAGCAATGCACCATTTGGACCAGTTTCTTCCCTCTCTCATTGTTTGTAGATTGACTAACATTAAAATATCTTGTATCCCTCTTTATTTAAGAATTTAACCTGAGTCTGTCACCTAATAGCAATTAAATCCATGAGACATACCCTACCTGATGCTAAATCAGAGATTACTCATATGCTAATTAAAAATATTATAGCGCTTTATCAATCTTCAGAAGGAACCCAAATAATTGCAGTATTTCCTAAAAATCACAAGAAAAGATTTGTTTTGAATTACCTCCACCTATTAACACGATTCACTCTCCTGAATATGAGATTGCCACTTATCAAGTATTTAACATTCTTCATCTAACCAGTGCTTAACATCAAGTTGTCATCAAGCCTTTGAAGCTTATGAATCATTTTTCTTTTTTACTGGAAGTCACTCAAGGATTAAGTGTTAGGTAAATGGTGAGACAACTCTAAGGAAGAAACTTTGTTCATAGAATTTACATTTAATTTTGAGCACAGATAAGGAGGGAACTTGTTGACAGTTGTTTCAACTAGGCGAGTATTTGGTGTGAACATTCTATGTGGAGGGAGCTCAGATGAACACCTACCATAAAAGTATCGATAGAGACAGATTTGCAACATCTCTTCTGTGAAAAAAGGGAGTAGGGAGATGAAAAGCTCATCACCCATTTAAGTTTGAAGACGATCCTGTATCCTGACAAGGTAGAGATGAGTGCTTTTTGGGGCTCCACCTCAAATGTGATAACAGAACTCAATCTTTGACTCTTGTACAGGTAAAGGATTGCATCTGGAGTGAGATCATTTCTGGAGCGTTAGAACGATCCCACCATCTTTCCAGTAAACTTAGCAACGGATCTGATGTAAGTCTTCCATTTTAGGTCAGGGGTCAGGGTCAGTCCCAGGAGTTTGTCGAAACTGGGTGCTTCATTGAGGCGAGAACCATTTATTTCAACAGAGGCAAAGCGAGCAACTGAGTGTTGGTGGTTAAAAAGAAGAGTTTGGTTTTGGATGTATTAAAAGGTAACTAGCCATTTTTTACCTCTTTGTATAACACGTTCAGTGTTGGAGTAGAGAGAATTTGCAAAATTAGTTTCATCAAATACTGTTTGGAGTAATGAATAGACTAATGAATCAAGTAATAAGTTTTCAGCGAGTTATCAATGGCATCATTAAGCAAGAACACCTTTGAGGAAACTGCTTACATTGACAACAGCATTTATGAAAAAAAATCGTGCATGACACTACTTTGAAAAGGTTCTTGTTGCAAAGTACAGACACTGAATAAAAGCAAGTGCCATTACTCGTTTACTTCTATATATTTGCTCAGCTATACAATAAGAAAGAGTTCAGTAAAACCCGACTCCAATAGACTCAAAGGATTGATGGACTTGCCAATACCTCAAAACCTTCCTTCTTTTTCGATAAGCAATGAGAATGAGGATCTCAAATGTTTCTAAAAACTACACTCCTAACCAAAATTACAATTTTACCCTCACTAAGATCAAACAAACTTTTTTAGGTACGTGAAGGAGAAAATTGCAAAATGATCCCTGGTGGCCATAGATGCTTCTCTCCATCTCTAGAGATCGAAATTGATGCTTTGAAACATGCTACCACAGCTTCTTTGGTCAGAAACTCACAGCCCTTAGTTCTCTTTTCAAGAACTTTAACGTCAGGCATAAGTACTTCTCAACTGCAAAAGGGACCTACACTATTGCAGAAGCTGAAACTGATGACACTTACTGCTCGGAAAACATTTTAAGCTGATCACAGATAAAAATCTGTCTCTTATGTACAACCCCAAAAGCAAGAGCAAAATAAAAAATAAGAAAATCACAAAATAGAAGGCAGACCTCGCCTGTTTTAGCTTTGACATTGCTTATTGGCAAGTGAAACAAATTGCTTCTGTGGATTCCTCGTCTCAAATTTGCTCGTCTAGCACATCTGATTACAAAACACAGATTTATGCCATGTTGGTGTCACCAGGATGCTACATATGATCATAGTCACCAGGATGCTACATATGATCATAGTCACCAGGATGCTACATATGATCATAGTCACCAGGATGCTACATATGATCATAGTCACCAGGATGCTACATATGATCATAGTCACCAGGATGCTACATATGATCATAGTCACCAGGATGCTACATATGATCATAGTCACCAGGATGCTACATATGATCATAGTCACCAGGATGCTACATATGATCATAGTCACCAGGATGCTACATATGATCATAGTCACCAGGATGCTACATATGATCATAGTCACCAGGATGCTACATATGATCATAGTCACCAGGATGCTACATATGATCATAGTCACCAGGATGCTACATATGATCATAGTCACCAGGATGCTACATATGATCATAGTCACCAGGATGCTACATATGATCATAGTCACCAGGATGCTACATATGATCATAGTCACCAGGATGCTACATATGATCATAGTCACCAGGATGCTACATATGATCATAGTCACCAGGATGCTACATATGATCATAGTCACCAGGATGCTACATATGATCATAGTCACCAGGATGCTACATATGATCATAGTCACCAGGATGCTACATATGATCATAGTCACCAGGATGCTACATATGATCATAGTCACCAGGATGCTACATATGATCATAGTCACCAGGATGCTACATATGATCATAGTCACCAGGATGCTACATATGATCATAGTCACCAGGATGCTACATATGATCATAGTCACCAGGATGCTACATATGATCATAGTCACCAGGATGCTACATATGATCATAGTCACCAGGATGCTACATATGATCATAGTCACCAGGATGCTACATATGATCATAGTCACTTTGTGAAAAATATAAGAACGGTAAAAAATGCCAAAATTGTTCCAACATAACAACTGCATTCTTTAAAATTACACCTCAAACTCTCATAAAAGTGAGCCAACTATTTGAAAGAGAACCATTAGTGCAACAGTGATTGACAAATATTCTTGCTTTTCTTTTTATTAATATCTACAAGCTAATTAATTTATTTTTTATTTTTGGAAATCCTTTTTTAGCACACTCAGGTTGTGGAACGGCTTTCATGTTGGACGAAATAAATGAATTCCTGCTTTGTCGAGGTATTGTTACTAGTTGAATGACCCCCTTCAATCATCAAGTTAATGGAGAAGTGGAGAGATAAAACAGTATCATGTGACAGCGAGTCAAAACAATGGAAAAATGTCTTTATTATTGTTAGATATTGGCCGGGCAATGGCTTAGTTGCTAGTTCATGATTATAATGATCGTTATAACATTTATAAAAATAGAATGTCAGAAAGAATGATTAAATATTGACAGATAAAATTATTTATGTTAAGATGTTTTAATAGGAAAGAATGCTAGAACACAAATAATAATTCAAAAAATAGGTTTGACCTCCAGAGTCTGATGTCAAGGTCACTTTAAGTGATGTGGACTTGTATCTGTTAATATATCAACACTGTCATAAGTGTTATACATGTATCAATTCAACGAACGATAGAAAAAATTAGATTATATATAAATCCTGTGTATCACTTTATTGCAGGTCAATGTTTTTAATTTTGAAATCGCTATGAAACGCAAAGAAGTTAAATTTGGTACACTGAAAGAGCATAACAAGGTGCCTTATTTTCCTAATTTTTGTGAAATTTTAACAAATTTTTGAAAATTATGTTAATTTTTCTATTTTATGGTAATTTTAAGTGAGTATCACTTTATTGCAAGTGTCTATACATGTTTATTTTCTGTAATAAAACAATATTTTAACTTCATATTTTTATTTATATGAAATAAAGAACATATCCAGTAACAATATTAATCAAAAACAAGAATGACTTTCACATTATTTTGTTAAAGGAAATATTTATTTATCAACATAACTTTCATGCTTCAAAATCATTTTGAATAGTTTTTTATCAACTGATGATGTCAATCGGCGGATTTGAGATGATGTGATGCTAAAGGAAACTTCCAAAATCTTTATCCAAAGTTCATCCTTCAACAGAAATTAAACACCTCCTTCATAAACTTTCATCTTTATTATTGACCAGAGCTGCTCAATTGGGTTTTTATCTGGAGAACAAGGTGGCCATGTCATCAAAATTTTCTCCACCAATGCCTAATAACTTAAGGTAGGATGTCATAGCCTTGGCTGAGGTGGATGCCGCATTTTCGTGCATAAAAATCAATTTACGGTGATGCACCCATAAAATATAAGACTGGCTTGTTAGTTTGACATCTTCTGGCAAAAAGGTCCAATTAGTTCATCACAGATTATTCCAGCCCAAAACATGACACCTCCACCTTCCTGTTGATGATGAAATTTATGAGAGGTAGGGAATCCAAGAGGACTCCAAACTTTGGCCTACATATCTGGTCCATCAAGGGTTGCTCTGGCCTCATCAGTGAAGAGAACATTTTCAAAGCTGGTTTTCATTTATTCCTGAGCACAAGCCAAACGTTTTTCCTTATGAGTTTGGTTTAAAACAGGTCTTGCCATGGGCTTAATGTTTCTTGCAATTTCGTTTAAGACATTGCAGTGTCTTTCTGGACAAGGAAGGGATTCCAGCCTTGTCAAATATAGCAACACTGTTGCTGCTCGCCTTCTTGACAAGTTGATGGCAAATTTTTCTAACATCTCAAGCAGAAACTGACTTCCTTGTGTTTTTGTCCTTCCTTGGTTTGATGTTTGGATTTTCTACGAATGAGGACAGTGTTCTTCGATCTTTTCCAAGCTCCTTGGCTACATCTATGAGCGATGAACCTTCTTCAAGGCCTGCAACAACATGTTCCTTTTCACTAGCTGTCAATCGACCATTTCTAAACATTTTGGGAGACCTGCAATAAAGTGATAAACACTTAAAATTACCAGAAAATGGAAAAATTAGCATAACTTTCAAAATATTTGTTCAAATTCCATAAAAATCAGGGAAATAAGGCACCTTGTTATGCTCTTCCAGTGTTCCAAATTTCACTTCTCTGCATTTCATAGCAATTTCAAAATTTAAAAAAAAATATTGACCTGCAATATAGCGATACACAGGATTTATATATACAAGACACACATATGCATAATACTCACCCCCTTCCATGTTTCTGAATTTTTGAGATGATGATTAGTTATTCATATTATTTGGATTCATCGGACTACTGTTCTCATCTTGAGTGTGATTTTCAAAATGTTTCAGTTGAGGTAACCTCCGATCTTCTTAAGAGTGTATCTTGTCGAACTCAGGAATGTTTTTATATGACTCGGGAATTTCCTACCCCTGTAAAGTAAATAAAGGGTTCCACTTCAAATTCCATCCAAATTTCTGAGTTCGACAGAAATATTCCCACGTTTGAACAGATGCTCCTGAAGAAGGTCGGAGGTTACATCGACCGAAACATTGTGAAAACCACAATCAAGATGAGAACAGTAGTCTGATGAATCCAAATAATATGAACCCGCTTCCATGTTAAACATACCCTGACAATACAACATTAACAAAAAAGTATAGATGTAGCCATTAACAATATTCACTCATTGTTTTCCACATCCACAAACTGTAATCCGATGTCTCTTCAAGTTCCAAAATAAATCAGTCACTGGAGATTCAATACGTTTGTGATTAACAAAGGCTAAAGTCGTCTCAATCAACATGCAGGCAGAAGCAAATAGGAGCCCCTTTGTTGAGATCGTTGACATACTTGAAGTCAATCCAAACTGTGTTAATATGCATTTCAATAATAGATGAGAGATGACAGTGACCCTGTCAGAACACATAATCTCCTGTTCAACAACCATTGCCAATCTCAAAGCTGTACGGATTTCTTCTTGTCTCTTATGGCTGTGATATCGTTTTTCATATTGGTGGCTACCAGACGGCGCAAGTGCGTTCACAAGTATAATAAAACAGTTCAAAAGAAAATACATTCTGTGGATATCAATTGGGCTCTGTATGTATGTGTGACATCATCGCAGGAAACAACCGTCTAAACACTAACGTCCACATCTATGTCTTCTGTTGAGATTGTGTTCGTCAGTTGATATCAGCACAGCTCAATCTGCTATGAGCCATGACCTGCCTTCTACTGTATCAAACTGAAAAATCCTCACCTGTTGCAAACCCAAGACTGTCCGTAAATTGTTGCAAAACTCATTGTCACTCCTAAAACTGTTTGTAAACGAACATTGAACTGTATTGTTCGGTTATGTGTCCCAATTACAGCCACACCTTGATTAACAATCCTATTTTAGTTTCCTTTTTGTTCCTTGATAAACAACTTCTTCCCCATTGTCTTTCAAGTAAGCGCTCAGTCCTTATAACCTTTGTTCTGTTGATCAACTCATTTGCCTCTTTTTTTTTTAAAGTGTTTCTTTTTGTTTTTTAATTCCTAACACTTTTGGGGTAGAACATTGATAGTATCACCTCCCTACGACATACACCTCCATTGGCTGATAGAGTGAGCAGTTATTATTATGATGAAATTGATTTTATGTTGACAAACACAAAATGCAGTTTTCCTTATCAGCCAAATGTTCTCAAAAACTCTATCACTACGAATTTGTTTTCTACTCTTCACCAGCTGCGATCTTCAAAAGATGCTGATATGCTAAATCTTTCACACTCTACTAAAACCTGTCAAGTGCACCTTTGGGGCCTGTGGCGCAGTTGATTGAGACGTTGAATCTCTATGGTTCCAGGTGAGAATTGTCTGAAAATAGCGGTTTCAATCCTACCCAAAACCGGCCAGAGGCTTACTTGGCCAAAAACGTGGTGAGACGACAACAACTACTGAAGGCAGTAAATTGCAGTGAATGCAGTCAGGAGATTCAGAGTTCCTATCCGTCGCGGTTACCACCTGACGAAGGCCAGAGGAATAATTGGCCGAAACGTTGTGAAACAACTAATAAAAGATGAGGATAATTGTCTGCAATAAATAAAATTAATAAACATTACTCATCTCAATAAATTCCAATTAAAAATAATATATGTGTTATATTAGGTTGAGAAGAAAGTTTTTGCGGAATTTTCAATTTTGATTTCAAATGATGTTTTTTCAAATAAGTTTTCGTTAAAATACCTTTACTTTATATATCATTTTAAAAAGCGGTTTTCGATCTATCTAATCGTTTAAATCACAGTCATTTTAAAACATTATGACTTTTTCAAAACGTTGAATACAAGATAGAATTTGCACAATTTTTTTCAATTCAAACTAGGTCGAAAGTGCTGGAACAGCTCACAATATCCATGAGCATTTCGCCCTGGAACCACTACTGAATGCACAGAATAATGGTGGTTTAAGAAATTTTATGGTGGTCATGAAAGTCTTAAACATGATGAGTGTAGTGGTTGGCCATCGGATGTTGACATCAATCAATTAAAAGCCTTAGTTGAAGCCAATACTCGCACAACTGTTCAAGAATTTGCTTCTGAATTAGATGTAACATATACAATGATTTTCAACCACTTAAGTGAGATTGGAAAGAAAAAAAATTTGATGAATAGATACCTCACGAATCGAACAACAACCAAAAGAAACGTTATAAAGTGTCATGTTCCCTTCTTTTACGCAACAAGAAGGGCCCGTTTCTTGACCAGGTTGTGACTTGCTATGCAACGAAGCTCCACAACATTTCTCACAGCCAGAGTTGCACCAAAAGAAGGTCATGTTGACTGTTTGTTGGTCTGCAACTGGTCTCATCCATGAGATTTTTTTTAAATACAGGCGAAATCATCACGGCGAAGAAGTACTGTCAACAAATGGATGAAATGTATCAGAAACTTCAGCAATAAAACCTGGCATTAGTCAACACAAAAGGCCCAATTCTGCTCCCCAACAATATCTGAGCGCAAGTTGCTAAACTGACCCTGCAGAAGTTAAACAAATTGGCTATGAAACTCTGGCTCATCCACAATACTCTAGAGATCTCTCACTTACCGATTATCACATTTTCAAGCATCTTGACAACTTTCTGTGTGAGAAATGCTTAAAAACTCTAAGCAATATCAAAATCGTCTTCAGTGACTTCATCTCAACTAGAACGCAGGATTTTAATGTTACTGACATAAATACACTTGTTTTGCATTGGCAAAAGTGTGATCATTCTGATGGTGTCTCCCCGCAGCCTGTGACGATTCTCGATAGAGGGGTCGAGAATGAGGTCGGGAAAGGCAGCAGTAATCGCGGGGTGCCACGGTTGCTCCTCTTGAAGGTAGTGGCTCAGGATGGCCAGCCTCCCGGCATCTCGATGACACTTCAAGTCCGGCATTCCCAAACCTCCCTCACACGGATGTTGAATGCAGAACTCTGCTCACCCAGTGTCTTCCTCTGTCCCAAAGGAGCGAGGACAAGAGTTCAACAAGAGCTTTTAGGTGTTGCGCAGGCAGGGGAAGTACGGCCAGTCAGTAAAGGATGAGAGGGAAGACGTATGTGGCGCACGCCTCGGCTCTACCCTTTAAGGAAAGTTTCCTAGAAAGCCACACGTCGACTGCAGCTGCCACCTTTGACCGTACTTCCGACCAATTCTTATCAAGCTGGAGACCCTGTCCGAACCACACGCCAAGGATCCAAACCGAGTCATCCGTCCAGCTGAAGGGAGCCGGGAGGTTTGCGTTGCCACTCCAGGCGCCCAACTGCAGTTCAACCAACTTACTGTGGTTTATCTTGGCCCCCGTGATTCTTTCGTACAGTGCGAGTGCCTCCAACACGATCCCAATGTCTCTGAAGCTCTACACAAAAACCGTGACATAATCGGCAAATGCGGATACCTTGGCAGCTGAGCTGCCAGGCAGAGCCATTCCACGCAGGGCTGAATTTGCCTCCCAACGTCTCAGTTTGCGGAGCAGAGGCTCCAAGGCCAGGACGTAAAGCAGGGGTGACAGCGGGCAACCCTGACGAACCGACCAAAAGATAACAAAGGGTTTTGAGCGCTTTCTGTTGACTTGCGCGACAGAGTGGGCTGTTGATACATCACGGAGATCCACTTGCAAAAGTCCGGTTTAAAACCGGCGGCCTCTGACATGTCAGGAAACGATGGTCGACCCTATTGAACGCTTTGGACTGATCTAAATTAATCAGTGCGGCTTTGGTGTCGTCATCTATTCTCTCCTCTAGGATCGTGTGGATTAGGTGCAAGTTGTTCTGAATCGATCTCCCCTTCACAGCATAGTTCTGTTCCGGTTCAACCAAATCACCAATAACAACCTGCAGCCGATTCGACAGGACCTTGGCCAAAATCTTCATCACTGTTAAGCAGAGTTCTGGGCCTGTAGTCGTCTAACTCTTCCCCTCCATGCCTGTTACCTTTCTTCAGCAATGTGATCACTCCCTTGGTGTCTTATCCTGGGATGGATCCCTGAGCAAACCAATGGTTGAACACATCCGTCAGAAGAGGCAGAAACATGGGCAACAGCCTCAAATACAGTTTGTATGGCAGACCATCGCATACCGGCAATCTGTCACAGCTGACCTGCTTCAGCGCAGCAAAGACCTCCCGCTCCATCACCCGGCCCTCGCAACTAGCCGCTTCTGATCTTAGCTTTGAGACCTAACCACCACTTACTCCCGGTAACCGCCCCCACTAGTGCTTTTTAATTAGTTCTCTTAACTGATCTAGGAAGTCTTGTATCTCCAGAAGGGAGGTGTTTAACTTCCAGTACCCCGCAAACTTAGACCTATTTCCTAGCTTCAGCCGGGCCATAACTAGTTTATGGTCCGTCTGGCCTAGCCAAGTGAATGTGGAACAGGATAAGAAGTCTACTTCGCCTTTCCTAACTAACATCCTGTCCAAATAGGTGTTTGGATAGGAGGGAACGCTATTGGTCCACGTCCAGATCTCCCGCTCCGGATACTCGACCTGAAACCTGTCGACCAGACCGCATCTAGCCATCAGATCAGCCAGGCTGGACTCGAACCTCTCCGACCCTCTAGCTTCGCCTCCTACTTTATCTATCATGGGGTCTAAGATGGTATTTCAATCCCCCATTAGCACTACCTGCTTCCAACAATCTACAAACGCGTCGAGCTGATCGCAGAATTAGACCCTCTCACAAGCAGTGCTGGGCACATAAACTGTGACCACCCAAAACACAGAATCTTTTACAGCAACATCGGCCATGACCAGCCTGCCCTCCGCATTCCTATGAACAACGTCGACCATCGCGGACAGGGTACGTTTAACCAGCAAGGAGACTCCCTTCCCCCGCGGGCTGCCATATGCTGAGAAAACCTCAAAATCTCAGGCCAGCACTTGACAGTCCACAGAAGAAATGAAATACGTCTCCTGATTCACAGCCACATCCACTCCAAGGGATAAGAGGTCGTGCCGAAGGCGAGCCGCCCGGCCCAATGGTTTCAAGCCCCTCGCATTCAGACTAGCCAAATTCAAAGCTATGGTACCTACTTTAAGATGTGTTACACTCAGCTTCGAAATCAGTCGGGGAAAGGACGCCGACACTGTATGCAATGCTCAATGTGGTCAGGTTTTTCATATCCTGACCTTCTCTCACAATGCTGCCAACGTCAAAAGGGAAAGTCAATTTAAGGGCCCTATAGAGTGACGGATGAACCAACACTGGGACCCTTCCCTTGTATTGTTTCGAGAGTTCCTTAAGGGAAGGGTCATTTTTCCTAATCAGTTCAATTCCCAGAACAGCCCCTTCAGCGGCCTCCAGCATTGTCCACAAGTTTGTCTTGCAGGCCTCTGGAAGCCTGACAAAAGTTATTAGCAGTGGAGCGTCCGGGATATTAGACGGGACATTAATGTCTTTTCCCCCTATCTGTTGGCAATCCAGCAGAGGTTTTAAATTTTTTCTCTGTCGGTGGTGTAAATCTATTGTCACAGACAGGGGGGTCTATAAAACACAGTTTCTCCCTCATTTCAAGGGAGTCTCTGATGCAGTAATCCGTGAGCAGGAGAAACTGAAGGGTCTCTTCCCCTCTCGGTTTCACTCTTTTCTTTTTGGGGTGGTGGCTCAGTCTGCATTTGTGTGGTGACAGGTGTATGTGTAGTGTCTGATGTTGGTGTTCATGTTGTGTCTGGTGTTGGTGCTGTGTCTGGTGTTGGTGCAGTGTGTGGTTTGGAGGTGGAAGTGGGTTGTGTTGTGGTTTGGGGTGGTGTATGCTTACAGGGAGTGGGGGCCACCTTTTCTTCCCTTTTTCTTCTTTTCTTTTTCTGCATTTCGAATGAACCAGAGAGTGGTGAGGTTGGGTTCTTCTCCCTCTCACTAGCTGATTTATTCTCAGAGGAGCAGTTTTTTCTCAGCTTGGTCCTCGTCTCAATTGGTGTGGGGACTGTTGGTTGTTGCTGCTCCTGTTGTTGATGTTGCTGCTGCGGCAGTTATTGTTGCTGCTTGTCTGGCTGTTGCTGTTGTTTTTGCTGCTGCAACAGTTGTTGTTGTTGCAGCTGCTTTTGCGGCTTTGGCTGCTGCAGCTGTTGTTGCTGCTCCTGCTGCTGCTGCTGCTTATGTTGCTGTTGCTGTTGAGCAGGTGGTTGGGTTGATGTGTTTTTCAGTTTACGCCCTGCCACCATACTCCATTGATCCTTGGGCTTTGCCAACTCAAGGGCTGATGTTGGTGATTCCCTAGTTTCAGTGGCTGTTGCCACCCCCGCTGCTGGAACTGTGTTTACTTGTGGCGCGGATTGGTTTGGAACTGCTTTTTGAGAGCAGTTCTTTGCCATGTGGCCCTGTTTCAGACAAAACCAGCAGTTATAATTCAATAACTTGAGTTTTATTTCTTCCGCCCATCACACCAATAATTTCCTGGGTAAGGTTAACACTTTTGTCCAAACTTCCTACTTCTGTACACGTAACACACCTTCTCTCAACTCTCAATGTACTTCTGCTAATTCAACTTATTTCTTTGAAATCCAACTTCAAAATGAATGGCCCTCTAAAAAATCAACCCTCTTTTATCTCCAACCAGGAGCATCTCATTTGCATATTGGGTGGTCACATTGCAGGCATATAAAGAGATAAGGCAGCCATTTTTGTTTCTTTCTTCTTCATTCATTTCATTCCACGACCGACCCATTGAATTATGCACACGTGCTAATTAGGTAAGTCGGACGTTTCCCTACACTCCCCCCTGATCTCATGATCACACACAGGGCAGGGGGCAGTCGTCTTTGTCAGGTACTTCTTCGAAGAATCGGGGGAAGCACTTCCTCATTGCCATCTTCCTCATTACCACCGTTATTGCCACTAGTCTGTTCCATTATCCCCTCTTGTGGTTCCCTATGCAGTGTTTCACAATCAGGGCAAGGGAGCAGTATCCGTCTTTGTCGGGTACTCCTTCGAAGAATCGGACGTATTACTTCCTTGGTTCCATCTTCCTCGGTATGTTTCATCATTCCCTCTCGTGGTGCTATAGGCGATGTTTCACAATCACGGCGGGTGGACAGTATTCGTCTTTCTCGGGTACTTTGATGAGGAACTGGTGGTATTACTTCCTCATGTCCATCGTCCTCATCACTATTGTCACTATTATGTTCCATCATTCCCTCATCTGGTTCTGTAGATAGTGTTTCTATGCTCACCTGTAGGGGCAGTAGGCGATCAGGATCATCCCTGAACTGTATGTGATCTTCCTCATTCTCCTCAGAATCAGAAGAGGTATAACAGGAGTGGATATCTTTTACATGACGTGGTACACCGTTAATCAACATGGTCTGAGGACTTATGATTTTGTCTATTTTTCCTCTGCAAAATTTTACAGTGCACCCAGCATTTGTGGGTTTTACCCAAACACGGTCTCCCACTTGATATGGTGTATTGACAACGCTAACCGCTGATGGTGTGACATCAATTCCTTTTATACGCTGTTCATAGGGGTAAATCCCATTAGCTGGTGCAGTTTCTGGTGTTGCATCGTCCTTTGGTGTCACATTATACCAGTACACAGCGTCTGGAATAGAACACTGTGTCCTGGCCGCAATTCTTTTAATGGTGCGGTGATACCGCTCCGCTATACCGTTACCTTCTGGAAAATATGCACATCGGTAATGCATTCTAATCCCCCATTCCTGCGTAAATTTCTTAAATTCTTGACATCGAAACGTAGTGGCGTTATCAGTCAGAATTTCCAGCAGAGCACCACGTTAAAAAAAGACAGCTCTCAACTGTCGTATAATGCTAGATGCATCCTGTCATGTCAACAGGCGCCATATCGTGAAACGTGTTGGACCACAATCTGTCAAGGTCAAAAAATGCCTGCCCTCATAATGCGTTACATCCATTCCTACTCGATACCAGTTGTCCTCCACCTCAAGCTTCCCTTTTTGCCATTGGGATGGCGCCGGATCAATTCGCTGACAGATGAGCATATAGGTGCCTTGATTGATGCTCTTGTAGTTGAGGGACACAATCTTCGGACAAAATATGTTGTCCTCCGAATTCCGGGATGTCCACTCTGCTGATGTATTGTACGGATCTGGTCAGGTGTTAATTGATCTGTTACAGCCGCGCATATCTGTTGTGGAGGATCAGATCCCTGCCTCATTACATCAATCCACCTCTTTGGTACTCTAGTCAAGCTATCAGTCAAATTCTGCATTGACGAAACTAAGGTAATGTCCACCTGCAAGCTGTATTCGTCAACTATATGCTTTATTATTGCCATTCTCCTTCATACTAACATCTCACTTGCAGCTCTAGTCTTAACTCGAGCCTTTCCAGTCAAGGTGTCGGTCAACCAGTGGTAAACACACGAGTCAGTGTGGAGATGCACAACCTTAGCCTGCCATTGCAATGCAAGATTAAGCCCTTTTAACGTAGCATCGAGTTCTGCCAAAATTATATGCTGGACATCATTTTTCGGACGAAGCCAACACGCATCTTCCACAACAGCACCCAAATGTTCCAACACAACACCTGTAGCCAGTGAACTTGCGTCAACCCATGCATTCAGTTCGTTTCTAGATACTTGCCACTCACCCTGGGCAGGGTCGTTTCTATGTACTCTGGACAACATGTCAGCTATCATTTGCTGGAGAGAATCATCATCCACCATGTTGTCCCATCCTTTGGTTACTGCAGTTACTTGTCTTTTTAACACTCCTGTTGCCGATCGGAGCCATCCACAGACAGGTAGATGTCCTAATAATTTACCGCAAATAGAAAACACAACGCATCTTGTCAATACACTGGGTAACTCTGGAATTGTGCTCCCTCGCTTCCATCGCAAAGTATTGCCCTTCTCATAGACTTCTAGGCCTAACACGGGCACCCCGTCTTTTAGGCACTTAGGGTCTTTGCTTATTAACCCAAACGATTCCAGTTTTGCTCGAACCACATCTGCAGACATTATATCCTCATTAACGTAGATGTTGTCAATGTAAGCTGAAGCAGCTTTTGCTGTGGTCTCATCCTGCATCAAAACAGTTTTAATAATAGTTTTCATTATTAAGGGTTCTACGTTTAGGCCAAAACCTAAACGTGTCAAACAATATCGTTTTCCCTTGATTATTACTGTCTAAAATGGCCATAATGACTCATGGACACATATCTGCAGGTAGGCTCTCTTTAAATCCAGCAGTGCTACATTACTCCCTTTCTGACGCCACTCTCTTAGTTTAGCAGCGCACACGTCTGCGTTTCCAGTGAAAGCATCAACATGTTGATTCAATTCTCGGTAATCCATTACGGGCCGAATTTTGTCTTTAGTAGGTTGTTCAACAGCCATGAGCGGAATTAATCCTTTGGGTGGTCCCAGACGTTCCTGTGGGTATGGTATTAACCATCCGTTATCAATCCACATCTGAAGTTCTTCTTCATATGCGGCCCTATTCTTTGTGGAAACTGCATACTCTGGAATGGTGTTTCACAGCCAATCTGGTGCCTGGCTCATAGTCCATTTCCACTTTGCAGTCCACGCCTTTTCGTTGTCGTCAAACGTAGCACAGAAGTCCTTTTCTTCAATAGACATGGCTGCACAGACTTCTTTTCCTTCTCCAAGCATTACACCTCCAGTCGCTGTGATTATGACGCCTCCTATTGCTTGTATTGCACCAATTCCAATCAACATGTCATAGCCAAGGGGTTTTTCTTGCATCATCAGAACATCAACTTTGGCTGTGTCACCCTTCTCAGTGCAGATCGTAATCGTCCCTTCACCACAACATGCTCGGGATAAACCATTGATTGTCATAATACTGACTGGTTGCTCCCACCACATCTGACAGTAATGTGCACTAACTATAGACCGGGAACACCCCGTGTCTATGAGTGCTGAACACTGCACATCGTCAATTTTAACGCCAATGACCAGTAATCCTGTGTTTATTGGTTGGCAAGAGGCAAGGGTGGCGATAGTACCTTGCACCCAACGTCGTTTCCCGAACAGTTGCGAGATATGTGCCCATACTTATTGCAGCGATAGTATTCTACTGTTCTCTGTGCTCGTGGATATACACACCTCCTATTACTCCGGCAATCCTTAGCAAAATGATTAGCCTCCCCACATTTATAGCACACTGGGCCTACACGCTTATTACTACCTGGGAGAGAATCTACATTGCTTCTATGTGGTTCGACTGTTACATGTTGAATGCTAGTTGCTACTGCAATTGGCTCCTGTTCCTTACAGATGTTTTGAGCTCAGACTAATAACTCGTCTTTTGTCAATTCATCAATTCGTGACGATGCCTGCAACACTTTGCTGACCTCCTCAGGTAAGCCTACTAAAAAGGCACATCTTAATATCTTATCGTTAACCCCACCAAATGGTACCGACAACTTTCGTAGGTCGGCTAGGTACACATCAACGGTTTCCTTGGGGTGAAGTCGCCGGCTCGTGAACTGTTGCCATGCAACAAATGGATCTGTACCAAACGCTGTATGCAGGCTGTGTTTGATTGTATCCCAATCTGGTTCATCTCCGAGTTGCTGGTGGACTGCATAGGCCCCTCCGGTTAACCTCAAAGGAATGACTGTGGCTGGTTCTTTAATTCTGCACAGTGTACAGATATTTTCAGCTTTTTCCACCCATTTGACGACAGACGATCCAGTGGTAGATCCATCAAACTCAGGTATCAAGCGAAAGTCGAATCTGTCCATTTTCTGCCTTTCGAGTCACTGCACACCGAGAGCCGAAATAGCTTATAATTCAATAACTTGAGTTTTATTTCTTCCGCCCGTCACACCAATAATTTCCTGGGTAAGGTTAACACTTTTGTCCAAACTTCCAACTTCTGTACACGTAACGCACCTTCTCTCAACTCCCAACGTACTTCTGCTAATTCAACTTATTTCTTTGAAATCCAACTTCAAAATGAATGGCCCTCTAAAAAATCAACCCTCTTTTATCTCCAACCAGGAGCATCTCGTTTGCATATCAGGTGGTCACATTGCAGGCATATAAAGAGATAAGGCAGCCATTTTTGTTTCTTTCTTCTTCATTCATTTCATTCCACGACCGACCCATTGAATTATGCACACGTGCTAATTAGGTAAGTCGCACGTTTCCCTACAGAGGGCACCGACCCTCAACCACCAATGTCATGTTGACTTTCTGGTAGGCCTAGAAAGCCTTCTTTTTTTACACGTATTGCTACTGTATAACTTCCCAGGTGGACACCGTTTTTGGAGCGTGCTGGGTCCATCTGCTCCACCTCTCCAAAATTACTGAGGAAAGCTCCCAGCAGTTCTGTGCGTAGATCAGCAGGAGCATTGAATATTTGTACTCGGATTCTCCTCCTGCCCCGATACTCTGGCAGTAACTTGATACCCGCGCATTTAAGTTCTGTGCATGAAAACTTTTCTGCTTCATCCTTGTTGGGGAGCAGTACGTTCCACATCGCGAAACTCCTCTGGTGTATATACTTGGCAGGTATATTGAGTTTCTGGAGGAGCTCAGCCATTTTCTCTTTTTTCATCCCCTTGAGTTGATTTGCCTGGATGTCCAAAGTGATGTTGTCCTCCATCGCCTCCCAGGTATTGGCTTGAGGACGTTCCCTTCAATATATTCCTTGTTCTTGGTAAGGTACAAGTCTTTATATTCCTGTGGGGAGAGTCTCTTATCAGCGATTTTACCCCATGCAGATCCCTCTGATGTCTTGGGTGAGGGATCATTTGTGGGGTTAAAAGATCGTTGCGCTGTCTTGGAGGTGTTTTGTGTGACAAGTTTCCCTTTAGGAGTTGATTCTCCCGCGCTTTCCATGGGTGTGTCCAGTACTGTTCCCTTATTTGGGGAGCTTCTCTTTGAGGGAGCATCCCCCTTCATAATGTCTCTTGAGGCGGCTACCTCCTTGCCAGCGTTCATTTCTGGGTGGTATGCCTCTTCTTTTCTTCTTTTTGGGGGAGCTGCCCTTGTTGGCAGCTTCTCCCCCTGTAATGTCTTTTGGGGTTGCTGCCCCTTGGTTTGGTGTGCCTCCTCAGTTTAGTAATTTGCTCCCTCTTTGGGGGAGCTGCCCTCGTAGGGAGTTTCTCCCTGGGCACAGTCTTTTGGGGCTGCTGCCCCTGCTTTCATGTTGTCCGGGCGGTACGCCTCTTTGGTTTTGAGTGTTGCTCCCCCAATGTGGGGAGTCGTCCTTTGGGGGAGTTATCATTTCCTTGCCTGGTGTTGTTTCTTTTTTCTCTCTTCCCGTATCTGTGGTTTCCATGGTCAGTCAATGTGTATGGTAAAATCCGAAAAAAATCACTGTTTTGACTGACGTGAAGACGGCGTCCAAAGTGGGGAGCCGACTTTGGCGCCAAAAAGAAATGGTGCCAAAAGCGGCAAGAGGGGAGATAGAACTGAGAGAGGGAGTGGGAAGTAAGTGGAGGGAAGAGAGAAAGTGTTTCCAAACCTCCCTCGCGGGAAGGTCGTAAATTATCAGCTCGGATCCCCCCCGTGGGGGGGGGCAGAAAAAGACAGACAAAAAAGCTCGTCAGGTGTTCTGGGCACGCGAATGTGTCGCCAGAACAACACTGCCTCGCGTGATGTATGTATCAGAACATATACTACACTTTAATCTTGGCCAAGAAAAGATTATTTGCTCCCCCACTGAGCAAATTAGACACAAGGCCGATTTTTAATGTGAGGAGTGAAGGGCAAATGGGGACCAACTCCCCGGGGAGTAGGGGAGATGGATAGTGACACTTGGTATAAAGGGTTGCCCCTACATTGACCAAGGTCTTACATGTGGGGTTTGTACTTATTTGCTTCCCCACTGAGCAAATTAGGCACAAGGCCGTTTTTTAATGTGGAGAGAGAGGGAGGGGGGAGGGAGAAGAGGACCAGCTCCCAATGGGTGGGAAATGGGAGCTGGATAGTGACAATTGGTATGAAGGGTTGCCCCTACATTGACCAATGTATTGTATGTGGGGTTGCCCCCACATATGGTCTTTGCTTGCAGTATCTGCCAGAACAGCTACTACACTTTGAGATATTAAATTTTTTATTCACAGGAAAAAAAAATACAATTGGGAAAATGAACAAAAAACTTAGGCACAAGGCCAACTCAAAAGAAGGGAGGATTGTGAGGTTGGTTGATCCATCTCGTCTCTGTTGTAAATCTTAAATGATTTTTCTCTCGGCTAGCCTCTTTTATCATGGTTACCCCTTTAAATTTGTATTTGTGTGTGTGTGCTGGGAGGAAGGGGGTGCCTACTTAAGCCCAATTTTAAAACATTTTTTTTCATACCAAAAAATACAAAAAAGATAACAATCTTAATAAAATTTCATTTGTGTCGAGGGACTTGGGGGAGGGGGAAACCCGGTTAGTAAGGCCCTCCCAACCCTGTCTGAAATGCTAGACCATTCGTTTCACTCTGGTTTGTAAAGGGACCAGGGTTTCACGAGCAGCCTCTAAATGGAGGGGAGAGGGGTTGTGTCCTAAATAAGGGAAAAAAAGAAAAAATTGGCGGTGAGGGCGGGGGGGGTGTTAGTGTTTGATTTAATTTTCCAAGTTGGGTTGAATTTCGAGAGGAAGGGCGGGCAAAAGAAAAAATTGTTGTTTTTGGAGGCTGGGGATCTTGGAGGCTTTCTAATAAGGGAAACAAGATTTATTCAGCTGGTTGAGAGGCTGAAGGAAGTAGAATTGGAAAGGGGCAGGGGTCCGACAGAAACCCTAGAACTGAGCGCTCCACACCAAGGCAGGAAACACGTATTCAAATTTGGCCCCTCTTCATACACACAGACTTGTTAACTGTATCCATCTTCTTCAAAAGCCACGCGATGCCGCCTTCTTCTGTCACATCTGATCTTTACCTGTAGTTGGTGTTTAAAAAAAGCGATCAGATCCTGATCAGAAAAAGGCAGCACCCCCGGCCATCTTGCAGTCTCGACATCCAAATCACCATTCTCGCCATGGCCAGGATTGCGATGTAGACCATTTGTCTCTCCCGGTTCCACGGCGGCCTCATGTTGTCCACTACGTTTGATACAGTAATCGGGCGAGGATGCTTGGGGTCGATGCGAGCCGTCATCTTGCAAACATATGACCAGTACTGACGGAGTTCGCGGCAATTGAAAAATGCGTGATCAGTTGTTTCTGCGGCCGTTGTCCCACAACGGGGACAGGCAGGTGACTCCAAAAAACCAGAACTGCATTGTATATTGTTGAGGAGAAGCGCATTTCTGGCCAATCGCCAGGTCAGAGAGAACTCTGAATTGTTCAGATGACTCGAACCTGGCGCCCAGCTCCACGCGGAGCGGATCTCACTCTGCTGCCAACTCAAACGCGCACATAGCAAATCGTTGGCGACCCCCCCCCTCACTAGATCCCTGTGAAGTTCCTTACAGGTTGCAGTCACAAGGTCGTTAGACCCTGGTAGTCATTTTAGCGCAGCTCGGCACTCTTTCAAGAAGGCTGAATCTCCCCACAGCCTGCGACAACTTTCAATAGCAGGGTCGAAAATGAGGTCGGAAAAGGCAGCAGTAATCGCGGGGTGCCACGGTTGATCATCTTGAAGGTAGTGGCTCAGGAAGGCCAGCCTCTCGACGTCACGATGCCACCTCAAGTCCAGCATTCCCAAACCTCCCTCACATGGACGTTGAATAAAGATCTGTCTGCTTACCCAGTGTCTTCCTCTGTCCCAAAGGAGCGAGGACAAGAGTTCGACAAGAGCTGTTAGGTGTTGTGCAGGCAGAGGAAGTACAGCCAGTCGGTAAAGGAGAAGAGGGAAGACGTATGTGGTGCACGCCTCAGCTCTACCCTTTAAGGAAAGTTTCCTAGGAAGTCACGCGTCGACCGCAGCTGCCACCTTTGACCGTACCTCCGACCAATTCTTATCAAGCTGAAGACCCGGTCCGAACCACACGCCGAGGATCCGAACCGGGCCATCCGTCCAGCTGAAGGGAGCCGGGAGGTTTGCGTTGCCACTCCAGGCGCCCAACCGCAGTCCGACCGACTTGCTGCGGTTTATCTTGGCCCCCGTAATTCTTTCGTACTGTGCAAGCGCCTCCGAAACGATCTCAATGTCTCTGAAGCCCGTGACATAATCGGCGAACGCGGATACTTTGGCAGCTGAGCTGCCAGGCAGAGCCATTCCGCGCAGGGCCAAATTTGCCTCCCCACGTCTCAGCTCGCAGAGCAGAGGCTCCAAGGCCAGAACGTAAAGCAGGGGTGACAGCGGACAACCCTGACGAACCGACCGAGAGATAACAAAGGGTTCCGAGCGCTTTCCGTTGACTTGGACGACAGCTGTGGGCTGTCGATACATCATGGAGATCCACTTGCAGAAGTCCGGTTTAAAACCAGCAGCCTCTAAGACAGATGCCAGGAAACGATGGTCGACCCTATTGAACGCTTTGGACTGATCTAAGTTGATCAGCGCGGCTTCCGTGTCATCATCTATTCCCCCCTCTATGATCGTGCGGATCAGGTGCAAGTTGTTCTGAATCGATCTCCCCTTCACAGCACAGTTCTGTTCCGGTTCAACCAACTCTTCGTTAACAACCTGCAGCCGATTCGACAGGACCTTGGCCAAAATCTTCAACTCTGTGTTAAGCAGAGTTCTGGGCCTGCAGTCGTCTAACTCTTCCCCACCATGCCCATCACCTTTCCTCAGCAATGTGATCACTCCCTTGGTTACCTGCCCTGGGATGGATCCCTGAGCAAACCAATGGTTGAACACATCCGTCAGAACAGGCAAAAACATGGGCAACAGCCTCAAATACAGTTCATATGGCAGACCATCGAGTCCCGGCAATCTGTCACAGCTGACCTGCTTCAACGCAGTAAAGACCTCCCGCTGCCTCACCTGGCCCTCGCAACCAGCCACTCTAGCCGCATCAAGACGGGGATAGTTGGCCAAATAGTTGCTAAACTCAAGGACCGGAAGATCGGGCTGCTGCGTAAAACGCTCCTCGAAATGTTCTCGAAACCCCTCGCAGATCTCCCGAGTGGATTCAAGGGTGCGTCCATCCGGATGTCTAACTTTTTTAATGTATTTATCCGAGCCACGCCTAGAAATCTCACGACGCACAACAGCGTCAGAGTTGACTGCTTTGTTGCCTATCTTTCTAAGCCTAGCTCTGACTACTTGACCTTCGTAGTGCTCACTAGTCTCGTGCAGAAGATCCTGCCTTGCTAGTTCCTGACTAACCCTATCACCCTCCCCCGTAGCCCGGGCTAGTTTCTGCTCTTAGCTGCTTCTTCGTCTTGGCCTTATCTAGTGCGAGGCACTGGGCATATTTGACGGAGAAGCTTCTAATGTTGGCTTTTAGACCTAACCACCACTTACTCCCGGTAATCGCCCCCACTAGAGCCTTTTTAATTAATTCTCCTAACTGGTCTCGGAAATCTTGTATCTCCAGAAGGGAGGTGTTTAACTTCCAGTACCCCGCTAACTTAGGCCTATTTCCTAGCTTCAGCCGGACCATAACTAGTTTATGGTCTGACTGACCTAACCAAGTGAACGTGGGGCAAGATAGGAAATCTATTTCGCCTCTTCTAACTAGTATCCTGTCCAAATAGGTATTCGGATAGAAAGGAACGCTATTGGTACACGTCCACATCTCCCGCCCTGGATGCTCGACCCGAAACCTGTCGACTAGATCGCATATAGCCATCAAGTCAGCCAGGCTGGGTTCACATCTTTCCAACCCTCTAGCTTCGCCTCCTACGTTATCTAAATCTGGGTCTAAGATGGCGTTCCAATCCCCCATTAGCACTACCCGCTTCTGACAATCTACAAACGCGTCAAGCTGACTGAAGAATGAGACCCTCTCGCGAGCGGTGCTGGGCGCATGAACCGCAACTACCCGAAACACAGAATCTTTTACGGCAACATCGGCCACGACCAGCCTGCTCATCGTATCTTTATGAACAACGTCGACCGTCGTGGACAGAGTTCGCTTCACTAGCAAGGAGACCCCCCCTTCCACGCGGGCTGCCATATGCTGAGAAAACTTCAAAATCCCGGTTCAGCACCTGACAGTCCACAGAAGAAACGAAATGCGTCTCCTGGATCGCAGCAACATCCACTCCCAGGGACAAGAGGTCGTGTCGGAAGCGAGCCGCCCAGCCCGGTGATCTCAAGCCCCTTGCATTCAAACTGGCCAAATTTAAAGACATGGTACCTACCTTTAGGGTGTGTTACACTTGGCTCCAAAGTCGATCGGAGTAAGGATGCCGACGTTGTACGCGATGCTCAAGGAGGTCAGGTTTTTCAGGTCCTGGCCTTCTCTCACAATGCCGCCAACGTCCAGGGGAAAGGTCAATTTTAGGGCCCTGTAGAGAGACGGATGGACCCACACTGGGACCCTTCCCTTGCATTGTTTTGACAGTTCGTCAAGGGAAGAGTCACTTTTTTTAAACAGTTTCATTTCCGGAAAGGCCTCTTCCGCTGCCTCCAGAAGTGACCACAAGTTGCTCTTGCAAGCCTCTGGAGTTCTAACAAAAGTTATAAGGAGCTGGGCATCCGGGAAATTTGAGGGGATGTTAACATCTTTCCCCTCTATCTGTTGGCAATCCAGCAGTGGCTTTAAAGTCTTCCTCTGACGATGTGAGAGGGCCGTTGCTACCGTCAGAGGGTCAATTTGACACAGTTTTTGTGTTTTAGTCGGTCCTCGAGAGGCAGAGCGACTCTTCCCTCTCCCGGGTTCATTCGTCTCTTTTTCTCTTTGGGGTGGTGATTCAGTTTGCATTGGTGTGGGGGTGTGTGTTGGTGCAGTGTCAGATGTTGGTGCGGTGTACAGTGTTGGTGTGGAGGGTGTGGTGTTGGTGTTGTGTTGGGTGTTGGTGTGATGGTTGGTGCAGTGTTTGGTTTTGGTGCGGTGTTTGGTTTGGGGGTGGGGGTGGATTTCGTTGTTGTTGCTGTTTGGGATGGTGTAAGCTCACAGGGGGTGGAGGCCACCTTTTCTTCCCCTTCGATCTTTTTAATTTTCTTTTTCTTTCTCTTTTGTTCCTCGAATGGACCGGGGAGTAGGGGAGTTTGTTTTCCCTCCCTCTCACTGGCAGACTCATCTTCTGAGAAGCAGTCCTTCCTTCTCTTGGTCCCCGATTCACTTCGTCCTGGGGCCAGTTGTTGTTCCTGGAGTGGTTTGTTCTGCTCCTCTTGCTGTTGTTGATGATGCTTTTCCCTCTGCTGTTGCTTTTGCTGCAGCTTGGGTTGTGACGTCTTTGGCTGCGGTGGTTGCTGGACAATGTGTTCTGGTCGCTTGTCCGGAATTGGCTGCAGCGGCCATTGTTGTTGCTACGGCACTTGTTTTTTGTCCGCTTGCTGGCTGGAATTGGGGGACTTTGTTTTCTCCTTTCGAGTCACTGTGACCTATCCAATGCTGGGGGATGGGTCCACTGGCTTGGTTGTCGTCTCTGGAGCACAAGGCTTCTCGGCAGCTGTAGGGGCTTTGGTCGGATTTCTTTTGGGGCAATCCTTGGCCATGTGTCACTTCTCCTGACAGTGCCAGCAGTGCGGTCTCCATCCCTCTACTATGTCAGACATTGTCCCCTCCTCGCACCTCAGTGTCGCTGATATTTGGTTGAAGCCAGCTTTGTCGAGGTTCATCTGGAGTCTGTAGTCTCCAGTCAGGACGTCCCTCTTCTTGCTTGTTGGGGCCACGGACACCACGTCCCCGTACTGGCTGAAGACCGCTCCTAGTTGCTTTGCTCCCAGGAGACAGGGGACGTTCAGCACGATGACATTGGTGACTATTTGGCTAAGGTATTCTGGCTGGAGTTTAATGTTTTTCCAGCGCAGATTTGTCCTATTGGCTGTCTCTTTGGCCTCTCTTTGGGTTGGGAGCAGGACGTCCCACATTGCGTAGCTCCTCCTGCATATGTATTTGGCTGGGATCTTCAGATCCAGCAGGAGGTCCACCATGCTGTCCTTGTCCACTCCTGTGAGGCCTCTTTTCTTTGTGTCCGAGGTGATGAAGGACACTATCCTCTTCTTAAGGTCCTCTGTGGTGCCTGGAAGGGGTTTTATTACGTTCCCTTCTGTGAGGTCCTTGTAAGTGGACTCGAAAAGGTCCCGGTATTCCT
Source organism: Euprymna scolopes (assembly GCF_053919585.1). Lineage (NCBI taxonomy): Eukaryota > Metazoa > Mollusca > Cephalopoda > Sepiida > Sepiolidae > Euprymna > Euprymna scolopes. Next base: position 92,629,195 of record NC_136498.1, read on the forward strand.
GAGGAGACATTTGGGTTTGTGGACCCCATTCAGTGTCTTCATTACTGACAATGTGGGTCCAGGACAGTGTCGTCTGGCTTGGGTGTTGCTGTTGCTGCTTCTGCTGACCGGAGTTTGGTGGTTTGCCCAGTGGGATGAGAACCGGCCAATCGGTGTTGAAAGTTGCCAATCTACCGGACCCTGCCTCCTGGGTCTCGTTCTTTTTCTTCCTGGGAGGAGATTGTTGGCTCCTGGGTGCCACCTGTTGTGCTCCACCACTTATGGGGGTTGCCTCCGCTCCAGTGCTCTTTGTCAGGCTTTTGTTTTTGGGTATCTCCCTTTCTGGAGGGGTGGCTGTTGGGGCTTGATCTTTTGGGGAGCGTTTAAGCAGACTGGATCTTTGGTCACTGCGCCGAGGATCTTTAAAGACGCTATCGCTTCATTGATTAGCGCTTTAGCCTTTCTAGCTACTCCATCCTCATCATTTTCCCCTTTTTCTATGAGGGGGTCGTCCTCTTGGGGAGTTGGAGTGCTACATTTGGGTGATGGTGTAGTGGACTGAGGAGCCAGGGGTTCCATCGGCTGTGGTCCACCCACGACGTCCATTGTCTCTTCGTCCCTTGATTTTTTCTCCGCTTCTGCTGGGCGTTTGCCCTCGTGGGGAGCAGGAGTGAACGGGTTGTCTTTGGCCAACGAGGATTGAGGAGCAAGAGGTGCCACTGAGTGTGGTTCACCTGAAACGTTCCTCGTTCCCTCGTCCGCCATTACCTGTGCTCCCTGGGTCGGGGAGTTGGCCTCTTGGGAAGCTGCTTGTGAATTTTCTCTCTTCTGGGGGGGGCGTTCTTCAGTTTGTTATCCGGGCGGTATGCCCTGTTGGTTTTTGCTCCCCCTGTTGGGAATTCGTCCTCTTGGGGAGCAGTTTTCCTGTGGTAGGCCCCTGGCTGTAGGTATCTGTATTAGTGGCCCCCAGGCTGGGGGTGTCCATTTTTTAAAAAAGCTCTCTTCCCTGTATTAAAAATCGCCAAAATGACTGACGTGGAGTCGGCATCCAAAGTGGGAAGCCGACTTTGGCGCCAAAAAGAAGTGGCGCCAAGCAAGAGGGGAGATAGTACAGAGAGGGAGTGGGAAGTTAGTGGAGGGAAGAGAGAAAGTGTTTCCAATCCTGCTTTTTTTTTTTTTTAAATTCATTTTACTTCAGTAAGCTTTAAGAGGTCAAGGGGTTCCCTCCTGGAGCTAACACTTGATTCTGTTTTGATTGGGATTTATATCCGAGAGCTCTTTATAAGAATAGATGCTGGTCTCTTTATGGCTACTATTTGTATTTCGTGACAGCTTGGTTTTCCAGGGATTGCTTCTAAGTATTTCTGAAGATTCTTTTTTATTAAACCAGTTGCTGCTATCACAACCAGTATAATGTTTATTTCTTTTAGAGACCATCTCGTTTTTAGCTCATTTTTTAGGTCCTGATATTTTGTTATCTTTTCAAATCAAGCTCTATTAAAGCCAAAATCATTTGGGACTGTGACATCGACAATGAGTGCAATGTTTTCGGGCTTGTTCCATATTACAATATCTGGTTTGATGGCCTTGTCTTTTATGTATCTGCCTGCCTGTATGTCTTTGTCATAGAACACAGTCACGTTTCCGTTTGATGTAATTGGTGGTGGTTCATGTTCGTCGATCTGTCAAGTTGCATCTCTCCACAGATCTTCTAATGGAGGTACTTACATACTTTGTTGTGACGGGCAGCGTAAAGGCCATCTGCCAATAAGATTGGGCATGCAGACATTAAGTAGCTTGGGCTTTCACTCGCTGAGTGGCAAAACCTACACTGGCCAGCCATTTTTTTAAATCCATTTGTGAGTAAGCCCTGATCTTAGCCAGCTACAATGTTTTTCCTCATCAAATGGAAGTCTCCCACTCTTTACTTGGTGGATCAGTTTTTATTATTTGCCCCTCTAATATTTTGTCCTTGCACCTACCCCATTTTTCAAATCTTGAGTATTTGAAGCAGTGAAGGATTTTTTGCTTTTCCGCAATCGATCAAATCACTGTTTATAATTGAGTTTTCTTGTGGTCTTTGCTTCGTTTTGCCTGAGTCCAGAATCAGAATTTGTCTGGTCTGGTGGGTTCTCCAGCATAGTGTTTCTACCTGTAGTAGTATCATTGGAAAAAGTTGCACTGTTATTTTCCATGTATAGACCAGTGTGTAGCCATGACGAGGGAACCTTTTTATTCTGGGCATCGTCCTGCCAGTGTTTACTTTTTATAATTTTCTTGTTCATATAGTTTTTTTGGGAACATTTGATTGGGGTCCATGTTCCTTTTGCAGGGACATTCTGAGATACACGAATAAACTCCTTTACAGAGAGACCGAAGATACAGGAGGTCTGTATCTAGTAGGCTGTGTATCAAGACACATGTTTATTCCAAGCAAATCACAACTCAACATCACAAGATATTGCATGTACATATCAACAAAATATATCTACCATGCAACATCTACAAACTTTCCATCATTAAGGTTCCAAATATCCTAAAAATTTGCCCAGTAATTTATTAATCTAGTAGTTTTATAATGTATAAGTAAATTTGTAATTGAGGGGGAGGAGGAACTTGTCTCCTTGTTCCCTGGAAAATTAAAATAAATCTAACTCATTAGTTTGTAACAGAATTCCTGGGCTTGATATGTATAATGAATAAGTGAACAAAGGGAGGCAATTCATTTCCAACAGACAAAGATTGAAGATATCTTTTCTTTTTGTGTTAGATGATGATAATATTTTTGAGGAATTTACCAAGAACTACACTGATAATCTGAATGTAGTTAAACTGGTTATAAACAGCAATTAAGTAAAAATGATTATCATGTATGTATATTAAAATGGAAATAAATGAAAGCGCAGGAGATTAAACAAGTCACCAGAGCTAAAAAGCGACCATTTGTTCACAGTTTCCAATAGTTTCCCTTCTTAGATGGAGTACAAAAAAGGGTCTCAAATCTAATAGGTTTCACACTAATCAAGCTGTCCCATCGCCAGAATGTTGCTAGACTTTGGAATTCCTTCTCTGTCTCCTGCTTCCCTGATTGTACTAAGTTGCAAAAAATTAGATGTAATGTGAATAAGGATCCTGCTGCTCGACTCCATACATAGTGCCTCTATAGACATGTTTCCAAATAGTAGCCGTTACGTTCAAGTGGCTATGTGCCCTGTTTGGGGGTTAATAAGAATTTTTTGTAATGGTTTCATAAATGAAAAATTGAGTAAATAAAAATTATATAACAAAACATTTTTATGTCCACAATTTTACAATTATATTAAAGATTTTTCAATAAATAAGTAATCTTTAAAAAAAGTTTCTGCAGACTAGTGTTTGCTAAATATGTTCAGTAGAAATATGCATGTCTATATGTTGGTGCTTTTGTAGAACGAACTAAACTAGACTGGCTTTTGCTGAACTAAACGAAAACTTATGTTAGGGTGAAGGTTAGGGTTAGAAAAAACAGTTTTGTTCAAATTGTGTAAAAGTACTAATATGCTAGTAATAGGCAATATTGTGTTATTTACGAGGGGCGTGCAATAAGTAATGCCTCTGACCCACTTCCAGTTTCCTGATCTAGCTGAAACTTTGCATGGGCAATGATTTATATCTCTACGGGTTATGTGGCAAATTACAGCTCTGAACTAATTGTTGTTTCTGTTTTACAGGTGTTTGAACTGAGTCAGATGTGAAATGGAGCCTGTTGAATGTTGAGCAGTGATCCGGTTTTTGTATTTGAAAGGACGCACACCACAGGAAACTTTTGATGAAAATAAAGAAACTTATAATGCCCCATCATATGACCTTGTAAAACGCTGGCATCGTGAATTCAAACATGGCCGGAAGTCAGTGGAAACAGCTCCCAGACCTGGTCGACCCCCTTTTGCCATTGATGAGGCATCTGTCCGTCAAGTTGAGGCTGCTATTTTGGAAGATCGGTGTATTACTATTCGCCAAATAGCCCAAAATGTCAAGATCAGTACAGGGTCTGTGGAAATTATCATTCATGACCATTTGCATATGCATAAGGTGTCTGCCAGATGGATTCCCAGGTTGCTCACACCATTCCAGAAGTAAGACCTTGAGGATGAATTTGGAGATGTGCCAAAAAGATGAGTCAAAGTTTTTCAAAAGACTGATTACACAGGATGAAACCTGGGTCCATCACTATGATCCAGAGACCAAAGCCCAGTCAATGCAGTGGAAGCACTTGGACTCACCACCTCCAAAGAAGCCATGGGTGCAGCCCTCTGCTGGCAAGGTCATGCTCACAGTCTTCAGGGACCAGGACGGATTAGTGATGACAGATTTCCTGGCAAAGGATAACACAATTATAGGAGCCTATTATGCTTCACTTTTGAGGAAATTAAGGGAAGCTATCAAAATCAAGAGGCGGGGCAAGATCAGCAAAAGTACCCTCCTCCTGCAGGACAACGCTCCGGTCCACAACTCGCATGTCGCCAGATCAGAAGCACAGTCGTGTGGTTATGAAATCCTCCCCCATCCTCCCTACTCTCCTGACCTTGCACCCTCTGACTTTCGCCTCTTCCCAGCCATGAAGTTGTTTTTGAAAGGAAAGAATTTCCCAGATGATGCAGTCTTGATTTCTGAAGTCACGTCGTGGTTGGAGGACCAACCTGGGGTGTTCTAAAAAAACGGTCTCCAGAGCTGCATCAAATGATGAGAGAAATGCATAACTCTGGGTGGTTCCTCTGTAGAGAAAGACATAACTGTGCCAAGTTTCGTTGCTCTACTGCTATGGGAAGTGGTCAGGGGCATTACTTAGTGCACACCCCTCGTATGTAGGACTTAGCTTTGTTCTGTTAGTGTGCATTTCGCTCTCTTTTTTGACATTTGACTTCAGTGTAACTTCTCCAAAATTAAGGGGGGGGGGGCTTTCCTAAGACTTGATCCCTATATGAGATAGACATAGATATCAGAGTTGCATTAAAGTTTGAATTTACTTCCCAAATGTTAAGTTCGTAGAAAAGTGAAGAATATTTTAATTTCTCAATTCACTTTAGTTAACTTGTGGTTTGAGTATTTCTTTCTTGTGGTTTACTGGACTCTAGGACCAGAATTCATCAAGTCTGGTGGAGTATCTCACTAGAGTCAAGATTCCTCATACATAAGGGATCGTGTTTAAACTTCAAAATATATTATTTTCAAAATTACTCAGTCTATAGATATATGGGGAAAGTATTCTCATACCACATTGTCGTATAGATACTTAAACACAAGTGAAAACAGTGTCTAGTAGGCATTTAAATTCGATCCTGCCTGTGTGTGTAGTGATTTGCTTCTGTTCACCTCATTCTATCTGTACTTTTGCACACGTGCATACGAATGTGCACACAAGATGAAGAATGCTGTGCAGGCCGTCTGAATGTTCTATTCACCTCTCCTGAACAAACTCAAGGCAGAGGGTTTGTTTTGGTTTTGGTGTTCACTGGTTTGGATTTGACCTTTATTTTTCTTGTTTTGTTTGCTATTTTCACATGAGCTTGTTAACCCTGTTAAACAAGAAGGAATCATTTTTTATTGTCCAAAAATGATAAGTTGGCAACCACACGTGAAATTTCTTACTTGCTTTGGGGGAATGAAGAGGAATGTGTTTCTGAACAAATGGGGGAAGAAAGGAATGATTATACAAGCCAGTAGCTTTCAGTTGTTTGTTTGAATTACATCTGGTAGTTTTTGAATTAGTGTGAAAATTTACTATCATGACAGAAGGTCTGTCAGTCTCCTTTACTTTGCTAATTTTTTTTTTTTTTTTTACTTGAGAATCACAATTTTTCAAAACTCAGAGGCCATTCAAGAATAAGGGTCAGACATCACGTGATGATCAGTATTGGTAGAAGAGTAGCATTTGATTATTTAAGAGAATGGCTCAACATAAACTTGTTTACATTGGGCTTGAAAATAATCCATTGCCAAAGTAGCTGGAAAAATGGTGGGATCCTTCTACTGCTCTAATAGATATCTCACTCTTGATGCAATTCTCTACGTATATAAAAGCCAGGTTCAGCCAACGATGGAGTACTGTTGCCACATCTGGGCAGGAGCTGCTACAAGCAGCCTATCCTGTCTTGATAGAGTTCAAAATAGATTTCGTAGCTTAGTGGGGGATGCCCTTTTCTCTTCCCTGCAACCTCTTTCCCACAGAAAAGACGTAGCAAGCCTGTCTCTACTTTATTGTTATTTTCATGGCAGGTGCTCATCTGAACTTCAATCTATGGTCCCCCCTCGCCTGATTTTTATGAAAAACACTCGTCTTGCCAGAACCACTGAACAATTTCCCCATACTCTATCTGTGCCTCCACCTAAACGTAGATTCCATGAACAGGGCTTCTTTCTTAGAACTGCTCGCCTGTAGAACTATCCCATTTGACTGCTTTCCAGCTGACTACAATCTGATTGTCTTCAAGTCCAATGTGAACAAGTTCTTATTGAACCATCCCCCTAAGTAATCAAAAGTTATAGAATTCTCACTAATGTTTACTATGCTAAAATCACGATGACAAATGTATACCCATTAACCTTTATTCTCGAGTGGCCCCTGGCCATTGATAAGTGGTGATCCCCATTAAAAAAAGAAATCATGTTGTAATCAGGTGGAAGCAGCCCACGGTATTGTGTTCACAAACGAGCAGCTCTAGGAAATAAACTTTGCTAATTGAATTTTTGTTTAGTTTTAGGGATAGATAAAGGGGAAAATTGTTGATATAATTGCTGCTAGACAAGGGTTTGTTGTAAACATTTAACAGGAGGAGCATAGATTAAAGTTTAGTCAATCACTTGCCATGAAAACAATAGAGCCGAGATAAACTCACAATGTCTTTTCTGTGAGAAAGAGGTAGTAAGGAAATTTTGAAGCTGGTTTTGTACTCTTGTCAACGCAGGAAAGGTACTCTTAGCAGCTCTTCCCCAGATGTCGAAACAATACTCAGTAGGGTGTATACAAGTAGAGCAACCTTAGCAACAGATCTGATGTATTCCAAGTCAGGAACAAAGGTCAGTCTCAGGGAGAAATGCTTTCTAACATGCTGGAAAGCTTTATCAGTCCACCCGTATTTAAAAATTCTGCAAATTGGTCATCTGCCTCGGAGTCATCTGTGCATCATGAGTAAGTTGTTGGAATCTGTGATAAATAAAGAAATGGTCAACCACCTCAGAAAAAATAACCTTTCAGTGAATTCAATATCATTTCAATTCTGCTAGATCTACAGCTGATGTGATAACTAATACCACACAGAATTAATGAATTTCTCAATAAGGGTTTGTTTCTAGAGCTCTTGACATATCAAAGGCTTTTGATAGAGTATGGCATAAAGGTCTACTTCACAAGATTGCCAACTACAGAATAGCTGGAAATGTCCTCAATTATTAAATCCTTTCTCTCTGATTGGCTTTAAGAGTAGTCAGCGATGAGCAGAAATCTGGAGCTTCCAGTATCAACACTGGTGTCCTTCAGGGTTCCATCCTGGGCCCAACTCTCTTTCTGATCTTCATCAATGATCTCCCAAATAATATTTTTAAATCATTTGTAGACATTTATGCAGACAATACCAGCATTTATGGCAACACTTCAAAGGTTGACAATAACCAAGATCTTTCTGATTCTCCTTCTTCTGATCTTGAGCAGGTGGTGCAATGGGGAAAAGCTGGTTCATTTTAATGCATCGAAAACTAAGCTTCTCTCTTACCCCCATCTGACTCCAATTGAAATGAATAGCTCTAGTTTGACACAGTCTTGACAAGCTTATCAGACCTGACCTGAAATACAAATCTATTGTATAGATTGCTGAAAAAAATGGTTGGATCATTCTACCACTTGAATTCTATCTGTATAAAAGCCAACTACATCCTAAAATAGAGCACTGTTGCCATATCTGGGCAGGAGGTGCTCAGTGCACCTTACCCTGCCTTGACAGAGTTCATAACCAGCTTCGAAACCTAATAGGTGATGCCCTATTCTCTTCCCTGCAACTCTGTTCCCACACAAGAAACATTGCGAGTCTGTCTCTGCTCTATCATTATTTTCATGTCAAGTGCTTGTCTAAGGTCCAATGTATGGCTGCCAAACTTTCATGAAAACAACACTTGACTAGCTGCAACCATTAACTATTTCACCACTGTTTCTGAGCCTAAATCTAAACACATGAACAAAGCTTCTTTCTTAGAACTGCCTGCCTGTGGAACTGTGTTCCACTGGCCTGCTTTCCAACTGACTACAATATGGTTGTCATCAAGTTTAATGTAAAACAAGTTCTTGTTGAGTTGTACCCATAAATAATCAAATTCTACCCAATTTACACCATTAACAATTACTATGCTACCACCTTACACTCATAAAACCTTATCCTCAAGTAGCCTTTGAGCCTTGATAAGTGATAATTCTTGTATAAAAAAAAGAAAGGAGCTTGTTAAAGCAGAGTACTTCCTTAACGCAAGAGCTATTCATTTCAATTAGATAAAACAAGCCATAGTTTATTAGATTTCATTTGCTGTAAGCTACTTTTCTCTTTTCTTCTCTGACCTCCATTTTTTCTGATTAAACTGACCACTGTATGTATCTTCTGTTAAATATACATGAAAAGCCTTACTCAAAAAGTAAATACATTTTTATCTCATTTACAAATGAGATAAGCAAACACTTAAATGTTTTCCATTGTATAAAACGATTAGAAAAAAAAAAAAAAACTGAGCAAGTTTCAAGGGAAGTAACTCTAACTTGTTAAATTTGAGTTGAGTTTTCTCCCTTTTCAACTTCAATGTCAGCAAATACCTGCTAAGCTATACAGAAGTGATCAAATTTTATTCATCATCGTTTTCAATTCATTCCTAATACTATTTCAGCATCGAACTGGCAATTTCATTAACCATTATCCCGAGTGGCTTTTGATCTTAAATACTGGAGGACTCATTCGTATTTAATAATAATAAAAAAAAGTGTCTGATAATTCATTGTATAAATGTCATCCCTTCCAGACATTTTTTCCTTTAAGAAAGAATGTTGTGATATGGCACTTTTATGCCTATCTGTTTACATACATACTGGTAGCCAAATTGAATATTGAAATATTCATATGTTTAGTTCTATGGGACAAAACTAAATGAAAATTTGCAGGCATTTTGAAGATTATAATATTCTATGATTCAAATTTTATGAAATTTGGTAAAAAAAAGAACCTATATTTTCAAAGAAATAAGATATGCCCAAATTTGCTTACATTTGTATATATAGTGTCCTGGCAGGCCCACTTTAGTTTTGCTGCTTTAGGATGAATTTTGCTTATGGTTTGTTTTTTTTGCTTAGCTGTCTCACCAGGCCACTAATATTTTTCTGAGTACTTGAATATTTAATTTTAAAAGCAGTTTTTTTTTTGTTGTTGTTAATGACGATGAGATCTCATTGTACCTTATCCAATGCAATTGTTCATATAAAGTCAGATAAACATAGGTCTCTTTTTATTAATAGTATTATTGCTGTTATTGTGCTGCCATTAATTTTAAAGGCTTTTAAATTTAAACAAATTCCATCTTTATTTTTATTTTATTATTATATTCGCAAAAGTATACTCTGCCGACATTTATTTTATTCAGTCTAAATAGACTCTATTTTACTTCTCACATGTTTTGGGATGAGCACACCCTTTAGTTGTGAATATCTCACATAACACTGTTCTTTGTCCTGGAGTGGGGAAAAAACATATGAAGGAAAAACTCCAAGAATACCTTAGGAAATATATAAAAAAATTGCACTTCATCACAAGTCAAGAAATAAAACACAAAAATGAAAAAGAGAAATCAGTGACTAAACTGTAATTTTCAATCTTTTTTACATTCAACAAATTCAAAACAATACAAAAAAGAAAAAAAAATCCAAATATTTTAGTTTGTCAAATTTTTTATAATTTATTTTTGTTATTTTGTTTTAATTAATCAAAATTACAAGAACTGAATCAGAGCAGAAAGTTGGTTCAATAGGTGTTACCCTTTAGAGAAGAGAGTGCCACTCAGCTCTCTGTCCCACCTTGATTTTATCAAAGTGAAATAAGTTTTTCAATCTTTTTTTGTTTTTAAGTCAGAGATCAGACGTAAAAGTAAAAGTGGCCACCATCTTGCCGTAATCTCAAGACACAAAAAATAAAAAATGTGCTTGTAAATTCAATTGTTTTTATTAATGACAACAGTCAAATGTTATGGGAAACAGGTAAGGTGTGTGTGTGTGTGTGTGTGTGTGTGTGTGTGTGTGTGTGTGTGTGTGTGTGTGTATGAAGTATGTGTGGTACAGGGATATTTTTTATAGTTTCTTTATATTTGTATATTCAAAAACAAAATTAAAATATATTTTTTTAATGTTTTTTATTTGATAATTTATAATTTGATACTTTATAAATCAGAATAGATGATGTCAGCAGTTTAGAAATCATTTTTTTAATTGTGTACTGCATGTGACAATAACTAAATAAAAGAAACTAGATTTTGGAAATATCAAATGATTTCTACTTTTCGACAGTTGTGTGTGTGTGTATGTGTAATACCAAAAAGAAAGGATAAGAATGTAAGAGAATTCATTTTATTTACACACCCACACACAGCAAAACCGAAGGAATGACATCCGACCTAAAGTGTCACATCTTTTATAAGAGAAAGGCAAGACACAAAAGGAGGATTTAACACTAATATTATGAACTCTGAATTAAAAAAAAAAATTTCACTATACATTAGATGAAAAAAAAAAAAAAAATAGCATAGTTTGCTAAAGATACAAAACAGAGGAGGACAAATGATGGTTAAAAGGCAGGGTAGAATTGCCTTGAATTGCAATTCTATTTCGATCCCTTAGCCTCCATTCTATCGAAGCAACAAGAGGACACAAATGAGGATTAGATACACAGACAATTTCTGTTTTAACTCACAACACAACTGACCGTTTCACTTTCCACTAGAAATTTCATGTTTTGCTTTTTAAGTGACAACTGACAGAACATTTGCAAAAAATTTGCAGAATGGAATTGATTTTTTAAAACATTTTTCATTTTTTTTTTTAATCTATCCGATATTTATAAAGAAAAAAAAAAGACTAAAAGAAATTAAGACAAAATAACTTCCCCAAATCCTGACCATGAGAGAAGACCATCAAAAATATGAAAGAGACAGAAAGCGGGGGGGAGGGGGTGATAAAAATAACTCCAACTAAAGATTATTTTAAACCATCAACTTGTTTGTAAGGTAAAAAGAGAGATGCTAGAGAAAGAAAGAGAGAACAAGATAAATTTAAATAAATTAAAATATTATACTTAAATATAACTAAAATCTTAAGGTTTCATAATTATGTATGTTGAATATGAAAATTGATAAGGTTTATAAAATTTGGAAAATGAATTATAAATTTTAACTTAGATCAAAATTTTAAAAGAAAAAATTTAAATGCATCATGAAAAAAAAAAAATATTCAGAAATTACTTCCCTTGAATACTGGCATCCTTAAAGCAATGTTGACCGGAATCAGCTTTGATCTTTAAATTTTAGATTTCTGAAAAATTTTATTGCATATTTTAATAAACACCGATTATTGTTAATTTTTTTTATCTTTGAATTTTTTGGTTTCTTTTTCATTCTGAAAGCTTTATGCTAGAACAAAATCAAGCGAAATATAATATACATATATCTTATTTCACCACAGATAAATTTGGTTATTTGTTTCATTTTAAGAACTTTTTTCTATACTTGTATGCCTATACATAATTAAATGTATAATTATTTGGCCAATTGATTATTTATATTATATATATATATATATATATATATATTTAGCAATGTGATTGATAATTTAAAAATCAAATTATAATTAAATTTTCAAAGTTTAATTTAATTATAATTTGATTTTTAAATTATCAATCACATTACTAAATATTAAATTAGCTCTAGGATGTTTACCTATCGAGCTTATTATATATCTAAATTACAACGAGCACTTTTTCTTTCCATGTATTTTAATAAAACTAGTAATTTTACTATTACATTAAAATACACTCTGCTCTTTAGACTATTGGTCTAATCTCCTTTAAATTATATACATATATATATATATACATACACACACAAATTTTAATTTGTCTGCTTTATATTTGTCAAGTTATGACCTTTTCTTTAAACTTCAAGTCAGTGAATAGTTGTTAATATCTACCATTATGCTGACTGATGAATGGAGCAAATGTGATATTCTTTAACCTAATAGGAAAGATTTCCTACACACCTTGCAACCACAAGTAGCTATTATGCGTTTGTGTGTGTATATGAATATATATATATATATATATATATACATATGAAGTACATAATAGATCTCAAATCCATCAATCTATTTCTGATCAAGCATTGATTTTTAAAGAATACCTATCTTCTACAAAGATACATTGAATGTAATGGATACTAACTAGCAAAAACCCTCCTCACATGACGAATTCGCTTCTACGCATGCGTCATATGACGTCGTAACCTGATTTATTTAAATATTTGAAAAAGCGACACAATTTTGGTGATGTCGTCTTAGCTCAGTTGCTTCGAGCACGGCCTCATTATCTGAAGGTCTTGGGTTCGAATCGTGGTGTGAGATGTCTTTTTTTTTTTTTTTTCAACTTTTTAAATTTTAATATTGAAGCAGGGTTATTTAAGCCATTTTTCACATTTTTTTTTTGGGGGGGGGGTATTTTTCACGTTCGTTTTTCTGTTTTTTTTGGGGGGTTTTTTTTTTTTTACTTTGCTTATTCTTAGGTTTTGATTAACACCCCCCACCCGAGCACACACACTGAAAAACACCCGGGCAACACCGGGTACCCCCCTCGCTAGTATTATATAAAAGCAAATATTTAGGTTCTAGTTCAAGCATTCATTAACTCTAAAATTATATAATACACAATTTGTCAGAAAATACAGGTGTACTTTGAAAAGCAACATTTACCGTTTATTATAGTCTTAAAAGTTTTCAACTTTTAAATCTATATTAAAAAAAACTTCATCCCAAGTCTTTCATTGGAAAACTATTTTGCTTATAATTCAATTAATCTCTTGCAAGAATTCATGCTAGTCCTAATATTGTTTTAGGGATCACCAGTTGTTTACCATGAAAAACTGTTTCAGGGATTTTAAAACAAAACAGTATATAAAATCATTTAGAATTCATTTCCAAAGCAAAGATGACATTTTATATATATATATATATTCAATGTTTTTTTATATTCTATTTCATTTTTCATCCAAAAGTCGAATATCGTTTACAAATTTAGAAAAGATGTTTGATTGGCCGGTTATTGATATTACGACCAGAGTGAGAAAGTAAATAGTGAAAGATATTTCAACGCTCGGCACAGAATACTGCAACACTGTTTTTCCATTCCTCACACATTCATTCACAAATAAAATGGTTACACCCACTTCCAACAAAACACTAAATCATTTTGAAATCTTTTGTATATTTAAAAAAATTACAGTCTTAATTTATGCCTTTCATTTTATATATTCACATATTATATAAGTCTATGCGTGTGTGTATATTTCTTTATTAATGGTGGAAGTTTTTTCTAATATATAAAGTTAGCTTCAACTCATATCATTAGAGCTGACAAATGAAACTTTCCTTCTGACTAGCCAATTTTTATTTGTTATTGTTTACCATGTTATTGGCAATATAATCATGTATTTAACTATAATTCACTTAAAAATTTACTTGTCTGGACCAGACAACTGCTAATATGAAGCATTTTAAAATAATTACATAAAAATAAAAAGCACTGGATAGCTCATGCATTAAATAATTTATTGACGTCGTAAAAAGTAAAAATACTGCAATGCCAGTTGGTACAGCTTTATATATATATATATATATATATATATATATATATAAGGAAGACAAAAAGAAATCTAATCTTCATAAAAACTAGCAGTTTCTATTCTCAATGTTTCTGTTTCAAGAATGTAATGATCACTAAGAATGAAACTGCCAGTTACCGTGCAAATTAGATTTCTTGACACCGAGAAAATCTATCCTATGTAGCACTGTCAGTTACAATGGAAAAATCAGATTTTTTTTTAAATTTTTACCTGTTCTATATAAGCGACAAATCATTTTAAAGGAAATACATTTAAGAAATCAAAGGCTATTTTGCTTTACCTACTCATTCCTGACTTATTTGCATTGAAAAAAAAAATAATTTGAATTTTGAAACCTTTGGATAAAAGACAAGGTAAATTGAAAATATGACAATATTGAAAAAATACCAATTTTTAATGAAATATTTATTTACCAATGTAATGTGTTCAATCAGGATAGTACGAGTGATGTCATGCTCTTTTAATTTTCGAGATAAACTCCCTTTCAGAAATATATAACCACATGATCGAAGCATGTTTTCGCCAGAAAGTCAGAAAATTATGGGATGTTTGTTACAGATTCACAGAAAGATTTGGTTATTGTTAGAGTATAAGCCGATATTTGGAGTTTGATATTATACAAGTCTTATCATAAAAGTTTAATTTAATGTTTAATATTAAAAAGAAGTTTAAAGCAATTTACTTTATGGTAAATAGTAAAATATTCCAAGAATCAAAATGGCTGAATGCAGATTTTTTTTATACATTCATTATTTATGATAAAGTAAACTGTTTTAAACTTCTTGAAAATATCAAATTTTTACACACAGATCGGTCACAAAAATTGTTTTTGATTAATTTAAAATCAACTTCCTTGAAAATAGTTTATATCAGTAATAGTATTACCTAGTATATATGTAAGAAACATTATGATAAAAAGACAAAATGGAAAAACAAATTTTTTCGGCACAAGCTTTAAACGCGTTTCATATTGTCCAGAACATCATTAGGTCATTTAACAAAAACAAAATATAAACTGATGTATTAAAAAGCATGAAGAGTATGTAAGACTTCTTGCAAGAAATTGTTTTTTTGGGGGTTTTTTGGAGGGAGAGAATGCCATTTCTGGGGAGACAGATAAACAGTGACTGAAGAGAATCCAACATAAGTGACTAGATATTGATACTCTTGTTTGGATTTGAAGCTAACAGAACTGGTGTTGTTCTGATCATATGTGTGTACGATATATATATATATATATATATATATATATATATATAACACGTGTTATATATACATATATATAACACACATACACGTGTGTGTGTGTGTGTGTGTGTGTGTGTGTGTGTGTGTGTAATACGAACGACTAATGTTTTCTGTTTAATAAGAAAAATAGAATATGTGAATGTTGCTTGTTTTGATCAGTTGAGGAAATTTGGTAACAAAAGGAAATTCAAGTTTAAAAAGAAAATTACAATGAAGTAATATATCTAAAAACTTCCTCCTTTCATATTGTCTCAACAAAGAATGAGGCTTTGACCAACGGTCCCTTTTATTTACCTTTTTTTAATTTTTATTTTTTTTTTTTTACATTTTTGTAACAGTGCCCCAGATCAATATTCGTACCTTAACAAATAAGGAAGGCAAACACAAACAGTAACAAATTATTTAGAAGAACAACGGACAAATAACCAGAGTTTGGTTTAAATCGTAAATTTTAAAATATTCATTTAGCAATGGAAAAGTTTGTAATCAAAATGCAATCAAAAATAGAAAAAGAATAGGGGGGAAAAAAAGATATATAACAGGAAATGTTCACATCTGCACACTTTCTAAATGAAATCTTATCTGTAAAATTAAAAAAAAAAAATGTACTTGAAATATCCAGGCAAGAAAAGAGGAAGCAATACCTAGAGGTTTCCTTGCAATTATGTCAAATTAAATGGTATAAAAGAGGGACCTGGGAAGCCTATTACTAGTCCAACATTTTACCCGTCATCCATTTTACTATTTTGATCACATGATTTTTATGTCCCCATTTACTTGTCTCCACATGAGAACAAAGTTAGACACATAATTGGGTTGGTTTTTTTTTGTGCGGGGGAATAGCCAATTCAAAAAAAAAAAAAAAAAAGAGGAACTCTGCATGGAGCAAAAATTAAATTTTCTCCATTCAAGATAGATTTCTCTTCTTACTGTACAAATACACTTTTATTGCAAGGCAACTTTCAAAGCAAACAATCACTATAATCTTGGCAAGGGGTAATATGAGGAAAGGGGGTAAAAAATATGTAATTTACAATCACCATACAAAAAAATTTGAAAGTTGTTTTTTTTTCTCACTTTATTATCTTTGCAATTCTATCAAATCTCATTTTAAATGATTATAAATTGATGTACATACACAAACTCTTAAAAAAAATAATTTGCACACCAATTCAATAATTTAATCTTCAGACACAAAATTTCATAAAAAAATTCAATTTTTACAAAGTTCAAATACTTTATAATATTTTACAAAAAGTGGGGAGATCTTTGCAATTATATTTTCCGTGGTTTGTCAAAATGAAACATTTATGCTGTTAGATTAATAATTATAGCTACAAGTTATACATATGTATAGAAGACAAAAACAAGGAGAGAAATCACATTTTAGAGTTATCTACCTTTGTCATTTTTCGATTACCACTTTCTTAGTTTAATGTCTTTTCCACAAAAATTGTGGGTTGCACATTGGCTATGGCAACATGAAATCACTTTCTCCATGAAACTCTTGTTAGAAAATAAAAGTGTTACTCACACATGTGCGCATTCGTCGAAAAAGGAGTAAAAAGTCCACAACAGCCAGTGCAGATGGCTAATCGACGTATAATTGTACGAGATATACATATATCTTTGTAAGATTAGTGAGAGAACATCAGCAGAATGCTGGATTATTAAGAAAAAAAGAAAAAGATTTATTTATATATGTGTCACAGAAGAGCAGAACAAGATTTGTATGTGACCCTTTTCATTGATTTTTCTCAGCCTCCATTGCAACAGACCATAACAGACTTAGAAAAGTTTACAAAGAGGATCACATGCTGTTTTCCCTTGTTGGATTTGAAATCTACAGTACCAATGTTCTGATCTTTTTATATATATATATATATATATATATATATATATATATATATATATAATGAGAGAGCTTCCAGAAGGTAAGCAAAGTTGATAAAAAATTTTAAAAAATAGAATCAAAGCACAAAAATTTAAATAAAAAGAAAAAAAATATGGCCGCCAGGAATCGAAGATGGGATGAAAAAGATTGTTAGATCCTTAAATAAATTAAGCATTCTTAAAAAACAAGTGAAAGAGGAAAGTTTAAAAAGTAAAAAGTATTTTAAGGTTATATTCTATAAAGTTTACTTTCTTTGACCAAATGTTCCCATTGCAATGAATCTTACAGAGATATATATCTCCACCATTCAATAAGCGATGAAGGAAGGGAGGGCATGGCTGCAAATCCAAATGATAAAATAAAAAGCTTGGAAAAGTCGCTGGCCAAAATCAATAATGTCCATAATGGCCAGAGTAAAAGAGAGAGAGGGAGGGGACTGCAGCATGTCATTGTATGTAACTCCCAGCTGTTTAAAAAAAAAATGTTTGCTGCCCACAGAAATTCTCTACGTCTGAATTTCAATATCACTTTCAACCATTAATGGTTCCTTTTCATATTTCTTGGTACCTGAAGCATAAAGAGAAAATAAAAATGGTCAGAAAAAAAATAACAACACTGAATGTTTGGTTTATTTAATCTTTAGGTTATTTGATGTTTTTCATCTTTTGTATTTCAATTCTTTGTGTTATTTATAAAGCTGAAACTCAATATAAATTAGTTTCAGTTTTAGGGCTTATCAACGCTTTTTTCATTTATTTACTGCAAACCATATTTTACTGATAGCTAAGCAAGGAGGTCAAGTGTATACTTATCTGAATAAGTGAATGTAATAAATACAATAGAATTTGAACTCCAGTTGTCAGAGATTTCATAGTCAACATTAGTAACCATTAAACTACACACCTTTCCAATCGAATAGAGCACTAGTACATTGAAACTTTAACATTTGAGGAACATTGAAGTGACAGTTTGAAATATTTTAAATATATATATATAAAAAGGTACAAACTGAATTATGTGCTCATCAATGTTTCGTCTTTATTTAAAGACTCCTGTTGATGAACACACAACTCGGTTTGTTTCTTTTTATTTCTCTATTTTGCCGGAATACTATTTCCATTATTCTCATCATATATTCTTCATACACAAATGCATACAGTAAAAAAAGCCTATATGAATTGGATTTTTTAGAAAAGTAAACAAAAATGGAAACATGGAGAAAACATGGAAGGGAAGATATTCGGTGTATATATATATATATATATATATATATATATATATAGATAAAGGAATAAAAAAGAAATCAGGTATGTTGATTTTCAAAAAACGCTAACCTGTCTCTTTTTGGAAAGGCTCCAGAGACATCAGAACTCTTTTGGTCGGTGAATTGATCCCTTTCGAGTGAGGGTTATCTGGGATGAAAATTGTCACCAATAGTGCCAGGATGACCAGAATGGCACCAAAGGCAAACGGGGGGCCTGGCACAACATCCTAAAAAGAGAATTACAAAAGAGCAATCAGAGAGAAGCTAAACGATTTAATCTAAAACATTTTTAAATTTAAAAAAAAAAAAGAAGTGTTTCAGAGTTGGGAGGGGGGGGGGGCGTTAGTCTCTTCTTTCCTGTAGAGTTAAACAAATTTATAGGGAGGGAGGAAAAAGGGGCATTAATTGATTGAAAAATAAAGAATAATTTATCATACAAATTATGCACATTTCATTCTTTGAACAAAAAAAAAATTATGACATTTCTGTCATATATGAAACTCCTAATATAAATTAAAAGGACATCTACATAAGTATATAGATTTTATAATGACAGTCAAAAAGTTGAACACAAGTTTTGAATTTTGAGATTGACTTATTGAACAACTAAACATGTAAGAGAGTATCTAGTGAGAGGCTATGTGTATTTGTATGACTGATTGGCAAGTCAGGAGGATTATAAAATGAAAATAGATTCAGAAACTGGATAAAAAAATTATAAATAATTGGACTTAAAGATTTCTTCAGCAGAGAAAGAAGAATCTGTTAAACTGATCTGATCATGTGGACTGCTTACTCTCTTGGATAAAGAAGAATGGAAGTCTTAAACTGCAGAAAAGTTGGCCATCCAAGGAAAACATGGAAGCAAGTTATTAGAATAGATTAGACTGAAATTTGAATGCAGTTGGCATGCTAACTAGAGAGTGAGCTTGCATAATATCAGAAAACGTCTAACCTCTGGATAAGAAAAAAATGACATTTAAATAATTTGTATTTTCTGCATGTATTTAATGTTTTCGGTAATAAATGTTCCCAGATGATGAAAATAAATGATTGTGGAAGGAGACAGCATTTTTAAGTGATGTTTTCTAAATTTGTAAAAATAATTCTCTTAAAGATTGGTTGTGTTTAAGGACGTATCTACATCTAAAGGATCATTTAAGGCTAGAAATTTTTTTAAAAACATTTCTGATCTTAAAAATAGTTTATAGATAGTATGAAATTATCTTCAGATTCCCAGTTGTTTATGCAGTATTCTTTCAAATTTACAATTGTTTTTTAAACTTGTTTGCTTTCAATTCTTCAGCTGCTTTCAAAGTTTGTTTTCAAATTTTGTTTAAAGTAATTTCAAAAGTTGAATTTCTTTGATATTTTATGATTAAGTGTGTTTTAACCTCAAAGTAATTCCCTGATGCTTGTTACTTTTCAGATATCTTTGGATTGAAGACATTCCATTAACGTGTTTCAGTTATCCCCCGGTTACATAATGAGCAATTTTGACCAAGACGTTCACAGAAAAAAAGTTTAGTTGTTCAATAAGTCAATCTCAAATTACGAAAAATTCAACGATGCATGTAGTGCATATATTCTACTTAATGCTGATACTACTAGGATGCGACATTACAGGAAGAATCTACATTTGAATTGGCACATAATTTGAGACATTTGTTTGCCATCACATTGACTACAATGTGCAATGTCTCATCCAACACATCTTTGGCATGCATTTAGGGAAGATTACTTCTTAGAGAACACAATGAACATCCTGAGATTGATATATTTTCTGACAAAATCTTCAATATGGCTCCAGTTCATACTTAAGATGACATAAGATGAATGATAAACCACTGATTGGGGTCTAACCTCTCCTGATCAATCTAATACACATCCTGCCATTTCTGTGTGGACACATGAAATTAGCTATCAACCACATCATTGTTCACACAACTAAATAATAAACAAAATCATATTTTTCATACTGTAGTTATGAATGTAGATCAGCAAGATGGTCTTTTACTCCTTAATGCACCCGGATGTACAGAAGACATTTGTTACTAAGCTAATTCTTACAAAAAGGTAGAAGGCTAAATAGCTGTGGCATCATCAGGTAATACAGCCTCTCATTTTTTCTGGTGGTAGACTTAACAAAAGATTCTGATCCGATTTTCCAAACAGAATGAAAATCAAATTCATCTAAAGTTTTACTGGATGTGTCCTTGATCATGGATGAATGTACGATGTTACAAAAAAAAAAAAAAGAAAAGCATTTGATAAAACATCACGTGATCTCAAGAGACCAAACCTTGTGAAGGACGACACTTATTATAAGGTTGCTTTTAACAAACACTTCCTATTGTTCCACATCAAAGTTCTGCCAATGAACTCAATGCTTGCATTAAATTATATTTGCAGAAGTACATTCAACACTGTAACATTATCTACAAACATGTCTGTTGATGACCGGTGAGTTTGCTTTCATATTTTCAAAAAATTGGTGATGGGAAGATTTATAGGAACATGCCTTTTTAATGTAGCATGTATTTGAGCAAACCGCACAAATATCTATGCATACACCTTTTAACCAACGCATCAGTTGTTGCTCCTGTGATAACCTCCACCTTGCCCAAAAGGTGGTGGTGCTCCCTTTTTTCTCTTCCGTTTTCTCTGTCTTTCTCTTTCCACTTGAGACATGGAGCTGACAAAACATGTTTGCCTTCAATTCAAACCTCAAATGTGAGTGGCACGCGAGTTATGTCCACGCCTCGACAGGGCGTTTATCTTTTCTCAAGATAGGTTTCATGCTAACAAACTCTTACACACACAATGAACTTCCTAGTTATGCTTCTACGAACTCTTACATACATTCACACATGCATACACGCAACGAACGTTTATCTACATACATGCTCTGTTGCATTCGTAATATTTCTATGTAAATAAATATTCCTTATACATATGTAAATATGTGATCCTGTTTCAGCGTGCTTCATTTCAATGTCTTAAATGTACTCATAACACGTGCCATTACTGTTGATTGTTTTCTTTATTACAACGACGACCTCCAACAATCCAGCTTATTGAACACGCAGCCTATTCACGTGACCGGTTCATATACGCAGCCTATTCACGTGACCGGTTCATATACGCAGCCTATTCACGTGACCGGTTCATATACGCAGCCTATTCACGTGACCGGTTCATATACGCAGCCTATTCACGTGACCGGTTCATATACGCAGCCTATTCACGTGAACGGTTCATATACGCAGCCTACAAAGACGGGATCCAGCTATACAACCGGTATACTAACTGCATACCGGGTCCCCCACAGATTCCATCAACCAAACATAGCAAGATTTTTATTACTCCAGGTAGTGGATCAATTTTTCATCACTCATAGAACTTCTGAAAGCTATGTGTATCTGCAATAGCTAATAGAGAGAGCAGTTCTAGCTTCCAAAAATGATGTGGTGCTGGTCATCAATCGACAACTGCTTAATAAAAGTTCATGTGAGGAAGCAACTTCACTTCTCTAAATTATACTCTCAGTGATGACCATGCTATACAATACAACACCATATTCTAGAATAGAATTACCGATATGTCACCATACAAATTGAAACTTAAAGCTGGATGCCCAGTTATGTTAGCCTGGAATCACTTTAGTTTGCAATCAAATTATGTTTTGCCATGACAGTAAGCAAGTCCCAAGGATAATCCTTGGCAGTATTTGGTCTCAAGTTAACTTCACTTTGCTTTAGCCATAAGCAGTTTAATGTAGGATTTTTATGAGGAGGTTCACAATGTCTATATGTATTAGCACCAAAAAGTAAAACATCAAATATTGTGTATCCAAAAGTTTTCTAAGAATAATGAAGCCAATGCCCCATTCTATAAACACATTAGCTTACAAAATTCATTTAATTTATGTTATTTCATATTTATATCTACTCATGAACCAAATATAAATTTGACTCAAATAAACCCCAAACAACCACTCGGTATTAACAGCCAGCCTCCTTATTGGTCCACTTTTTTTCAACAACAATGATCAGAGCCACTATTCTAAAATACATTCTCAAAATACTTCTAATAATATCAGATTCATAATTATCTAGCAAACACTATTCATTAATGATAGTTGTAAGGCAGTTTAAATTTTTTTTTAATCCTATTTCTG
The DNA here is from genome assembly GCF_053919585.1 of Euprymna scolopes. Taxonomy (NCBI): domain Eukaryota; kingdom Metazoa; phylum Mollusca; class Cephalopoda; order Sepiida; family Sepiolidae; genus Euprymna; species Euprymna scolopes. Next base: position 92,651,701 of record NC_136498.1, read on the forward strand.
GCACTTAAATTTTTACTTTTGTACATATTACATTTTCTTTAATTCATAATCCCACTATTCATCTTCTATATCTATAAAAGGCAAAACGGCTGCACATGCTTTTGTATGTCCAAGAAAGGCTATTTTTGTAAGGTTTCTCGACGAGGTTACATTTATTTAGAAGTTTCCTTATACTTCCTAGATTATAATATCTACGATTTGTTATATTTAGTTTTAATTTAATAAAAAACTGCGTTACGAAACTTCGAAGAAAATTCCATAAATTTTAAAGGTTGAAGGTGTTTATTCCATAGGCCGTTTATACTACGCTGGAGCAGGTTGTAAAAATACCTTTCATTTAATAAGTAGAAAAAAAAATAACGAGTTTGTATTACTGTACACATAGATTCGAAAAAGTTATCAAAAAGCAAATACATAAATAAATGTTATCAAAGGCAAGATAAGTTACTTTTCTACCTAACTGGATATGTTTTTAGTGTTTTTATTTAATGTAACATGTTTATTCAGCTCTAAAAACATACAGTGCTTACCGATGTATTGAAAAGTTAAAAATGGCGACCGACTATCTCTTTCACACGGTAAGTTTGGGAAAATGAGTTAAAACTAAAAAACTAGTCAAAATACTGTTAAAAACACGCCAAATATATATCTGCCTATGTCACGATAACATATATTGAGCGAGTTTCTAACAGTATTTTGTCTAGTTTTTTTATTTATAACTCATTTTTCCAAACTTATCGCCTCAAAGAGAGTCGGCCGCCATTTTAAATTTTCGAATACATCAGTAAACTGGTTTTTTTTCGAGCTGAATAAACATGTTACATTAAATATAAACACTAAAAACATATCCAGTTAGGTAGAAAAGTAACTTATCTTGCCTTTGATAACATTTATTTGTTATATTTGTTTTTTGACAACTTTTTCAAATCTATGTGTATAGTAATACAAACGAGATTTTCATACATCTTTTGATTTTGAAAAAAACATTTGTGGCTGTTCGCAGTAAAACATTGTTTTAATTCGCTGTTCAAAACTAATGCAATGAATAAAAATGCATGCAAGCTATATATCTACAAAAGCTTATTTTGTTTTTTTAACCATGTTTTTAAATTTGACCAGAAATGTGAGAAATTATAATGGATTCATAATGCCGAATTGGTTGGGATTGTTATTATACATTCTGAAAACCGAATAGTTCTAAACTAATGTTATTCTGATAACAAAATAGCTCTAATTAAACATATCAGAACATTTATATTCATATTTTCATGTTTTTTTTAATTCGTTCGTGAATAAAAATTAAAGAACGCATGTTGTTTATACTGTGCTATGACTAATACTGCAGCTGCTGCTCCTGCTGCTACTAATACTAACTTAATTTGACCAAACTCAAGAAATAGAAACATTTTTCGGGTAGGTACTTTTAAATTATTATCAATTACCGTGTCCTACTCAACATAGAATAATACTTTTAATTGATAAAGATAATAAAAAGAATGATTTACTTACTAGTAGGTGTCCGATGAATTTTTTTTTCAAAATGTTTGATACTCGTCATATTAAAGTCTTATTTTTAACACGACAAAAAAAGAAATGGTCAAAAATATTTCGGACACTTGACAGTATTAAGATTAACACCTCTTCTGATTGTTTCCTAAATTTCATGACGAAATTCTTCATACAATCGTGGTAGGGGCCTTTAGAAAACAGGGAGGGTCATTACAAAACCTTACCGAAAACGCCATTTTATGACATTCATATTTTTGTCACTTTATTTGCTTAAAAATCTTAAAATATAAAATGTACATTCATATTTATTAATTCATTTGAAAGTATATTCATTTCCGAACAAAACAGTAGTATTTTGAAGTCTTGAAGTGCTTTGGTTTGAAAAATATGGCTATCTTAGTGGAACTACCTTGAAATCTGTGATTATCCAAAGCGTTTTTTTCGTCAGTGTATATTACTACTGATACACAGGTATTTAGCAATTCAAAAAGAATATTTAATAATTTTTTTTTTTACTTAACATTTTTTTTTTTATATTGCTTCATTATATAATATGCCAATAAATGACAAAAGTCTATTTTCCAAATTTCGGGATTTGATCATCTTAGCATTTATTTCTTCAAGTATGTTGACCTGCACAATTCTTGACAAGACATGTTTTGTAGTGCAGAATCATTCATATAATTATTATGTCAATTTTTAAATTTATTCTGCCCTTCACTCATCAAAAGATGGCATAACACACTGAAAAATAACTTGAACTTCTCTTCCAACTTTTAGATTTTGTAATCATACCCATATTCCTTTATTTTCTTTTACAGTTGATAAGTTATTTTCTTTCTGATGAGTTACACCGAACTTCATAAATTTAAAAATTGACACAATAATCACATGAATGATTCTGTGCTAAGAAACATGTCTTGTCAAGAATTGTGCATGTCAACATACTTGAAGAAATAAATGGTAAGATGGTCAACATCTTGAAATTGGGAATATAGAATTTTTGTCATTTATTTGTATATGCTCTGCAGTTACACCGATCTTTGCTCTGCAGTTACACCGATCTTCATAAATTAAAATAAAAGGTGAAATATAATTGAATCAACATATTTCCCCATAAAAATACATTTATATATATATCATTCAAATACTGCTATGTTCGAATATATTGTTAAGTGTTAGTTTTACTCATTTAGACCTGCTTTAAAGCTTCACCGTTCACTCATTTTGCGACCAAATTTCAAACAATTTCTACAGTTCATAGATCACTTTTTCAGCTGTATTTTGAAAAGAAATTTTCAATTTTTGTTCATTAAAACAAAAGTTATAATAGAATTACTGGTATTCAAAAGTCTTTAGAATAAATAAGGAATGTGAGACGGTTTCTTCTGATTGGCTGTTGGTTACCATAGTAACTTTTTCGCCGTTGACACCTTCATGCATGCCATCTTATTTGGGTTATATAGAGAGAGTTAACAAAAGTGATGCTCTTTGCCATGCTAGGGCTGCTAATATTTCACTTACAACATCGCCCGTTAATTCTGTTTCTCTCTTTTTGTCCCTTTTTTCTGTTTATTTACTTAATTATGTCTTATTTGATTTTTTTTTTTCAAGTCAATTTAAGAAGTTGGTAATAATTTTTTTTTATGGATTGTTGATAATTGGTATGATATTGAACACAAAAAAGAATATTATTTCAAAGCAAAACTTGGAAAAATCATGGATTACATAGAAAAATACGAGCATGAAAAGTAATATGGTTAAGATTAAGCTTAGAAAAGTAAAAGGCCTAGTTGTCGAAACTGGCAAAGAAAAAGACAAGATATTCTAGTAAAAAATAAATTTATAACTTAAAATATTACAGCATTAAGAATTTTTATATAATGTCAAATTGAATTTTTTTTTTAATTCTTAATGCAATATTTTAAGTTATGAATTTATTATATCTTTTACTAAATTTAAATTTATTATATTTTTCTTTCCCAGTTTTAACAACTAGTCCTTTTACTTTTCTAAGCTTAACCATATTACTTTTCATGCTTGCATTTTCTATGTAATACAAGTCCTAATGTTGCATGTTAGTGTCCTGCATGAATGCCAGATACAAGTCATGTGTGTTCGTTGATATTAGTAGTGCATAATATTTTGTTATTATCAAGTAATATAAGCCTGTTTAATAGTGCTGTTGGTGTTTGAGTGATTATATCAAGAATCTGCTTGATACAATCACACAAACACTACAGAATAAGATTTGAGCTCTGTATAGCAGATTCCACAAACTGCCAAGATATCAATTAGGGCATTTAAATACGAGAGAAAATTCAGACATTAGAATTGATTTTGAACATATTGCTTGCATTCAGAGAAAGTTGATTAAGACTTAATACATCTTCAATCAAATAAAGGCAAAAAATGTGTTTGCAATAGTTTCAAAAATTAAATCTATTATGCAATCAGAATCTTAACCCATTTCCTTTCTCAGAACTTTTTCAAACTCATCCAACTCGCATTAGAGGGGGGGGGGGAGAACCATTATATTTATCCCGAGACAAATGCAAGAGAAGTATCTTGGTAAGATTAAGAACCTATATTTTACTTTTGCAGATTTTGAAAAAGCTTTTGACAAAATGTCAAGAGAGGTTATTGGTGGGCTTTACATGAAAAGAGAGCAAACGAATAAAAGTTGTTCAAGCAGTGAACAGAAATGCTGAAAGGCATGTTAAAATTAAGATGCACTTAGTGACAGCTTTGTTAGTTGGAGTACATGAGAAATGACAGGTGTTGCTTTTCATTTGTGTCTTAAAAACGTTGCTTCAGAGTTTCCTACAGATTGTCTAGAAGAAACTATGCTTCTCTGTGAAGCAATAGGTCTACTTTTTAAGTTGAAGACTTGGAATAATGATATTCTGAAAAGTAAAATTTGAGAGTAAATGTTACCAAAACTAAAGTGTTGATCAGTGGTTATAGTATTGGGAAATTCTCAAAATAGGAAAGTTTCCCTGATCAGTTTGTGGAAAAAGAGTTGAGAGCAACTCAATCTTATTAGCATTATACTTGTAAGTATAGTCAAATTACAAGTCAGTTGAGAGATGATAATCAAATTGTGTGCAAATAGTCTAAGACAATGAGAATGGATGAGAATTCAGATGTGGAAAGAGTATATTTTAAAACTACCAAGTAATACATAAGCCCTGAGAAAAAGCTTAATCTATGAATAAATGATATTTAAAATAAATTGATTTATAAAAATCAATTAGATTTTTCAGTATTATGGATCTTTTAAATGAAATATAATTTAAATTATTTTTTTTAATAAGCGTTTTCTATCAGTCTTTCAAATCACAATGCCAGGGAAAAAATCATTTTTGTTTTTAGAGGTAACAATTTTCTTTTAGAATATAAGTGCATTTGAAAACAAAAAATAAACAAGCTGCACATCCTCTTGTGCTGCATGTGAGATGATGCCACAAAAAAATAGTGAAGAAATGATGAATGCGAGAAGTGTGAAGGGCCAACGTTGCCTTCACATTTTCGCAAAATTTCTAAAAAAATTAATGGATGGGACAAAATTATGGGGTAAAAAGTGTCATTTTTTACAATTTGGGGCATTTGTGACCCCTTTTGATTTCCTGGGAATGCCGAATCCTAGTGAAAATGGACAAACGATGCAGTTTCATGCCTTAAAACATGTATATTCGAATTCAGCACCATGGAAAACTAGACATACATATCAGGTTCTTCTGTAATATGAAAAAAGGCATGTTTTTTAGCCCTAAAAGTTCCAGAGGGATGTGAACCAGAATTTTGCTAGGGTCATCCATACTGAATTTATATTAAGACCAATGGCCTCCACATTTTGGCCAAGTTTGAGGAAAATTTAATGAATGGATCAAACACTATGGGGCAAAAATGTAATTTTGGGCCATTTGGGGGCACTTTTTGCCTCTTTTGAGCCCTTTGGGATGCCGAATCCCAGTGTAAATGGATAACGGTGCAGTTTCAGGCCATAACATATATTTGAGTTGACCACCATGAAAAAACACTATATAGTCAGACATATCAAGTTTTGTTGAGAAATCTGAAAAAGAGCCATTAAAAGAGGCATTTTTAGCACTAAAAGTCCCTGGGGACGCAAACCAGAATTTTGCCAGGGTCACCCATACTGGATTTATATTAAGAACAATGAGCTCCACATTTTGGCCAAGTTTTAAAAAAATCTAATGCATGGATCCATATATTCCGAGTGTATACCTTATAAAATCCAGAACTTTACAACAGTTTAAGGAACACGATTGCAATATCAATAAATATAGCACATAATATAACTGAACAAACAAAATACATCTAAAAGCCAAATTCATCAATAAAATGCTAAAAGCCTTGACAAACTGTACAAAGGTCATCGAAAGAGTGGCACATCTTTAATGACATTGGATCTACAGTGAGAAATTATAAATTCAGAGAGGAGTGAACTGAATTGTAAAAGAAAGAAATTTTACAATTAAAGCATTTACATTATTTGACGGTCTAAGTGCCTGCTAACCCTGTAAAGAGGAAAGGGGAAGTAACAAAACTGCTGGTTTATTATCTGAAGACCAGTGAGAGATACAAGTCATTTGTAACATGTATCTCCTATCACCAGTCAAATTGCGGATAATCAAATTGTTCACTTACTAAGTCTTGATTGTTTTTTGTTTTTGAAAATTATTGACTCTTTACTAATTCATTCAGAAAATTGTTTTTTTTTTTTTTATGGTGGTGTAATCATAAGGAAGCATTCAGCTTTCTCAAATATTTAATGGATTGAAGTCATTTGTTTTGTGAACAATCAAATATCTGAAAATTTGGGAATTTTAAATCAGTAAAATACTTACTAAAAGTGTGTTTGTTGAGGTGGGGTGAGAAGAGTTTGAAGACGGATCTTGCTTCCTTTTGTGTGTGTCTGCTGGGTCATTAAGATCAACATGAAACAAATAGAAAATGAAACCATACAAGGCTGGCCCAAGTCCATTGCACAAACCACGGATGCCAGTCACCATACCTTGAGCAACACCTGTATACAAAGGCAAACATTGAAAGATTTTTAAAAATGCACACCAATACAATAGAAAACATCCTTTCTCACTCTAATAAGTATGATCATTCATCCTGTTTTTCTCTTGATCACTATTCTTTTGTATAAAGGTTAGTAAATTCTGATAATTGAACAGGCATTTTTAAAGTCCTTTTCTTATTTGGCAACTTTGAAACCTAGTAGTGGAGATCACTTTATCATTTCTTTCTCACTTTCCTTGGCCAGGAGAAAAGTGTAGTATACATTTCATCTATTTTGTCCTTGGTTAGTGAAGGAGAAACCCTTCGAAACCAAGAGAATGTTTATTTTTGTTTCAATCCAGAGTTCTCTTTTTTGGGGAGAGCTGGATTTTCCCCATATTAAAGGTTGAACTTCTAACTGCCGTCATGGGGCGGCAAGTAAATAGGAATTCATTTCTCAGAAGTGATTTTGCTTATTGTTCTGTACGTCATTGTTCTGTACGTCATTGTTCTGTACGGTCATTGTTCTGTACGGTCATTGTTCTGTACGGTCATTGTTCTGTACGGTCATTGTTCTGTACGTCATTGTTCTGTACGGTCATTGTTCTGTACGGTCATTGTTCTGTACGGTCATTGTTCTGTACGTCATTGTTCTGTACGTCATTGTTCTGTACGTCATTGTTCTGTACGTCATTGTTCTGTACGTCATTGTTCTGTACGTTATTTTCTTGGAAAGTATTCAACTGATCTCTAATCTCTGATTCCTCTTTATAAGATATTCACAACAAGAAGTCATCATCATCATGACGGACTCCTTGCTTGAACCAATGTGACTCATCTCCAGAGTTTCCTGTCTTCCATCAGCTGCCTCAGATCTTCAGGTTCACAGTTGGCGTTGTGTGCTATTTGTTGGATATATGTGGATCTAGGTTGTCCTTTGCTTGCATGTCCGTGTCGTGGAGTCCATAGCAATACATCACTCACCAATTCATGCTTGCTCCTTAGACAGTGACCGACAAATCGTAGGCGTCTCTCCCTGATGGTATTAGATATAATTGGTAGGTTGGCATAAAGTTGCTGCTTCGTGGAATAACATATTTAATACTGTTTGTAGCTAAATCATCACTAGCGCAAAAAAAACAAAAAAACTTTCTCTTCTTCCATATGCCTAGTGTCACCCACAATTTTCATAGAGCTCCCTTGCAAGGGCATATCCCACCTGTGGAATTCATTAGTGTGGAACTGCTTCCCTGCTGATTAGTACTTGGTAGTTTTCAAATCTTATGTCAAGAGTGAGGTAGAAAGTGAATCTTGTGTTTTGACAGCCTCATAACTCTCGCTTTCCTTATCTTGTCCTTTAGTCCTCACATTCCATGAGCAATGTTTCCGACAAAGGCAGAAGAATTGTTTTCTAGGTTGGAATCTTATCGTCGATTAGTTTTTGACCATGACATTTTTTTCAATTCTTTACATCAAGTATTTTCAGGCCTTGTTTGGAGTGATTTCCATAAATAAAAAAAATTTTTTGTCATAAACTGATTCATAAATTATCAAATGCAGTTCACACCATTGACCAATGTTAGTGCTCTGATAATGTTCCTCGTTTATTGGCTGACAATTCTTCTGTCCCACTAATTATTAGATATCTCTTGGCCTTGATATTATTCTGTCCCACTAATTATTAGATATCTCTTGGCCTTGATATTATTCTGTCCCACTAATTATTAGATACCTCTTGGCCCTGATATTATTCTGTCCCACTAATTATTAGATATCTCTTGGCCCTGATATTATTCTGTCCCACTAATTATTAGATATCTCTTGGCCTTGATATTATTCTGTCCCACTAATTATTAGATATCTCTTGGCCTTGATATTATTCTGTCCCACTAATTATTAGATACCTCTTGGCCCTGATATTATTCTGTCCCACTAATTATTAGATATCTCTTGGCCCTGATATTATTCTGTCCCACTAATTATTAGATATCTCTTGGCCTTGATATTATTCTGTCCCACTAACTATTAGATATCTCTTGGCCTTGATATTATTCTGTTCCACTAATTATTAGATATCTCTTGGCCTTGATATTATTCTGTCCCACTAATTATTAGATATCTCTTGGCCTTGATATTATTCTGTCCCACTAATTATTAGATATCTCTTGGCCTTGATATTATTCTGTTCCACTAATTATTAGATATCTCTTGGCCTTGATATTATTCTGTCCCACTAATTATTAGATATCTCTTGGCCTTGATATTATTCTGTCCCACTAATTATTAGATATCTCTTGGCCTTGATATTATTCTGTTCCACTAATTATTAGATATCTCTTGGCCTTGATATTATTCTGTCCCACTAATTATTAGATATCTCTTGGCCTTGATATTATTCTGTCCCACTAATTATTAGATATCTCTTGGCCTTGATATTATTCTGTCCCACTAATTATTAGATATCTCTTGGCCCTGATATTATTCTGTCCCACTAATTATTAGATATCTCTTGGCCCTGATATTATTCTGTCCCACTAATTATTAGATATCTCTTGGCCTTGATATTATTCTGTCCCACTAACTATTAGATATCTCTTGGCCTTGATATTATTCTGTCCCACTAATTATTAGATATCTCTTGGCCCTGATATTATTCTGTCCCACTATTAGATATCTCTTGGCCTTGATATTATTCTGTCCCACTAATTATTAGATATCTCTTGGCCTTGATATTATTCTGTCCCACTAATTATTAGATATCTCTTGGCCTTGATATTATTCTGTTCCACTAATTATTAGATATCTCTCGGCCTTGATAAGTTGTAACCAAATGTTAAAAAAAATAAAAGACCCTAGTTAGTTGGTTTGATTCTACAGCATGATCACTCTTTTGTTAAGTCATTTTATGCCAAAAACACATTTATATTTTCATAAAATGATGTATAGATTGATGTGATTTGTACCGATATATTTTTGTAAATAAATGGTACTATCAGCACTCCTGGTTAAAATGAACATGGATGGAAACTCAGTGGTCCACCATAGTTTGTCATATCCAGGCCTTTGTCAACTAGAAATAATATCACTGTTAGCATAATTATTCTCTCCCTCTGACACTGTATAACTAATCAAATGAACAGTGGATTAAAATTGTGATACAGTGAAATTGCCGATAGAAATCTGGTAAGGAAATCGCTGTTATTAGCTATTATGACATTGCTCATGGGTTAAAACAATTCAAGCTCTTCTGCAATTGACAGTCAGATGATAGGGTAGAGGTTAGAAGCACCAACTGTCAGCTCGATGGTACAGTTTCAATTCTGGCTTGAGGCACCTGCTTGTCTAGCCATACTGGAAAGCTGTGATACAGCAAAAAGCTGTGAATGTGTGGGTGTATATATATATATATATATATTTTTACAAGAGAGATATTGACTAATGCAGATAAGGAGGGAATATAGTTGTAAGGGGAAATAAAAACCTGAATGGTTATCTCCCTTTATACAATTTTGTGCAATAAAACAAAATAAAGAATACAGTCTTCATTCTTAGTTAAAATCGATTTTGTTTACTGTAAAAACAAAGCGCTTACGTCTGATGTGTCTGCCACCGGAAGCAGTAACAAGACAAATCAGTTCCTTCAATTTTTTCTCTCACGTCTATATCTTCCCTGTTCATGTACTCTTTTTTTTATTACATTTTTTCGATCGTTCTTTTTTAATTTAATAATCATTGAAAAGTTTTTTTTGGTCTTATTTTAAGAATTATTGAAATGAAATTTTTTTTTAAAGCATTATTGAAAACAGATTTCATAGATTCATAAACATATTTCTTATAAAATTTCAAATAAAATCCAAACTTTCCTTTATCATTTTGTTATTAAAAATGCAAATAAAAACTAATTGTGTTTTTTTTTATCTTTTATAATTTTTTCTATTTTTTCAATAATGTTATCTTATATTTTATTTCAATAAATCGCTTCACAATAGAAATATTAAAGCACAATAAAAGTGAAGGAATTGATTTGCCTTGTCACTGCTTGCAGTAGCAGCGATGCCAGAAGTTTGAAAGTATGGTATCTTACTATTACCAACTAAAGGTTTCTATAACATTTCATGGATCCCAAATTCTAATTAAGAAATTATCACACCAATACGAAAAATCTTAACTTACATGGTATTCTATTTTACAATTATTTTTCAGGATTTGGATCGATTAAAATGCCATTTTAAATCAATGGATCTTTTTATCTTAGATGCAACAAACCAAAAATAAATGTAAAAATCTCATTCTTGCTGTATCTTCAAAAATATAAACTACATATTTTTCTTTAGAGATTTTATAAACAAAATATTAGGCATTAAGTAGGAGAACTAATTCAAAATTTAATCCCATCACTAAATACATCAATTTAAATGTACCGAAAATGACATTGTTGATATACTATAAAATACTTTTTACCTATTTTTTTTTTTTTTTTTTAAATTTATAAAAAACTGGCATAGAACTGGTGAAAGGAGATGATTAAAAAAAAATAAACAAAAAAACTGACATCCAATTGTTAGATTTTAAGAAAAATAAACTACTGTTGCCATTTAAATCAAAATAAAAACAATTACTAGAAAATGTGCAACTAAATGTTATTTAGAAGATTCCTGGATGAAAGATTTTATGAGAACAGAAATATATGGAAACTACATGTTTAAATCATGTGCAATATTCATTAGTCAATCAGGTGAGGATCATTGATGTACGATATCAAAAAATAAGGGTTGAGTTACATGGCACAAGCACTTTGATAAATCAGATCAGTGGAGTCTTTGTCATTTTTGAGGATGGCTTGTTGTGTTCGTTTAAGGTATGGTCCTGGCAGTTCTAGGAGGTCCATCTTTCCAGGCTTTACCTTTTCACCTTTTGACAAAGTGTTTATTGCTAATTGCATGAGATGCTCTACCAGGGAAGGTTGACGAGGCTGCAGAAACCAATTTTTGTTTAAATAAAGTGCTATTCTTCAGGGTACTAGTTTCAAATTCCACTTCCTGACGTAAAGTCAAATCTTCCTGCCATGGGAGACAGATAAATAGCTCTACTTGAGACTGTAAAGTGTCAGGGTGACAGAGGTGATGTGTTCCGATCTCAGAAGATAATTTAAAACTGTTTTACAGAGATCGGCTTATATTAGCCTCATTTAGCTACTATGTAAGTGTTGACTAATATGTCTTGATAATATGACTATGAAAAACAATACTTACCCTGTTGGTCAGCATAAACATGGGCTGATACAAATGAACTAATAGCTGGATATGTGATACTGGACATGGCAGCAATGGCACCTGATGACCATACGATCCTAAAATAAATTTTTTTTTTTAATTATTTTTAAACTCTTTGATGCAACAAGCAGATATAACTTCTTACATTTTATTACTGCTAATAGTGGATTTGATGTCTTTAAAAAAAAGTTATCATACAAGAAATGAACATATCCTCAGTGACTTCCAACACCAACTGTGTCTACAAATCCGTTTATGAAACAATTTTTTTTAAATATGTTTTTCAATATTTTTAGATGAATAAATTTATATACCTATAAAGTTGAGTTTTTTCTCGTTCTGAGGTTGATATTAAAAGTTAAGTGTTAATCACTTATTTTTTATGGCTTCTTGATTGGTTTTAATACATTAAATCTTATGTATAATTTCTACATTCTGCATAATTGCATAGAATTTAAGATGAAAATAGCAATACCAAACATCATAACATTCAGCGCTCACTGCTACTTAATTTGACACTCATAGTTTTTAAATCAGTAATAAGTACATTTCTCCTACCTCCAAAATAAAACATAACTGGATTCACAATAAAATTCACTTTAAAATGGTATTTTAATATTTTTGTTGTGATTTGTATATTTGAAGAAGTCGCTATTTCAATCCGATCATTAATGATGAAATCTGTCAGCATAGCATGTCCGCTTGCAGTAGATCACTTTTCGCAAATAAGCAGTCGGAGTGTGTTCACATAAATACTTGTAGCGGAAGTTGTATCTTTCGATGACGTTTCTAGTTGTTTTAGCTAATCAGGGAAAAGGATTGTCTTTGCTATGGAATTTGAACACGTGTGCCAGTCAAAAGTTAGAATATCTCAAAGTTGACGCTTTGAAGTAAAGATAAGTAAAGATAGAAATTGTGTTCAAACACTAATAGTGAAAGTATTAATTTTGTTTGTCCTAAAATTTGAAAAGAATTGGATAAAAACTTTTTATGCTAGAGTCGTTAGAAATTCTGACAAGTGCTTATAAACAGGAGAATTTTTGTGCGTCGTCGCGCACACAAAAATAATCTGTAAACACGTGTTCGTCAACTAACTTATGAACAAAGTATTCATTTTATTTTTGATATTATTCAGAAAATCCAAGTTTTTAATTATGGAAAGCAAAAGAATATTTTAAAAAAATAAATTCTTTGAAAAAGAATAACTGACAATGACCACACTTTTAAATGAGTTAAAACACACAAATCACTTATCCAGTAAGTAAAAGAATAAGTTTTATCGAGTTTGTTTTACAATCCATAGAAGTATGAAAAAGTGGGGGGGGGGAAAAAAAAAAAAAAAATTATATATATATATATATATATATATATATATAAAATGTTACCAAAGGCAAGTACTCTTCTATCTACCTCCATAAATTTTTGGTGGTGTAAATGTTTTTTCTGTTCAAAAAAACAAGTAGTGTCGAACGTTACATGAGAACAAGAAAAAAAATAGCCACAATGTCTCTTGAAGTTTCAACAATGACTATATATATATATAAATAAATAAAAAATTATACGAAATAGTGGTAGAAACTAACCCGATAATTGTTACATGAAATTTAATTATCCTAATTAGTTTAATGAACTTAAAAACATAATTGTAATCTGTACAAAAGTTCCTTCCATTACAAGCCATATTTTGTTAATAATTTCTTGGAATTGTGTCATGTTGGCCATCTTGGATTTTTCATGGTGTAATGATGACAAATGATAAAGTCCATCAGAATAACATTTTGCATGATGATAAAGTCTTACCTCCCATTTTTTAAACTATTTTTTATGATGCTTCTACTGGAAGCCGTTAAAATGAAACTTAATTATGCTAATTAGTTTAATGTACTTGAAAACATAATTCTGATCTGTACAAAATTTCCTTTAATTTGATATGCTACAAGCCATAGTTTAATAATTTCTCTGAATCATGTCATGGTGGCATCTTGGATTTTCCAGTTGCCATCTTGGACTTTTTATGTTATAATTGAAAATGATAATGTCCATCAGAATAATACTTCCTATGATGATGAAGCCTTATTTATCATTTTTCTTAGCTGCTTTTATGATGTTTCTACTTACGACCAGTATGCGAGTCTACTAGACCTTTTTCTCACAACTTGCCCTGAACTATGTTCACTTTCTGTTCTGTCTCCTCTTGGATCTTCCGACAACTCTGTTGTATCAAGATAAAAATGAAATGTAATAAAGTTCTCAGACGTACCTCTCCATCGTACAGTATATCGATACACTAAGGCTAACTGGGATAGCTTCTATACATTTATATCGGATCTACCTCTGCATTCCATATTTAAAAAGGATGTGTCCTCCATAGTATCAGACCTGACGGAATGGTTAATTGTAGGTATAGACCGTTTCATACACTCAAAAAAGTTCCAGCAAAAACCTAACAGCCAGCCATGGTTCTCTCCAGAATGTGCTGCTGCCATTGCGCACAGAAATCACTTTTTCCACTGCTTCCAATGTAATAGATGTACTGAGACTAAAGCTGCTTTCAGGACTGCCAGCAACCATTGTAAAAAAGTAATAAAGAACGCAAGAGAGTTGTATGCTCAATCCGTCAAGTCCAAAGTAGCTGAGCAGCGGCTTGGTTCCCACCAGTTTTGGCAAATAGCAAACAGAATCCTGAACTGAAGCGTGTGCTCTATCCCAACTATCATAATGGACCTGAGGTAATCTCGTCACCATCAGACAAAGCCAAACTCTTTGTCAAGAACTTTGCAGCTAAGTCTACCCTTTGCGACCAAGGCCGCCAACCCCCAATATTTCCTTCTGTATCAGAAAACACGCTATGTGAAATACATATATCTGTACGTGATGGTGCCAAACTAACCAAAAACCTTGATTCCAGTAAAGCAACTGACCCTGACGGTATTCCAATTATAGTACTCAAAAAACTTCAACCAGAACTAGCGCCCATACTTACAAAACTGTTTAAACGTTGTCTTAAGGAAAATAGCTTCCCATCACCCTGGAAAATCTCATCAGTATGCCCTGTATTTAAGAATTCAGGTGATCGCTCATTCCCCTCTCAGTACAGGCCAATAAGTCTCCTGTGTGTCATGAGTAAGTTGCTGGAATCTGTTAAATAGAGAAGTAATCAACCATCTCAACAAAAATAACCTTCGTGACACTCAATATGGCTTCCGTTCTGCTAGATCTACAGCAGATGTGCTTACAGTTATATCTCATAGGATTAACAAATCTCTCGACGGAGGCAACCTTTCTAGGGCAATTGCTCTTGACATATCTAAGGCCTTGGATAGGGTATGGCATAAAGGTTTACTTCACAAGATCTTTAGCTATGGTATAGCTGGAAATGTCTTCTCAATTATTAAATCATTTCTTTCTGGTAGATTTATGAAAGTAGAAGTTGAGGAGCAAAAATCAAAAGCTCACAGTATTAATGCTGGAGTCCCTCAGGAGTCCATCCTGGGCCCAACTCTTTTCCTGATCTACATTAATGATCTTCCAAATCACATCCTTACATCATTTGTAGAGATTTATGCTGATGACACTACCATTTATGGTAGCACATCAAAGACAGTAAACAATTAAGTTCTCTCCAATTCTCTCTCCTCTGATCTTGAGCATGTGGTACCATAGGGAAAGGAGTGGCTGGTTACTTTTAATGCATCTAAAACCAAGCTTCTCTCTTTACATTATCAACATTCTGATCAACATCTGGCATCAATTGAAATGAATGGCTCTCGTCTTCAGGAGGTCTCAAGTTTTGACAAGCTTCTGGGCTTGACAATTACTCATGATTTTAAATGGAACACGTACATCAAATCTGTTGCCAAGGCCGCTGGATAAATGGTAGGATCTTTCTATCGATCTAGTAGATCTATCACTGCTGATGCAATTCTCTATCTATATAAGAGCCAGGTACGTCCAAGGATGGAATACTGTTGCCACATCTGGGCAGGAGCTGCTAGAAAGGACTTGTCCTGCCTTGATAGAGTTCAAAATAGACTTCGTAGTCTCGTAGGAGATGTCCTTTTCTCTTTCCTGCAACCTCTATCTCACAGAAGAGATGTTGCGAGTTTGTCTCTGATGTATCGTTATTTTCATGGAAAGTGTTCGACTGAGCTTCAGTCTATGGCCCCCCCCCTCGCCAAACTTTCACAAGAAACACTCGTCTAGCTGAAAACACTATCACTAATTTCCCCCCACTTTTTATCTGTGCCTAAACCTAAATGTAAGTTCCATGAGCAAAGCTTCTTTCTTAGAACTGCACGCATGTGGAATTGTCTTCAGTTTTCCTGCTTTCCAGCTGACTACAATATGGTTGTCTTCAAGTCTAATGTAAACAAGTTCTTGATGAGCCGTTCCATATAAGTTTACAAATTTACTGAATTTCCATTACTAATGATTACTATATTGTCCAATTTCTACTGTACACTATTTAACCCTTATCCTGGAGTGGCCTCTTGGCCTTGATAATGTGGTGATGCGTGTGTAATAAAAAATAAAAAATAAAAATGAAGCTGAAATATACTATTTAGTATGCTAATTAGTCTGTAAATTATCAATGAGATGGTCACAAATAACGCCAACTGAACCTTCATGGTATTATAATATGTCCAAAATTTACATCATATGCTTTTTAGATCTGAAGATACAGTTTTTTACAGATGGCTTAATCTGTAAATCATGCAAATTTCCTACCATTTTCAGTCACAAGCTTAATGCATTTGAATACGACTGACTGAACCACGCAATTTTTGATACTCCAGTGCTAATGGATCCATTTTAAAAAACTAAAGATATTTGTTTCTTTGGTTTTTTTTATGCACTTTTCAATAATGTTTGATTTAAGTATATTCAATCTAAAAGAAAAAAAATGGTGTGGTATTGCTAATGTGTAAAAAGTCTCTAGCAAATTCCTCTCTGAATATTTGGTTTACAGAGTTGAGATTTGATATATAGAATACTAGCATGGGCGCTCGGCATTGCCCGGGTGTTTGGAGGTGTGTGTGGAGCAAAAAAAAATTTAAAAAAAAAAAAAAAAGTGTTAGTAGGAAGGCTCAAACCTGTACTGCGAAGAAGGAAAAGTATGGGGAAAAAAACATACCATCATTGCTGTTACGACGACCGCCAAACCAGACGTGACGTACATTTAAATTAAGGCTAGACAATCGAAAAGAGGGGATGACTTTCGAAAATATTGGCGAAAAAAGCGACCCCTCCCTGTAGAAAAGGGCCTAGTTGAGGGTGAAGAAATTAATGTTCTTAGACAATTTTTCGGTATTTGTCGTCTGAAGGGTTGAGCTTCAAAACGATACTGATCTTGTGAAAATCCGTTGCCTCTGTCAAAAGTTTTCAGCAGACATGCAAACATACATACATACATTTATATATTACTAGCTCAAATTTTCGACCCAAACCGATTAAAAAGCTTGCTCCATTTCTGAATACCCTTTAGTAAAATTTCAAATATTTAGATAAGAAATTGTCTGAGTAATGTAGAGACCGCAGAGGTTAAATTTTTTTTAACTTTGAGCCCTATTATGACCCCATAACATTTGTTTTGGGGTCAAATCAAGTTATTAAGTTAGATCCATGTCCAAGTAACCTATATCTAAAATTTCAAGTGTTTAGACCCAAAATTGGCGGAGGAGTTTGGCAGAGTTCTCAAAGGTCAAATCGTTGAACTTGACCCCTTAATAGCCAAATTTACAAAGATTTTCCCCAAATCTGAATACTCTGTATATCAAATTTCAAGTCTGTATACTGAAAATTGACAGAGTTATTGTGTAGGGAAATGTACACAGACAGACAGACAGACACTTTCATAGATATATATAGATATGGATCCATAACATACTTTCAATTTGGTTTTTAGCCGGCAAAAATTGCTGCTAAGGAGTCAAAATTGAAAATAAAACAGTTGATCTTGACATTGTAAGTTGAATAAAACATTACGCCTGCTGTTAGATTTTCTCATACACCAACATTCATCGCTCAGAGTTGCTTAATTTATCACTTTTCGTATCCATCTGTCAGTATCTCAGATGGTAATGATGCTGGAGAGATAAATAACAACTACAGCTGGAGCGTCAAACGTTCTAGTTTTGATTCTAGCAGATGATACTCAAATCATATTTTTTTTCATAACTTGAAATCATTATTATATGTTGGATAATAATTAATATAAAATAGGCTCTATAAGAAATCTGCATGAATTAAAATATAATATTTATGCATGTTTTATGACTGGGCAACGCCAGGCAGCCTGCTAGTAATAGTTGAAAGTCGAATTAAAAAAAAGAGTATATATACATATACTAGCAGGGAAACCCGACGTTGTTTGAGATTGAATGAGAATCAACAAATGTTCCACACTTCCAATACTTTTAATATGATCGTAATTGATGACATCACCTATTTTTCAATCAAATCGATTGATTGCCTGCTCTAGTCAGGAACTCACTGTGAACCAGGAGGAAGCTTCACATGCCTCCCTGCAGTGACCTAGTCTACAATATATTGTAGTCTACATTGCACTGTAGAGAACTTACTGTTGATTTTATGAAAATATTTTTATATGACTTGAATTGAAGTTTAAAATGCAAAATCAGGAGTCATGGTTCAATAGTGCTCGAAACAAACATTTCAAACATGCTCCTGTCTTATCAACGAACATACTGTTCATTTCATACGCTTCATATCCTTCTGCTTGTACGGTGATAAAACATCCCAAATGCACTTGTGATATTATTGCCAAATAAGATCCTATAGACGGGATAGTTATTTTAATTATATATTCTTTTAATACAATTTAAGTTATAAGATTCTATTTCATCCATAAATGAGACCCTGACAGGTACTACCACTTTAGGCCAGAATGAACAGCAGTAATAACTAAGGGGCAGCTTCACATAGCAATACACATGAAAAAATTTCTAGCTTAAAATATCTCAATAATGGCATACACAGAAAGAGCTTGATGAGTCAAAGATTTTTTTTTAAATTTTTACAATCCCATTAAAAAAAAAGAAATTATTTTTGTGCCTTACCCGTTTGGATAGTTTTCCTCTTTAAGACCATATGCATTTTCTCATATTTTTCAGGAACAAGGCTGATAGCCATTAGTCGCATGTTCTCATGTAATGAATGAATGCGTGAATGTAGGATTGACATGAAATTCTTAAAGATAAACTAAAATAACCGAAAAATGGGCTGAAATTACTTAAATAAATAAGTAAATGACTTAGAATGACTTTAATGAAATTAAGGATGAATTGAATGACCTTATGAATGACTTGAATGCTTAAAAAATAACTGGAATCCTTCAAAAACAACTTGAATGATCTGGAGAATGACTTGAATGGCTTTGAGACTGACTGGTTGTAAAGTGGGTGATCATTTTACATTAAAAAAATACAGAAAAGTGATCACCCACTTTATATCACAATAAGTACAGCATGTCGTAAGAACAGATACTACATTTTGATCTTAGCCAAAAGGGTATTTATTTGCTCCCCCCACCGAGCAAATTAGGCACCAGGCCGATTTTTAAAGTGAGGAGTGAAGGGGAAATGGGGACCAACTCCCCGGAGAGTAGGGGAGCTGAATAGTGACAATTGGTATGAAGGGTTGCCCCTACATTGACCAAGGTCTTATATGTGGAGTTGCCCCCACATATGGTCTTTGCTTGCAGTATCTGCCGGAACAGATACTATATTTTGATCTTGGCCAAAAGGCCAAGAAAAGCTTAAAAAGCTAAGAACAGCATGTATTAACAACAGACCTTTGATCTTAACCAAAAAGGCCAAGCACAAATGTGTTACTGACAGACCGACTTATAGTCGCTTGCACGCAACTAAAAATGCTGTATCTTTGTTAAAACACCTGATGAATAAAAGCACCTAATAAAATTTGTCATACGAGTACTTTTGCGCAAGGAATCAGAATATGCCATTGAAAATCTTGAGAAATTAGTTTTTAAATAATCTACGGTAAATGCATATAAATATGCTGCAATTCCTTAAAAATGCCATGTATTCATTAATAAAACAGAACTCAAAGTTGAATTGTAATGCATTTTATGTACAAGAAACTGAAATCGAAATCTAGGACTATTTAAAAAAATGAATATATTACAATATTTCTTTTATATTATTGTAGATTAACAATGTTTGTTACCCCACCCCCATCTGACCCCTTCTCCAAAATGTTTCTACTTTAGGCAATCATGTGTGAACACACTGAAAAACTTTAATGAAAGATAAACAAAAATTATTTCAGAATTTAATGTGAAATGATTCCATTTTCACTGTTTTTGAGCAGTTAATTTTTTATGAGAGAAATCCTAGGCTTTTTTAAGACGATTATGTGCAATTATGGAGGATGGGGAGGCTTGCCAGTCTGACTTTGAGGTTAGGGCTAAGGGAAATTATGTGTGAACATTCTGAAGACTTGACAGAAACAAAGCAAAAAATGTTTAGAATTTAGTTTAATTCACCATTAAAAACTAATGCAATGGATAAAAATGCACACAAGTTATACATTATAAAGCTTATTTTCTTGTCTTTTCCACCATATAAATATTTTTTAAAAGTTGACTAGAAACATGCAAGAATTCACAAGTTGGACAAAAGTTCATTATGCTGGACTGAATTGCTTTAATAATATAACTTTGTATAAATTTGATGCTGTTTAATAAAAACAAAACAAAACAAAAAAACATTGTTTTATTTACTAGTGGGTGAGATTATAAGCGATAGTCTATTAATCTCAATGACACTTAAAGAACTTACAGCCAATTTTAAACCATTTACAACTGTCATAATGCAAAAAGACAAACCCATAACTTTCAGTAAATTTAAAGTGATATTGCGTAGTTCCGAAGAGATGAATCGGATGCTCTTGGACAATAATAAACTCTAGCAATATCATGAAGTTCAAAAATGCTTCTCTAAAACTGACAACCAAATTACACTTCTCATCGCAATGTTTTCCCAAAAAATAGTTTTCCCAATAGAAAGAATAAAATTATCTGCTATAGTTGTGGGCGACCCAATCACAAAAGTTTCCAATATCGATATAAAAACTCAAAAGTGGACTCCATCAAAAATGTTGAGTGAGTGAGTGAGTGAGTGTATTTGTTTAACGGCATTTCAACCTCTAAGAGTCATTTAATGCCAAAAAAGTTTTGTTGGTATAATAGATTTTCAGTTTCTTGTAAAAATTTTTTAAGTTTCTTGAAAAAGTTTATCTTTTGAAGCAAGATGTTTTAGGTTTTCTGAAAAATTGTTTTAGTTGTAAGAGATTTGTTTTTCTAAACTGAATTTTACTTGTTTGCTTTATAGGAGTTTGAATACATTTGTTTCTTTTAAATAGTTTATGATTTGTTGGGGTTCCACTTCCTGGAACACTTTTCTAATGTTTGTTGTTTTAAAATATTTCTTCTGAGTGTGTTTGTGTTTTCTACATTCTGTCAGTAGATGTTTAATTGTTAGTTGTTGATTGCAGAGTGTGCAATTTGGTGTTTCCTCCGCTTTGATTAGGTAGGAATGAGTTAATTTTGTATGTCCGATTCTTATTCGGTTTAATACAATTTCTTCTCTTCTTCCTTTAAAAATTTTTTGTTTTTCGTTTTTAATTATTGGTTGATGTTCATGCAATTTGTTTGCAGTGCATTTGTTCCATTCCTCTTGCCACATGTTTTCTATATATTCGTTGATTTTTCTTTTTAGGTCTGTGTGTGGTATTTTAATTTTTTCAATTTGGTGGTTTGTGGCTTCTTTAGCCAGTTTGTCTGCTTTTTCATTTCCTGGGATGCCGACATGACTTGGTATCCAGGCTATTATAATTTTTTTATTGTTTTTTTCGGTTATTTCATTGTATTCTTGTATAATTTCTGTGATAAAAGGATGTTTAGATTTTACTTCAAGGGCCATGATACAGGATAGGGAGTCTGTATATATTATGGCTTTTTGTTCGTTGATGTCTTTGATGTGTTTGAGAGCTATTTTGATGGCCTGCAGTTCGGCTGTATATATTGAAGCCTCGTTGGGCAGTCTTATTTGATATTGATTTTGTCCATCTGTGCATGCTGCGCTTGTTCCGTTTATAGTTTTAGACCCATCGGTGTATATTTTTATGTATTCTGCATATTTTTCTCTTAGTTCTCCAAAGTTGCTTCTGTTTGTTATATTATTTGTAATGTTTTTCTTGTAAGTAGTAAGTGTTATGTCGGTTTCTGGTTTGTGTAATGTCCATGGGGGTCTGTCGTTTGTTTTCTGAGTAATTATATTGTCGGGGTTTTCATTGATTTGATGTATTATTTCTTTAATTCTGTGTCCAAAGGAGGGTATACTTTTTGGTTTCCTTGAATAAGAGTTTGTACATTGTAAGTTGAAGGTAGTTTTGTATGTTGGGTTTTCGGGGTTGGTTTGTAGTTTTGTTGCGTATTGTAACGCTAGTTTTTTCCATCTTAAGTGCAGGGGTAGTTCTTGGGCTTCTACATGAAGGCTTTCCATTGGAGAAGTTCGGTAGGCTCCCAGGCTGAGTCTTAAACTTTGATTCTGTATTGTTAGTAGTTTGTTTTTGTAGGATTTGTAAGTAGAGCTGTATATGGCACAACCATAATCCAGTTTGGATCTGATATGTGAGCGATATATTTTGAGCATTGTAGCTTGATCTGCTCCCCAATCTAGTTTTGATACTATTTTTAAGATATTTATTGCTTTTAAGCATTTTTGTTTTAATTTGTTAATGTGCTCCTTGAAGTTTAGTTTGTTGTCTAAAATGATCCCTAGAAATTTGGTGTGTTGTACTACTGGTATTGGTTGTCCATCTAGTTTGAGCTGTGGGTCAAGGTGGTATTTTCGTTTCCTACAAAAGTGGATACATGTGGTTTTGCTTTTGGACATTTTAAATCCATTTTGGTTAACCCAAAGGTCTATTTTGTTAAGGCAATGTTGCATTTGTCTTTCAATAGTTGGCATATTTGGTGATGAGTAAGTTATTGAAAAGTCATCAACAAATAGTGTTTTTTCGAATCCCATGTTAACATTTTCGATTATACTGTTGATTTTAATTAGAAAAAGGGTGGCAGATAGTACGCTACCCTGTGGTACCCCTGTTTCTTGTGTGTGTTGATCTGATGTTGTATTTCCTAAGCATACTTTAAATGTTCTGTGGGATAGGAATTCTTGGATAAATTTTGCTAGGTTTCCTCTGATTCCCATATTATGAATATCTTTCAAGATTCCATATCTCCACGTGGTGTCATACGCCTTTTCGATATCAAAAAAGATTGAGACCACGTGGTGGTTTCTTATTAGACCGTTACGAATATATGTTTCTAGCCGAATAAGTTGGTCATTAGTACCTTGATTTTGTCTAAATCCACTTTGGTGCGTAGAAATGAGGTTATATTTTTCTAAATGCCACATTAGTCTTGTATTGACCATCCTTTCTGTTGTTTTGCATATACAGCTTGTTAAGGCGATAGGACGATAATTGGTAGGGTTGGAGTGATCTTTTCCTGCTTTAGGAATTGGGATGATATTGGAGTCGAGCCAGTGTTTTGGAAAATTGTTAGTCCACCATATTTTGTTAATTATCTGTAAGAGAATGTTGAGAGATGTGTCTGGCATGTGTTTTAGAAATTGATAGTGGATGTCGTCTGGACCAGTAGCTGTATCTTTACTTTTATGAATTGCATTTTTTAGTTCTGTTATAGTGAAAGAGGTGTTATAGTATTCTTTGTTATTGGATGTGAAATTGAGTTTTTCTTTTTCTGCGTTGTTTTTGTATTTTTGGAATTTGGGGGAGTAGTGGTTGGATGATGAGTTTTGGCTGAATTCATTTGCGATTATGTTTGCTATTTCTTTTTTGTCTATAGTTTGTCTACCATTTGGTGTATTTATATTATTTATTGGTGTTCCAAGTTTTTTTCCAGTTATTTTTCTTATTATTTCCCATGTTTTTTTTGATGGCGTGTTGTTGTTCAATTTGGAAATATAGTTTTGCCAGGTTTCTTTTTTGCTTTTTTTTATAATATAGCGTGCTTTTGCTCGTGCTTGTAGGTATTTTTGAAGGTTGGGTTTTGTAGGATGTTGTTTGAAGTGTTTTAGCATTTTTTTCCTGTTGGTTATTGCTTGCTTACATTCTATTGTGAACCATGGCGTTGATTTTGGGTGTGGTTTGGTGGAAGATTTTGGGATTGTCTTGGTTGCTATTTCGTTTAGTGTATTGGTGAAAGCTAACATAGGATCTGGTTTGTTAACTATTTCTTGATTAATTAGATTTGTGCAAAGTTTGCTAAATTCAGTCCAGTTAGCTTTATTAATTTGCCATTTTGGTTTTGATTCTTCTGTTGTAGGTTCTTGGGTTTTGAGAAAAATTGGGAAGTGATCGCTGCCACACTGGTCGTTATGTACCTCCCATTGGAAGTCCATAAATATTGTGGGGGAGCATAGTGTTAGGTCGATAGCTGATGTCGTTCCTGTGCCTGGGTGAAGGTATGTGTGTGTTTTGTCATTAAATATAGTTACTTCGGGTGATTCCAGTAATGATTCAATGGTTTTCCCATTTTGATTAATATTCTCACTTCCCCACATTTTGTTATGGGCGTTGAAGTCCCCCATTAATATAAAAGGTATGGGGAGTTGTGTTATAAGATCTTCAATTTCGGTTTTGTTTAGTTTATGTTTAGGTGGAATGTATATTGAACAAATAGTTATTGGTCGGTGAAGTGTAACTTTAATTGCTATTGTTTGTAGGTTTGTTTGGAGTTGTAATTTTATATGTGGTATCTGTTTTTTTATTATAATTGAAGTGCCACCTGTGGGTCGATTATCTGCTTGTGATCTGTTTGTTTGATTGTAGATGTGGTATCCTTTGAAGTTGATGGTGTCCGTTTCTTTTAGAAGAGTTTCCTGTAGGCCGATTATGCTGGGGTCATATTGTGCTATTATATGTTTGATTTCTTCGTAGTTTGGTTTTATGCCTCTGCAGTTCCACTGTATGATGTTTTTATTCATTTCCATAAGTTCGTTTAATTATTAATTTTTTTTCCTTTTTTTTTTCTGTTTGGTTTTTGTTTAGGTTTTTATATCTATTATTCTATTGGTTTGTTGTGTTTTGAGTGGTTTTTGCTTTGTGTTTACTTGAACTGCTTGGTTCCTCAGTCTCCATTTTCTCTTCCTGATCAGTTCTGTTTTTGGAGCTAGATTTTTTCCTGTGACTCTCGATTTCAATCAATTCAAATTTGTTTTCATTTTCGATTAATATTGTCTCTGTTTTTTGTTTACTTTGGTTTTTGGAAAGAGGATTTGTGTTTTCCCGTTCTGTTTCCATCTTTCCAGATATTGTGTTTTTATCTTCTGCTTTTGTCCTTGTACGTGATTTGGATCTTTCACGGTTTATTTGTGGTTTTTGCTGTTCGGGTTCTTTTTTGCTCTTTGGGACTTGTTTTAGGTCATTTGACTGAGTTTTCAAAGATACTGATATTTGTTTCTTGTTTTCGTTTTGGTTAGTTTTTAAAGTTTCAATTAAATTTTTGAGTTCGGAGATTAGTTTAAGTAGGTCTTGGTTTTGGGTTGTTTGGTTTGAAGTTTTTGTAATGTCTGCGTAAGTGTTTATTTTTTCTCGAGAGCTTGCTATTTTCCTTGCTTCAGGAAAGGGCACATTTTGTTTGTATTTTATTTCGGCTATTTCTTTTTCTTTTGTGTAGATTTTGCATATTTTAGAGTATGCTGGGTGTTTTTCTTGGCAATTTGGGCATTTTGTTTCGTTTGGGCATTCACTTTCAGTATGGTTAGGTTCTTTTAAGCCACATTTTCCACATACTTTCTGTCCTTTGCATGCTTCTCTGCTATGTCCATATTTATGACACTTATAACATCTCAGAGGGGCTGGTATATATTGTTCTACTTTTTCTATCGTGTATCCGATTTTTATTTCTTTGGGAATTTTTGGTGTATTGAAAGTTAGTATGTAGGTTTTTGTAGGTATGGTTTGACCATTCCTTTTTATGTTTATTCGGACGTGATCGATTACTCCCTGTTTTCTTAGGGCATTTTCTATTTCTTCTGCTGTAGCCAAGCTTAATTCATGGCTTTTTATAACACCTTTTGATGTGTTTAGTCTTTCGTGAGCATAACTTTTGCATTTATAGATATGGAATTTTTCCATCTCTAAGATGTTTTTTGCGTCTTTATAGTTGTCGACTGTGACAA
This sequence comes from Euprymna scolopes, assembly GCF_053919585.1. NCBI lineage: Eukaryota > Metazoa > Mollusca > Cephalopoda > Sepiida > Sepiolidae > Euprymna > Euprymna scolopes. The sequence goes on from NC_136498.1 coordinate 92,677,772, forward strand.
GTAGATTGCCATTTTTCATTTTTTTTGCTGTTTTTGGGTTGCTGTTTTGAGACAGAATTTTTTCGATTAGGAATGGAGATAGATCGCTGATCTTTTTTCCTTCCAAGGTTTCGATTACTATGAATCTTGGATATTTTTCTTTATCAATTATTTCATAGTTATATTCTTGTTCACTGTCTGAGCTGGTTACGTCAGAGTGGGTTCTTTTCGATTTTGTAGTATTTTTTTGATTTCTGGGTTTTTTGTTTGGGTTTATTATATCCATAGAAGTTTGTTTAGATTTTCATCTCTCTTGCTCCCCACCCTCCTCGGAGCCCGAAATTGGGAGATGTAAGGGGGGAAACCCATTCGCCCTTTCATCCCAGGGATACAAAAGAGATATACTCAATTGATTGAGTTTGTTCCATCATTTCCTGTTTCCTCCTTTAGTTTCTTCTTTCCCAGTTTGATAGAAACGTTCGTTAGGGAGCAGTTGTGTGGTTTTTGTCTCATCAATTGATTGGCCCTTGCCATCGCCTTCTAACACTTAACTGGTTTGTCTATGTTTGTAGTAATGAAATGTATTATCTTTGGATTAAGTTTTTTTTTTTTTTTTAAATTTTATTTAGATGTTATAATTGACATTTTCAGTGTAAGTGTTAGGGCTTGACATGACTAGCCGATTGGTTGGATCGGGCCTCTCCAACCGCCCGTCTAGCCTAGTACAAGGCCAAAGTAGAGTGTTGCTACAGGTACCTTTATTTTCCCTAGGCATCGGTTGCTCAGCCACCAGGATCCTTTTCCTAGGCATCACGGGTTGCCACCCACGGCCAACAGGTAGCCCCTGCAGGAGGAACAGTCGGCGTATTCTAATGCCCTGCCGACAGGGTCAACCGGAAAGTAGAGAAGGAAAAAAGGAGGGGGGAAGGGGAGGGGGCTGTTGTTTTTATTTTGTTTTTGTAGAACATAATTAAGTTTTACAAAAGAGAATAGAAAACAAAAACAGAAATCGATGTAGGTGCGTTTCGTCTCAGGAAGCCAATAGGCAGCCTGATCTGGTAGCACCAGCAAAAATGTTGAGAACTTTCATGAAGAATATATATTTCTATTCACATGTAAATTTGGCAATATGACAAACTGTAAAAAAAATTCTTGTAGACTGTGGCGCTACAGCACACGTTATCACCAAGGAATCTTTTTATCAATTTTGATTCAAATTTTAATCCACAGTCATTTTGTCGAACTGGCCAACGGTAGTCAAACAAATGAAAAGAGGCGATGCTAAAATATCACTAAAAAATAAAGGCAAAATTTGTAACTGTATTCTAAAAAATGCTCTTTTCATACCTACATTTAAGCAAGATATATTTTCTGTACAGGCAGCCATTAAACAAGGCGTAATTATAAAGTTTGGCCATAAGTCAAAATTGATATACCCGAATGGAATTGTATTTGACATTAATGAAAATGGCCAACTGTATTCTTTAAAAAGTATGTTTACCTCAAAAACTGCCTCTTACGACTTGGAAACCTGGCATAAAATTTTCGGGCACTGCAATATTGCTGATATTAAAAATGTAGTTGAAGGCATGAAAATAATACCTTTAGACGATCTCCTAAATTGTGATTTTTGTGTACAGGGAAAAATGGTGAAATATATAAGCAAAACACCAGACAAACAGGCTACCAAAATTCTCACTTGTGCACAGTGACTTGGCAGGCCCGATAGAAAGAGATAACTTCAGGTATGCATTAAATTTTGTTGACGATTATTCAGGTTTAATCATGGTTTATTTCTTAAAAATAAATCAGACACTATCCTAGCCACTAAGAAATATTTAGCTGACATTGCCCTGTGCGGCTCTGTAAAATGTATGCGTTCGAACAATGGAACTGATAAAGACTTTGAACTTCTAATAATTAGCTATCATATTAAACACAAGAAATCAGCATCTTATTCCTCATTTCAAAATGGCTTTGCTGAAAGAGTATGTCGAACCCCTTTCGAAATGACAAGATGTCTACTTATCAAGTCAAAATTAGCCCAAAGTCTATGGACGTATGCTTTAATGGCGGAGGCATATATCAGAAATAGATTGTTCAATAAAAGATTAGGTAAAATCCCGTATGAGCGTTTTGCGGTGCAAAACCCAAATTGCTATGCAAATTACTCCCCATCCCATGCTTCCGTTCAGTCTTGAAAGACAAAGGATACCCCCTGTAGGGGCAGTAGTGCATGTAATTGTGAGGCAAGGGTTGCGCAATCTCAGCCACACCTCTCCTGAATCGGCACTATTTGATTCCAGTGGCAAGGAGAAGACCAGGACGACTGGAAACAATGCCGAGATAAGCGGAGAGCACATACAGCACCTGGAAGTCTTAAATGGTCACCCATTTAGTACTGACCAGGTTCAACATTGCTTAACTTCGGTGATCCAGCGGGAACCGGTGTGTCAATGTGATTAAAATACTATAGAATCAATATGAGCCAAAAAGAATGTTTGGAATAGTAATGACCACAGGTCATAAGAGATTCATCATCTGATAGGAGAAATGATTGCTGTTGATATTCAACCATATTCTGTAACATCTGACATTGGATTTAAAAGGCTTATTGCAAAACTTTGTCCAAATTACAGTATTCCCAATATATTTAAAAAAGTAAAAACAAAAAAAATCAGTCATCTCATGATGAAATTAACAGCATTTATTTGACTACAGACATTTGGGCAGCTGCTCCAAATAATGCTCCCTTTCCGAGTTTGACAAGTCATTGGCTTTTAAATGACTGAACACTGCAGATCTGTGCTTAGAGTTGTTCCATTCCCTGGTGCACACACAGGTGCAAGAATAAGTGAAGAATTGCGCAATGTTCTGCACGAGTATAAAATCTTCAAAGTTTTCTTAGTCTTGCAGGACCAAATATATATTGCAACTCTCAATAAACGACTCATTATTTTCCCAATAGGCTGTAAAGACAATCATTAAACTAACAGAAATATAGTTTCACTCTCCATTAGAAAATTAACTGAAATACAGGATTGGCTTAATTTGGAAAAACAAACTCATTCAAGATCTGACCACATGGTGGAATTCAACAAAAGAGATTTAGAACAAAAATCAGCAATGAAACAAGTCAGAACTTCAAACATTCATGATAATACCTACAATTTTAGCTTTGAGATTATTTCTTTCAAAAACTGTCTAATCTAATTCTGATATTTCTGACTTTAGTGGAATCCTTACGACTGTTGAACAATTCAATGAATCAATGGAAGCAAGATGTTCATTCTAAACTGAGAGTGTCTACTTTCCTAGATTTAAGATTCAAATTTACATTTCAAAAGAATGACATGGAAAACACTATTAAGAACTGGATTCTACATCTACTTTCTACTGATAATAATGAAGCAAAATCAGCTGGATACACTTCTTCAAGCTTTGTTGAAGGTCAAGTATAGCAAAGCGAAAGTAAAACTGTATCTCTTTCAAGCCTGTTCGATGAATTAGCTTCGAATAGGCCTGCAGTTACAAATCAAAACTTAGAGCAGGTAGAAGCAGAGTCAAGCCTGGAGACTGCAAGTTTTTTTGTTTTTTTTTTATTCAATTTTCACCCCAAACAAGGCACAGTGCCACTTTGAAGCAGCGGGCTACTATCAGGGACTTAATTTGCAGGGGCATTATGAAGGGAGATGAGTTGAAAGATGCTTGTTCACATTACATTTGAACTTCTGCATATCAGTACAGTTGCGAAAGCAGAATCCCGGAAGGGAGTTCTAAAGACCTGTAGTTCTGGGGAAGAAACTATTGGAGTAAAAGGCTTTCTTGCACCTAGGGATCTCTACTGTAAAGGGATGAGACTTACTAGCTTGTCGGGTTTGTTGGGGGTAGTTACGCCGAGGAGGTACAAGTGTTTGCAGTTTGTCAGAGCATTCACCATTAAAGTATTTCTAGAACAGGCAGAAGGATGCAACATCTCGTCGATGGGACAGAGGCTGAAGCCTAGATGACAGTTCAGGACCTATCAGGTTGGTGACTCTCTTTTGAACCCTGTTCAGGAGTGAGAGACAAGTAGCAGATGCACCAGCCCAGATGTGACAACAGTACTCCATACATGGGCGAATGGTGGCCTTATAGAGGTACAGGATACTTTCAGGCGTGAGTAGTTTTCTAGCACGGTAGAGGGAGCCAACCTTCCTTGCAGCAGCCTTGGCAATGCTCTCAATGTATCTATTCTAGTTCATATTCCCTGTAAACGTTAGGCCGAGGAGTTTAAAAGAAGTACTTTCAGGCAATGTGTTCTTGGCCATTGCTATTGGTGGTAGAGAAGGTTTCTTGTAGTTATTGAAGGAAACAAGCTTAGTCTTAGCAGCATTGAATGTGACCATCCATTTTTGTCCCCATTCCACTACAGATTGGAGATCATCCTCTAGTGTTTCTGCCATTTCCTTGGATATGTGTTCATTTGTTTTCCCCTCATATCTGTTATAGAGAGTGGTGTCATCGGCAAATATACCCATCTCTGATACAATTTTATCAGGGAGGTCATTTATAAATATCAGGAATAATAGAGGTCCAAGGATAGACCCCTGAGGTACTCCCACATTTATGTCATTGTTTAGATGTACGACCGTCGAGGACAACTTGGATTTTTCTCTTACTTAAGGATTTAATTACATTATGAATTCTTCTAGTGATTCCATATTATCTAATTTTCCTTAGAAGACCATCGTGCCATACCCTGTCAAAAGCCTTAGATATATCAAGGGCTACCGCTCTACCCTCCCTGTTTTGTCCAATGAACGGTATATACGTTCAGAAACTACAGTTAAGATATCTGCTGTTGAACGGGCTTGCCTGAATCCATATTGTTTGTCAGTCAGGAGTTTAGCAGCTGTTAGGTGCTGGACTAGGGCTTGATTAACTAAGGACTCAAATATTTTGGCGAAAAGCGGGAGGAGGCTAATGGGGCGATAATTTAGTGGGTCAGTTCTTTCACCAGAATTCTTGAAGACTGGTACCACAGAAGCGGTTTTCCAGCAGTCGGGAAAGCAAGATTCGTTAAGGCATTTATTGTAAAGTTCAACAGAAATACAAGTATCACAGTTTAAACTCAAAAGGAGTAAATCTCTTATGCTTAAGTGCACAAAAAAAACAACTTATTATCTACTGATTAATTGGCACACCCCTAGTTGTCTTCAAATCTAATATCAACAAATAACTGTTATAAACCATCCTTATAAGTAACCAAACTCAGCTCCATTATTCTATAATTCACTACTATAAATGTGAGCCTGTATGTGCATATGCACAATGATTTAAAGGGTTTACTTACCATGTCTGTGATCCAAATCCATAACAGGTTAACTGGACCATTTCAAAAACTAATCCAAACATGATAGCCTGCTTATAGCCAAGGTACTTCATTAATAATGTTAACACCAAAGTCTGAAATTTTTTGAAACATTAAAAAAAAATGTAAAAATCATATTTTAAAGTGTGCTGTTAAATACAAAGGATAAAAATATCCAGTAAATACTTTCAAATCTTTAAATTATAAATCAACTATTGGTTTGTCTTTTACAAAATGTCAACTCTCTTAAGGTTATTTAATGCCAAATAATACCTAGTGTATACAATTAATTGAACACATTACTATTTTACCTTTAGCTAAATTTTTTTTTATTGCAATCCTTTATATCCATGTATAATAAATCAAAGACAAATTTAACAACTATGATCATTTATTTAGCAACAAAAATTAAAATATTTCTTATAATCCACAAATATTGGCATTGGATAAAGCATTACTTATAGAAAAATACATTTAAAAGGAAATGCCAACACAAGAATTAAATATATAAACTTTTAATGTAATTCATTTATAATATTTTGAGTAATAAAGTCTGTCTTATGAAAGAAATAGATAATACTCAGCAATTTATGAATAATCTATGGCACATGGATGTATTTATATTTTGCTTTTACATCCAATTGAGCTTTTTTTTTCTGGTAACCCATTTATCAAATGAACTAATGAAAAATCTGGGTCCAAAATTCGGAATAAGGTGCACGAGATGATAGTCATTACTTTTGACATCTTCTGGGATCATCCTAAAGATTAATGGAGATTAATCAAATTAAGCATCAGAGAAATCCATTTGCACATTAATTTAGTTTAATGTTTGCCGCCTCTTAAAAAAGCACCATATATATATATATATATATATATATAACTTAAGATTTAAGTTGTAACTAGCATCAGGCCTTCTCAAATTTAAGGATTCAGAGGCGACTGCTGAAGCTATTAATTTAATATTATTTGAAAAAGCGAAATAATCATCTATGAGAAATTTCAAATTTAAATGGAGGACTGTTTCTCATCTAAATCTAATATAAGAAGGTCACTTCAAACCTTTAAAATGATACTGGAAGTTGTTGAAAATGATATTTATTACAAAAAACAATAATTTAAGCACAAAGAAGGACATCAAAATTATGTAACCCATGGCTTTGCTTTACCTTAAACGCAAGAAAACTCAAACTTAAGAAAACCATAAAAAATATTTTACTAATATTTTACACTACACAGTCGCAACTAAGTTGAGCTGTAAACTTAGAAAAGCAGATAAGAAATTAAAAAAACATGTGGAGACTGTTTACCTGAGCTACAACGGAGAGGACACCAACAACAGCAATGAATGAAGCAACTTCTTCAGCTGAAAAACCCATCACCTGAAAAAAAGAAAAAAGATATTGTTTTTATATTGATATGCACAAGAAAATTTAATATACCTCTCATTTCTTTTAAAATGATTAAAGAAAAAATTCTTTCATTTGTGTTTTTAATTTTTGAAATCTCGAGATAAAAAGGACAAATAAAGTTGAAGATAACATGGAGCCAACACATAAAATGAATTGTCCACTGCTTCCAGTGGTGATGACTATTCTTGTCAGAAAAAGCTCTACCACTTTCTGTGCTGTGTCTGTGGCAGAAGGGATGGTGGTTTTCCCAAAACAGGCAAAGTCAGCAAGAATCCAAAAACACTGATTGTACAGAAATAGAACAGTTTACTAATGCATATCACATCCTCGGTCTAAATCTCTTCCTGATCTACATCAATGATCTTCCAAATCACATTCTTAGATCATTCGTAGGCATTTATGCTGATGCCACTACCATCTATGGCAGCACATCAAAGGCCGTAAACAAACAAGTCTTCTCTAATGCTCTCTCTTCTGATTTTAGGATGGGGAAAGAAGTGGCTAGTTACTTTTAATGCATCTAAAACCAAGCTTCTAACTTTACATCATCAATGCTCCGATCCCCATCTGACATCAATTGAAATGAATGGCTCTCATCTTGGGGAGACTCCATGTTTTGACAAGCTTCTGGGTTTGACCTTTACTTCTGATCTGAAATGGAACATGTACATCAAATCCATTGCCATGGTCGCTGAAAAAATGGTAAGATCTTTCTATCAATCCAGTAGATATCTCATTGCTGATGCAATTTTCTACCTATATAAGTGCCAGGTATATCCAAGGATGAAGTATTGTTGCCACATTTGGGCAGGAGCTGCTACAAAGACCTTATCCTGCCTTGACAGAGTTCAAAATAGATTCCGTAGCCTAGTAGGGGATGCCCTTTTCTCTTTCCTGCAACTTCTTTCTCACAGAAGAGATGTTGCGAGCCTGTCTCTGCTTTATTATTTTCATGACAAGTGCTCGTCTGAGCTCCAATCTATGGTCCCCTCTTGCCAAACTTTCATGAGAAACTTGTCTGGTTGAAAACACAATCAATAATTTCCCCCACTCTTTATCCATGCCTAAACCTAAAACGTAGATTCCACGAACAAAGCTTCTTTCTTAGAACTGCACACCTGTGGAACTGTCTTCCATTTGCTTGCTTACCAGCCGATTACAATATGGTCATCTTCAAGTCCAATGTAAACAAGTTCTTGATGAGCCATTCCCCTTAAGTAATCCAATTTACCAAATTTACACTACTACTATGATATTGTCTCATTGACTAATGTACACTCCTTAACCCTTATCCTCGAGTGGCCTCGATAAGTGGTGACTCTTATGTTAAAAAAAAATAAATAAAATTATACAAAAAAAACTATGTAAAAAAAAAATAAAATAAAATTATACAAAAATTTTGGCATCACAACATTGATGGCATTTATGTAATATAAGCATGCAATCATTTTATTCAACAGTTATTGTACTAGTCACATGTCAGTTCTCTTATGATTCTGGTTGTTCTGTTTCTAACATTTTCTAAAGAACTAAATATTCCTAGTTGATTCAAATTATTTGTAACCCAAACAAAAGTGACCGGAATGGAAAAATCTGATTTAGCAGGACGTTCAGAAAACATTCACTGAATTTACAATTACGTAAAACAATGTCTATCATATCGGTGATGTTGCTTTTCAACAAATTCCAGATTCACCTGTACTTGATTTTTTTATCCATAAAAATATTGTTTTAAATCTATACTCACCAATCTCAAATAAACAAAGAAACAAGAATATTCGCCAGCTTCTGGCAGGTAAGACAAAAATACGGCTACACACAGCATTAATATAAGTTGGTCCTTGCCAAGTTTCTTCAAAGACTGAAATAGAAAAAAGTTAAAGAAAAATCAAAAACAAACATTGAGAAAGATTTCATTATTATTAATAATAGTAGTAGTATTAGTATACATGTTTTTCTTTAGTTAGCATTCATTCATTTAAGCATATTATATTAACTATACTAAGACAACCCTACCCTGTTAATTTTTATTCACATACATTTATATTAGTTGAGGATATATCATCAATGATTAGTTTGGCAGAGAGTGGGTTGTTGTGGTTTCTTTTAACCCTTTTCTGTTACGCTGAAGTATTTGTTCTGGATAATTATAGGTCTACCCTCCCAGGTTTTACATTCTTTTTTTTTTGAAAAGGAGTGGCAAATCACCAGAGACATCCCTATCAGAAAATGCTGACTGGGTAGCTCAAGTATGCTTTGCAGGGCCAGAATGTGCTACTACTTGTAAGCTAGCCTACCATCCCCACCGTACGGCCTTGTGCCACATCATCTGTGATAAGAGTGAGGTAGATACTTGAAAACTTACAGGTCATTTATTAAACCAAAGTTCTATAAATCAGCATATTAAATACTATATAAAAAACTTGCAATATTGAGCAAGACTAAAATCCTTAGCAAATATTTATGCATTAAATATCCAAAACATCAACTTAAACAACCTTCACCCCAAAATAATAGCTTATAATTTAGGTTCCAAATCCTTAAATGTTTATAATGAATTCTAATACATTTAAATTTTGTGATCCTATCCATGAGTGATTAGAATAAGTGTAGTTTCCTTCAATTCAAATCTATTTAGGAAAAAAAAGTAAACTCTTTGTTTTGGTTTGCACATTTTATCAGACTATAGCAGGTTCACAATCATCCCCCTTCCTCTCAAAGACTAAAAGTTAGTTCAAACAACTTCAATCCCACACACAGAGCCGACAGTTCACGCTTGCAACTGTGATATGATAATCGACTTCTGTCAAGTGCTGGGAAGTGATCGAAAACAGACAAAAGGATAGGCGACAAAAAAGTAAATTTAGGAAGACAAGAAACTGAAGTGTTGGTTAGTGTTTGACAAATGGCACCAAACAATGAATAGTGATATTCATTTTTATGTTATTGGAGAGTGGCTATGAGTAAGCAACAGTAGAAATGATTGACTGACAACAAAGTTGCACTTAATGACAGTGTACAGTGAGAATGTTTTACGACAATAGTGTTAGACTTTTTATGACATTTTTATAACAGTACATTTAACAACAGGCCAGTTGGCAATGCTCCAGTTGATGGCAGTCAGAATTGAGTTAGATGCTTATGGCAATTCAGGACTGGAGATAGATGGTGGCTTGGGCCAAATCCAAAAAGCTTTGGGACATCAAAGTGGATTGATGGCAACAGATGAACTGTCTTGACATTTTTTCAAAAGAAAAGAAAAAATGTTGGAAACGATGAAGTCATGGAAATTCTGGGTTTACTCGACAGTGTGACACCAAGTAACATTCCACTGTTGCATATTAGCCTTCCTGCAATTACCTTTTTCACCAAGTACTTAATAGTGGACAATAATTCAAGTCATGATTTGAATTGAAGGAGTCCATTTACAAAAACAGGGGAGGACATAACATGACTTTCATTGGAAAAATAATTTTAAACTCAATTCCTCAACTTCTAATGTGGATCCTTACTACCAGGTATCCTTTTCCAACATTAGGGGCCTGCATTCCAACTTTGCAGAGGTTGAAATCAGACCAAACAGGATCTATTCTTTCTGTGCAAAATAAAATTATTGGTATAAGTTGACTGGCTAAAATATGTCCAATTTATTTGGCATACTCAGAATTGGTATGATATGGTGGTTGGAAGGGTAGACTGTCTGCTCGATATGCTGGATTAGTTATTTAGACCAATGTCAGTCAGCTTCTACCAATGATTTCATGATTAAAGAACATATCCAAACCTAATCCACAAAACTGCTATAGACATGAAACTTGTGCCTACATTCAGCATGGCTTTCCATGTAGTAGGAATATCTCCAAAGAAGACTCTCATATGTTTCCATTTAGCACTTACTCGTAGTATTCCCTCCATTTTGGCCCTCTATCGAGTCGAAAATGATGGAATTACTATTTTCTGCTGCTTCTTTTTTTGAATTATCTTACTTTCCATTGCATAAGGAATGTGAAAAATTATTTAGCACTTCTTCATAGTCAACACTCCAACAGCAACATCCAGATTGTCTTGCCTTAACCCTGTTCCATTTTTTTTTTTCACAATTATTTTTTAATTCCCTAAAATATTTGCCCACTTCAAAATTGACTTCCATACATATTCAAAAACAAACTATTTATTTCAGTGAAATTGGCTATCACCATCATCAAAACTCATCAGTATCATTATGAAATAAATTTTTTTATTCATCATTTTTGTTTATTCATTTTGCATAAGATTTTATGGATATTTTTGTTGTAAGACATTTTATGCAGAAAATACCATTAAAAATGTACAAATAAAACATTTGGTGAGCAGAAACAGAATATTTTATTTTTTTATGAAAGAATTAGTTGAAGAAACAAAACTGAAACAAGCGGTATTCTCCCCTACCACAATTTGTCAACTTTTCATACCTTAAGAATTAAAAATCTAAGGTAATCATACAATTATTTTAGAAACTTAGGACAAGAAAACAACTAAGACAAAAAAAAAAAATAAATAAAAAACAAAATAAAATAAAACCACTTACACCAAGAGGATCTGCCTTCTCCCATGAGATCTGAGAGCCCCAGCTAGCTGGCCGCAACTTCTCCGGTAGGGATTCAGGCACTGCCACAAGTATAAAGAGTATATCAAGTACAGCAACAGCAGTCGCTAACCATATGACCAGTGTATCACTGTATAACCTCTCCAAGTATGCCCCAATGGCTGGGCTTGTGACAAGGCTAGCAGCAAAGGTGGCAGACACCTGAAATGAGAAAAAGAAATTTAAAATACAATAAACAAAACTATTAAGGTATAAATAAAAAAAAAAATTAAAAAAACTGACATGGAAAATATGGTTGAGAACTACATTATAACGGGCAGGGTTATCCGATGCTGCCCAGAATAAAAGTAACATATTCCTATTAAAACATTCTTTTCTCTATCTTTCTCCCCTCCTCTCTTCTATCTTCTCTGTCGAGTCCATTCTGTTCTTTCTGAACACATACAGAAAACTCATTTTTATAGATTCCTTTCGGCATCAGAGTTACTTCCCTTTAGTTAGTGCATTATCTAACTGGAAAACAGAAAACCCCATCATTCTATGACAAAATCTGCAACAGTTTAGAGTCAAAGAATGAATATTTTTTGAGAAATGGTAGATATTATTCATCTGGTGGAACACCAATGAAGAAAATATCAATTTTTGTGGATTTTTCATTAAAATTATTCCAACATATTTCAGGTGAAAACACTACCTACTTAAATGTTATATCAAAATAAGTAAAATCATAAGGGATCTTTTAAGCCTACGCAATTCAGTTGAAAACATTACTTACATGCCATGTTGAAATTAGTAAAATTCTAACACATTTCAAGTGAAAACATGATCACCTACTTAAATGTCATTCCAAAATCAATAAACATATAGTGCTTTTGTTGAAATATTTACAATCATACGTTGCTTTCTTGATTAGGGATCTTATATTCCTACGCATTTCTAGCGAAAACATTACCTACATGTCATATTGAAATAAGTAAAATCATAAGGTGCTTTCATTGATAAGATTACTTTAAAACCTATGCATTTCAGGTGAAAACATTACCTAATTACATGTCATGTTGAAATTAGTACTAATTTAAACCCATTTCAGGTGAAAACATTACCTACTAGATTGTCATGTTGAAATTACTAAAATCATATAGTGAATTTATTGATTGGGAATCTTTTAAACCTATGCATTTCAGGTAAAAACATAATTATTAAAAAAAAATAATCATGTTAAAATAAGTACAAATTCCACCACATTTCAGGTGAAAACATTACCTACTTAAATGTTATGTCAAAACAAGTAAAATCATAGAGTGCTTTTGTTAATTAAGGATCTTTTTAACCTACACATTTTCTACTTACATGTCATGTTTAAACAAGGTGCTTTTGTGGATTAGGATCCTTTTAAAACTGTGCATTTTAGGTGAAAACATTATCTACGAAGTAATTAGTATAAAGAAGTTTTCTGTAAATACAGAAAACCAGACCTATTCCTTAAATAAACATGTAATATAAGATGTCCTGAAATCTTAAACAACTTTGGGCTATCAGAACTGACATGTGTATCATGCACATATAGCTGAACTTTTGAAAAACATTAAAAGACGGACATATATTGGGACTATTTACAAATGTTTATATTATTGAATTTCAAAAAAGAGGACTACCACACTGCCACATCATCATAATGTTGCAAGATCAGAATTAGATCAGAACAGTTCAACAAATTGATGCAATTGTGTCAGCAGAGTTACCAGGACATGAAGATCCGGAGCTTCATGATTTAGTTAAGGTTTTAATGGTACAAGGTCCAACCTCATTGTAATTGTTTGATTTATGTGATTAAAAGTTTCTTACTGATGTGTTTTTTAATTTTCAACTACCCTGGAATTTTCATGGATTCTGCTAAATTGATTGTGTATTGCTTTATTACAGTACAGATGTGAAATTTGGAACACTGGAAGAGCATAACAAGGTGCCTTATTTCCCTGATTTTTGTGGAATTTGAACAAATATTTTGAAAATTATGCTAATTTTTCTATTTTATGGTAATTTTAAGTGAGTATCACTTTATTGCAAGTGTCTATACATGTATATTTTCGGTAATAAACAATATTCTAACTTCATATATCTATTCATATGAAATAAACATATCCAGTAACAATATTAACCAAAAACAATAACGAATTTCACATTTTGTTTAAGGAAATATTTATTTATCAACATAACTCCTATGCTTCCAAATCACTTTGAATAGCTTTTTATCAACTGATGATGTCAATTGGCAGATTTGAAATGATGTGATGCTATAGGAAACTTCCAAAATCTTTCTCCAAAGTTCATTCTTCAACAGAAATTGAACACCTCCTTCATAAACTTTTATCTTTATTATTGACCAGAGCTGCTCAACTGGGTCTATATCTGAAGAACAAGGTTGCCAAGTCATCAAATTTTCTCCACTAATACTTAATGACTTAAGTAAGGATGTCATAGCCTTGGCTGAGTGGGATGGCGCATTGTCATGCATAAAAATCAATTTGTGGTGACACGCCAATGGAAGGTCATCAAGCCATGGTGACAAATGCTCATTTAAAAATAAAATATGAGACTAACTTGTCAGTTTGACACTTTCTGGCACTCAAAATAGTCCACTTAGTTAATCCCAGATTATTCGAGCTGAAAACATGACACCTCCACCTCCCTGATGACAATGGAATCGATGAGGGGAAGGGTATTCAAGAGGACTCCAAACTTTGGTCCATATATCTGGTCCATCAAGGGTTGCTCTGGCCTCATCGGTGAAAGAACATTTTCAAAGCTGGTTTTCATGTATTTCTGAGCACATGCCAAACGTTTTTCCTCATGAGTTTTGTTTAAAACAGATCTTGCTATGGGCTTAATGCTTCTTGAAATCTTGTTTAAGACATTGTAATGTGTCTTTCTGGGCAAGGAAGGTATTCCAGCCTCGCCAAATATTCAGCACTGTGGCTTCCCAGTTGCTTGATAAGTTGACGGTGAATTTTTCTAACATAACGAGCAAAAACAGCCTTTGTGTTTTTGTCCTTCGTTGGTTTGATGTTTGGATTTTCAATGAATGAAGACAATGTTCTTCGATCTCTTCCAAGCTCCTTGGCTAGATCTACGAGAGATGAACCTTCTGCAAGGCTTGCAACAACACATTCTTTTTCACTAGCTGTCAATCGACCCTTTCTAAGGCATTTTGGGAGAATTGCATTAAAGTAATTACCAGAAAATAGAAAAATGAGCATAATTTTCAAAATATTTGTTCAAATGCCACAAAAATTAGAGAAATAAGGCACCTTGTTATGCTTATCCAGTGTACCAAATTTCATTTCTCTGCGTTTCATAGCAATTTCAAAATTTAAAAAATATTGACTTGCAATAAAGCGATACACAGGGTTTAATGTAATTTAATTACATAACTAAGTACATAAATAGTGCATTTCAATTTATTTCTAAACATGTCAGCTAAATTATATTTAAGGTTTTTACTTTGTGACTTCTTCCCACAATTAGTTCATAATCTAAATTACTTCATTTACTTTTATAAATATTAGCATGGATGGAACTTAAAAGCATAAGAATGTTATTTAACAAAAAGATTTAATTTTTTCATTATTTTCCTATTAAGTTTTTCAAGTAACCATTATTTAATTTTGATCAACCACAAAACACTTGAGATTGTTTTAAAAATCATTTTTTTTTTCATTATTATGACTTTTTAATTCTTTCCTCATTGTTAGATCATCTGAAAGTTGTAGTTTAGTTTATTAGCCAAGATTAAATATAAATGGTTACTCGAAAGACTTAATAGGAAAATAATTAAAAATTAAATAGAGGTAGCAATGACCAATTTCTGTATGATAAAAAATAAATAAGAATTATACTAAATTTGGCCTGCAAGCAACATCCAACTCTGGAGTTACTTTTTGTTAAGTATATGCAAACCAAAGTGATGGTTGAAAGCTAGAATATATGGCAGCATTTTCTCAAACAATGCACCAAAAAATTATCAAATATTGTTGTGCTACAGTAGTTGCATGTAGAGTGGCTTGAAAACTGTCATACTTGGAAAGTGGTTCTAAAACTGTCACATATAACAAATGAACGTCCTTTTTTAAAATCTAATGCAAATTGGAAATAAATTGATTGGATTAAGATGAGTCCAGTTTTTTTTTCATGGAATTATATTTTGAAGCATCTTTTCAAGGTAAAAAAGTTTGACGTTTAAAGAGTGATTTTACAGAAAATATTTGGTTACCATGACAACTTTGTGAATGAGGAAAACCTGATATCCCGGGTGCAAGTAGATTTCTATGAACACCCTCTACCCTACTACTTTATAAAGCTGCATTTATTGATTGAATCTGAAGAGAATTTTGTGCATCAGAGTTCAATTTGCCTTACAAAATAGGATGGTTCTCAAGCCACTTGCCGTACATTTTTTATTTTTCATTATTTTAACATTTTTTTTATTTCTTCATTCTGATTGCTTTCCTTTTGTTTTTCTTTCCAAAAATGTTTTTGTATGAATAAAAACAAGTCAACAGAAAGAAAGGTGCTAATCATTTAACTGTTTGACCCTCACTCTTCAAGAGGTTGCAAACTCATAATTTAGATAGACAAATTACTTACAAGAGGATTATACAGAAGAAATTCTGTTATATATTTCATTAGATAGATCCAAAAAGTGCCTTTAAAAATTAATTCCTTCATTATTTCTGAATTTGTCTGTATTGATGCTATGTTTAATTTATGTTCTACAAATACTAAAAAAAAAATATGATTCTTGCCCAGAATTCTCTCATACTAAAAAGTAAAGCAAAATTTTTTTTTTTTTTTTTTTTTTACAGTGATCACCACTTATCAAGGCCCGGAAGCCACTCAGGGATAAGAATGTATGTACCCAGTGACAAAACAAAAAATACCAGGTTCCAAAAATTATGTAAAATGATCAAGTAGCTTAATTTTTATAAAGAAAATCATTTTTAAGCAATTAATAGGAATCTGTAGGCATTACAACATAAATCTCAAGTTTGAATTACGCTGAGTTATATTCCTTTGTTTTTTAGATTATTTTTAAAACAGCGAACAGGGACATTCTTTGATTACACAAAAATCTGATTTTCTTATTTAAAAATAAAACTACTTATCAATTTATTTGATTTTTAGAATATATATTTTCATTTCATCATAGGTACATACATCATACTGATTTTTCTTTATTTTTGTTTGTTAATACAGAGGGAATTCTAGATAGATTAAAAAATGTAATTGTGTGGTAGAGTTTGTCTTTTTGAAATGTCAAATTTTCATTAGAGGAACAGTGTTTTAAAAAGTGAATCTTCTTTGTAAAAAATGAAAAGAGATTGTTTTTTAGTTGCAATATTTTTCAGGAAATCATGCACAAATTAACATCTCATTTAACAAATTGCGATTGATCACATCAAAACTTGCTAAGAATAAATATTACCCATAGAGAAATTTACTACAATCACCAAACAAAACAATTTCTTATTAGGAAACTGAGACAAGATAAATGTTATCTTCATCCTGACAAAGATGGAAAATGACCTATATTAGTAGATAGTGGCAAAAAGAACACGTTTTTCACTATAAAAAAATTTGTAACTAAAAACGTTTTTTTAATAAAGATTTATTTGGTATTTATACAGAATACAAACAGTACTGAAATAGTATTATTTAGAAACTCATTTTTAATATGGGGAGGGGGTAACTATTCTGTACTTTCACCCAACAATTTACTAAACAAGACATAAAAATTGAACTTGAAAATTCGGTACGTGTACAATTTAATCAAGACATTAAAAAATGAAAATATCGAAAAAAAAAAAAAAAAATTTAATTTAATTTTATCAAGTAGTTTTTTTTTTTTTTTACAGCGAAAAAAAAAAATTTGTTATGATACCGATCAGAAGGTTCGATTTTTAGGAAGAAAAGCTAGTATTAAAGATGGGGAGAGAGTGTCGGCGCTTTACATTGAGTTATCTCCCCCATGGCGTGTTCAATAAATTTCATAATGGCTGACTTCAACGCGTTCTCATAAAAGCATGTTTTTCCGCTGTAAAACAAAAACTACTCAATCAAATTAAGTGAAATTTGGTGGGGGTTGGGGGGAGAGAGAGGAGATCTTCAGTCCCAAACGGACACGTACAATATAACATGTTTTCGATATTTTCATTTTTTAATGTCTTGATTAAACTGTACAAGTGCTGAAAATTCTATTTAAAAAAAAAAGAAAAAAAAAAAACACCCATATTCTGTATTTTATGTTAGTCAATATCTAAATCTGCTGAAAAAGTAATTAAATCAAGCCAAATAATAGCACCCTGCCCAGTCAAGAGCTATTTTGAAACAAGCAACTTTCAAGATTAGAAGCAGCCTCTAGAAAGTTTCTCGTTCTGCATAAGATGTTTTATTTTTATTTTAACAGACAAAAAGTAATCCCAACACTGTCAAACATTATAGGAACGTTTTCACAGCAAAGATCATGAACAATGAAGAAAGGGGATTTACCAGTCCATAAGCTGCACTGCGTTCTTCCTCTGAGGTAACATCAGCCACATATGCAAAAACAACACTAAATGTAACAGCAAAGATGCCGGATATGGATAATATTGCAAAGTACCACCTGAAAAAGAAATAATTAAATCATGAAAATAATGCACCATTTTCTTTTTCATGTTTTTATATTTAGTAGGCAATGTTAAAATTTAAGCAGTATTTTTCATTTCAATAATAAAATCACTTTTTTCTGAATTAAGTTTTTAAAAAAATGGTATTTCAAAGAAAAAATCTTTATCAGAAACGTTTTTTGGCAAATTCAAAATTTAAGAAAAAAGACAAAAACTCTTGAAAAATATCAAAGTTATATTTCTATTTCTTTCTAATTTTAACAAACATTTTGTTTTTTGTTTAGCAGTTATATTAGGACATTTTCAATATTTCAATAACAGTAAATTCAAGAAATTGAACTACAGAAATTTCAGAGCAGAAAGATGTGTTTTCCTCTTTTTGCATTTACAAAGTTCTAAAATAAGTAAACACTTGAGGAACATGTATTATTTGAATTAGACAACTAGTTATATTTACAACATGTCATCTGATGTACCTAACTTCCAACCTCCTTTAATATATCTTTTTGGACTCAGGAGGATACAATAGGATAAAATGTTGTGAATAACCAAGAATAATAGTTGGGATAATTGCAATTGCACAAATTATGAATCCTTATTTTAAAAAAAATGTTAGGACATTTCAGGATTAATATTACTTTACATTAAAAAAATTCACTTCTTTTAAGCAACCTTCTAAAATGTTATATATATAAACCACTTGCTTTGGTGTAGTTAATATTGAAAAACACTTTTTGCAAAAAAAAATTGTACAAGACAAATTGCTGTTTAACCCATGAGTGATAATTATTGGTTCATACCTTTCCTAAGTGTATTAATGGATAAATAACTGCAACACATGCAATAGAGGTTGAAAAGATGTATCCATTTTATCCTCGCTATAAATTCTATGAACTTAGGCTTTTTTTTTTAGGTCAAATGGAACAGGCAACAAGATATTAATGCAAAAGATCAAGATTGTAGAGATTTGCTTTACCATAAAATCGGTTGCCCAAACTCAAAAAATTCAGAAGGACTTTATAGGAAAAAATGTGCCAATCAGACTCCAAAGCACCTCCTAAACAAATTAATGGTAAAAAATGTCCATGATAACACTGAAGGTTGCAGTGGTCAGTCGTCACAGTCCATCAAGAGAGAAAATAACAAAGACAAGCTAGACACAATGCTTGGAGGATCATTGTAAACTTCAGTGCCTCAGTGATTCAGCTCCAAAGAGCTTGGATTGAGCTGTGCTCACAAAATGGTTGAAAAACTTATGCCATACAAAACTTGCTTGTCTGTAAAACATGTCTTTGAAAAATAAAACTGTAACATTTTCCTTTCAATCATGTTATTTTATCACAAATGGGTACATCTTTTTCGATCACCCTGTATGATAGTATTTTTCAACATTCCTACTATGTCTGGAGAGTTCCATTTAAAGAAGTGGATCAAAAACAAGAGATATTCCAGTGATTCTCTAAAATTTAATTAAAATTAGTTTCTTCAAAACCATTTTAATTTGTTTTATTGTCGTTTTTTATTACATTTTCACCCCAAACAAGGCACAGTGCCACTTTGATGTAGCGGGCTACTATCAGAGACACAAGATGCAGGGATACTACGAAGGGCGTGCAATAAGTAATGCCTCTGACCTACTTCCAGTTGTCTGAAATTTTGCATGTTCAATGATTTATATCTCTACAGGTTATGTGGCAAATTACAGCTCTGAACTAATTGTGGTTTCTGTTTTACAGGTGTTTGAACTGAATCAGGTGTGAAATGGAGTCTGTTGAATGTCGAGCAGTGATCCGGTTTTTGTATTTGAAAGGACGCACACCACAGGAGACTTTTGATGAAAGAAACTTATGGTGATAATGCCCCATCATATGACCTTGTAAAACGTTGGCATCGTGAATTCAAACATGGCTGGAAGTCTGTGAAAACAGCTCCCAGACCTGGTTGTCCCCCTTCTGCCATTGATGAGGCATCTGTCCGTCAAGTTGAGGCTGCCATTTTGGAAGATCGGCGCATTACTATTCGCCAAATAGCCCAAGATGTCAAGATTAGTACAGGGTCTGTGGAAACTATCATTCATGGCCATTTGCATATGCATAAGGTGTCTGCCAGATGGATTCCCCCGGTTGCTCACACCATTCCAGAAGTAAGAACGTGTTGAGTGCTTGAGAATGAATTTGGAGATGTGCTAAGAAGATGAGTCAAAGTTTTTCAAAAGACTGATTACACAGGATGAAACCTGGGTCCATCACTATGATCCAGAGACCAAAGCCCAGTCAATACAGACTAATAATAATAACTATTAACTGTGCTAAGTTTCGTTGCTCTACTGCTATGGGAAGTGGGTCAGGAGCATTACTTATTGCCCACCCCTCGTATGTAGGGAGTTGAGCAGGAAGATGTCTGTTTACATTACACTTGAACTTCTATGTGTCAGTACAGTTGGGGAAGCAGAAATCCGAAAGGGAATTTCAAAGTCTAGCACTTTTTGGGAACTATTAGAGTCGAAGGCTTTCTGACATCTGAGGATCTCTACGGTGTAAGGATGAGACTTTGCTGATTGTAGAGTTTGTCGGGGGTATTTATGTCAAGGGGGTATAAGGGCTCATACTTTGTCTAAGCATCTACCATTAAAATACTTGTAAAACAGGCAGAGGGATGCAACATTTCGTCAATGAGACAGATGTTGAAGCTTAGCAGACAGTTCACCACCTATTAGGTTAATGACGCTTTTTTGATCCATGTCCAGGAGTAAGACTCTAGTAGACAATGCACCAGCCCAAATGTGACAACAATACTCTATACATGGGCAAATGGCGGCCTTGTAGAGGTATAAGATACTTTCAGGCATAAGTAACTTTCTAGCACGGTAGAGAGAGCCCACTTTTCTTGCAGCAGCCTTGGTAATGTCCTCGATGTATCTGTTCCAACTCATGTTCCCTGTGAACGTTAAGCCGACAAGTTTAAACGGAGTGCTTTCAGGTAATGTATCCTTAGCCATAGCTATTGTAGGCTGAGGTTTCTTGTAATTATTAAAGGAAAGAAGTTTAGTCTTAGCAGCATTGAATGTTACCATCCATTTTTGTCCCCATTCCACTACAGACCAGGTCTTCCTCTTGGTTTTTGCCATTGCCTTGGCAGTTTCCATTCGTTTTCTCCAGGTGCCTGTTATAGAGCGTGGTATCGTCAGCAAATATGTCCATCTCGGATACAATTTTATCAATTTTATGAATATCAGGAAAAATAAAGGTTCAAAGATTGACCCCTGGGGTACACCAACATTTATATCATAGTGTTTTGACATATGACCATGAAGAACAACCTGGATTCTTCTCTTATTTAGGAAAAATGTAATTATGTTAAGTAATACTATAGGATCTGATTTTCATGAGAAGACCATCGTGCCATACCCTGTCAAAAGCCTTAGATATATTTAGGGCTACTGCCCTCCTCTCTCCTATCTTATCCAGTGCATGGTATATATGTTCAGAGATTACAGTTATGATATCTGCAGTAGAATGGGTTTGCCTAAATCCATGTTGATGGTCAGACAGAAGTTTAATAACTGTAAGGTGGTAAACTAGAACTTGATTAATTAAGGACTCAAATATTTTGGTGAAATGGGGGAAGAGGCTAATGGGGCGATAATTTAATGGTTTTGGTTCTTTCACCAAAAAAACTGGTACCACAGAAGTAGTTTTCCAAGTCAGGTAAGCAAGATTCATTAAGGCATTTGTTGAAAAGTTTGGAGAGAACTGGAGCAACCTTAGTGGAGCATTTTGTTAATAGTACAGCCAGAATAAGATCAGGTTCACATACTTTTAAGGTGTCTAGGTTTTTTATATCAATCATGAACTTGATAAAGGGTGATTTTAACATCATCTAGAGTGGTTTCTGTCTGCAAAGGAAAATCAGGGAGGGAGTGTTTTGCTAGGTCCAAAGAGTTTGAAACAAACCAATGGGCAAGCATGTTAGCTTTCTTGGTTGCTGTGCAAACAACCTCATGATTGTTAGATAGTGGAGGAATTGTTGATTGCCCATTATTTATTACACTGTTGTAGATTTTCCAGAAATCACGAGTTTCTAATTTCTGCACTTTACTGCGTTTTCTGGTGGTTTCGGTATATTCTCTCTTAATTGTTGCTATTTCTTTCTTACTGTTAGCTTCTATAAACTTTTGTTAAGGTACTGGACACTTATGCCGGATAAATCTGCGGTATGCATGTTGCCTTTGAGCAATGGCAGCTGTGCAAGTAGAAGTAAACCATTGGGAAGAGTGGTGTTTGCTATAGAACTTCTGTGTGAGAACGTGCTGCATATGCTGGTTTGTCACATTATATAGTGTATCAACCTTTATCAGTATACTTGACGTTGAAACAATATTGTCAATGATTAATCACAAGTTGCAATTTTACCCAAAAGCTTGCATGTGTTTTCTAAATGATATGAACAAATGCAATTCAGACTTAGAATTTAACTTTAAAAAAAAAAAAAAATACAGGCAAATCTTTATGATGTATGCACCCATCACGGAATAAAGATAACATTCCAAAAATCACAGAAATCAATCTAGTATTTTTTTTTTTTAAACTAAAAAAATCAAATTTTATGAGGAAGCAGAACAGGAACCGCCATATTATTTTTGAACATGTTAAAATTTCAAGCTGACAACTTAATTTAATTTGAATTTGGCGATTAAAAATAAAAAAAATATCTTCAATTCACAATCGTAAAACTTTTTGTTAAAAATTGTAATTTTTGATTTAAAAAAAAAAAAAAAAACTATTTCAATTTACGAGATTTTTCAATTTGACATTTTCATTCTGTGACAAGTACATATGTCAAAGACTTTTCTGTATTTTTCTTTTTTTAATTTAGTTGAATTCTAAATAGAAATCATAAATGCAATAAATATAACTGGACTTGAGTTTAGCTAAGCAGATTCCAAAGGTTGCATTGGTATGCATTATACCACTCTTGGCCATCTGTTTGACTGTCCTTGCATACATGTGCAGGGACAGAGTGGTAGTTGAAGGTGTATTTTACACTAGTGAGACATGTATATCAGCATCAACTAGAAAAAACAAAGAACCCAAGAAACTCCTTTTCCAACCCTTAAACTATAGTGTTAATCAAATTTTTAATGATCTATAAATACAAGTTAGAAAAGCATTTCGTGCAAGGCATGAAAATGGTAGCACATTTTTTTTTTATAAACTTTTAAAATTAAAATACAAGATTTAATTTTACTTCTAATCTTCTAGAGACAGCAATTAATAATTTGCTTTTCTGGAGGCCTCCTTAATTTTGATCATTGCTTTCAGTGGTGCTTTGGAGACCTCATTTTTTTTTTCTCACTGCTCACTTATAAAATTGATTTTTTTTTATTCATTATATTTTGCTAGAAAATGGTAGATGAACTTTGTTTTAAAGCATTGGAGTTCAAAAATAATGAGAGACAAAGAAATAAGTTTTAAAAGAAATATGCTAAGCATACTTTTTTAATATTGTTATGTTATTTATGGCCCTGATCAATAATCTGAAACAAACTCTAGAGCAATAAATTATTAATACAGTATGACACTCAGTAAATAGTATATGGTGCACGTAATAGTGCTCAATTCCCTATATCTAACAGTTGCGTGCAATAATGCAGGAGACCAGTTGAGATGTAGTAGATGCGGAATTCAAATGTACTCAATATTCTAAATACAGCTGGTGCTGAATTGAACAGTGCTCAATATCCTAGATAGAATATATATAAGAGCTGAGCGAGAGAAAAGGAAAATAAACATAAGAATGAAAAATAGAAGTAAAGAGAAAAGGGGGAAAAATAAAAGAGTAAATTTAATTGTATGTGCTTTTCTGTTTTATGCTTTGAATCAGATTTTAATGGGTTTTTTTTATTACAAATAACTTTTTCACTCAAGTAAAATATTGAAACAAAAATGATTTAAATTTGCTACAGGTATACAAAAATATATTCATTTTTTTCTTAATTCAAATTAAAAATTAAATAAAATATAATCTTACCTGAGATACAAGTTAGAAAAGCATTTCTTGCAATGCATGAAAATAGTTAAAGAAATGCTAATTTTTTTTTCTAACCTTTAAAAATTAAGGTACAAGATTTAATTTGAAAATTATCATTTTGCAATGAACTTTTATAAACTTTATAAAGCAAGATATAAAATTTTTTAATTTAAATTGAATCTAAAAATTACCTTGGATTTATTTTATGTTATGTACATTTTGCTGCATTTAAACAAAAATTTAGTTGAAAATTATGTATCTATATTGTTTATTTCTAAATAATAGATAAATTTATTTTATTTTAAACGTGCAACAAAATGTACATAACAAAATAAACTCACGATAATTTTTAGATTCAATTTAAATTTAATTTTTATACCTTACTTAGTAAAATTTATAAAAGTACACTCTGAAAATTGATAAATTTCATTTTTTGAAGTGAGGAATAAAAAGATATAAAACTCAGGGGACTTGATAAGTGCTATATAAAACACTAAATAAAAGTAAGGAGACCTTTAAATCACTACTAAAATCAAATTTTACCCCCACGATAGAAATAAAATTACATTTTAAAGTGAATAATAAAAAATAAAAAATACAACTCTGGACGCCTTCAGCACTAAATAAAATTAAGGAGGCCTCCAAAACACTACTAAAAACAAGTTTCTTAACCCCCACCCCAAGAAATTATTTTTTTTTGTTAAGTGAGCATACTTAATAGCAACAATTCAAAGGTCAACAACAACCAAAATCTGAGTCTCTCTCCTTCGACCTTGAGTACCTGGTGCAATGGAGCAAAAAGATAGCTTTTAATGAATCCAAAACCAAACTTCTATATTTTCACCATAAACGCTGTATGTTATGTAATCACCAGGCAACGCCAGCTAGAAAGCATGTATTCAGTTATCGGTTTGTTTGTTTATCTAATTGTTTATCTGTCTAGCGAAGTAAATAATAGTTTGAATCATGGACAACAATAAGGAGTAAGCATTGCAGGTGCAGAAGGGTCAAAGTTGTGACATATATCAAAGTCTGTGACCAATTAAGTTGCACCAGGGAGGTGGTGGAGCGAATGGGGACCGGATTTGATGTGTTAGGAGTTCCGGTTTTGAGTAACTAACCCGAAGACAGTCATGTATATTTCTATTATACACACAGACTAGGCAGGCACGCCATTAAAATAGACATTAACTTGACGATCACGGACCTGATAAAGATGACAGTAAAGAGTTAAATAAAGAAGTTAAATAGAGTGCTAGAGAACACACAAATAAGTAGATAAGAACAAGACCTTCTCATTACATTATATAACACTGATCTCTACTTGGCCCCAATTGATATGAATGACTTATCTCAAAGAAGCTCCCTGCTTTGACAAGATTCTGCATCTGACCATCACTCTTTTTGCCAGGGTAGCCATAAAAATGGTGATACATTCTACCGCTCCAGAAGGTATGTAACTCCATATGCAATCCTCTACCTGTATAAGAGCCAACTACATCCTAAATTGGAGTACTGTTGCCACATTTGGGCAAGAGCTACCTGGGGCACTATCCTGTCTTGACAAAGTTCAAAACCAGCTTCGAAACCCAATAAATAATGTCCTTTTCTCTTCCCTGCAACCTCTTTTACACAAAAAAGATGTTACGAGCTTGCCTCTGCCCTATCATTATTTTCATGCAAAGTTCTCATTTAAACGTCAATGTATGGCCCCCTCATGTCAAATTTTCACACAAAAAGATATGACACTAGTTTTGCTACAACCACTATCAACAATTTTTTCTAGACTATCTGCGCTTAAATCTAAACACAAATTCCATAAACAAAGCTTTCCTAAAACTGGTTTCTTGTGAAACTGTTCTGCTGGCCTGCTTTCCAGCTGATTACAATATAATCATCTTCAAGTTCAAAGTAAACAAGTTCTTGTTGAGCTGTCTCCTTACACAATCAAATTATACTCACTTCCCACCACTAACAATTACTATTTTGTTGTCCCGGAAACCATCATGCACTCATTAACCCTTATCATAGGCCTTTGGGCCTTGATAAGTTGTGGCTCCCACAAAAATTTTTTTTTTTTAAATATAATTTAAATAAATAAAACAGGTGGATTTCAGAACACTAATGAAAGTACTAAATAAAAGTAAGGACGCTTTTAGAGCACTATTAAAACCAAGCTTTTACTCCACTAAAAAAAATTTATATTTTAAGTGAATATTTAAAAAAAACTCAAGGGACTACTATTGAAAGCATTTAATAAAATTAAGGAGGCCTCCAGAGCACTACTAAAACCAAGTTACTAAGCATCATCTCTAAAAGATAAAATATTTTTTAAAAAAAGCAATAAAAAAAAAAAATAAATAAAACTCAGGAGGCTCAAAAGCACTATAGAAAACACTAAATAAAAGTTAAGAGACATCCATACCACTACCAAGCTTTTACCCCCCCCCCTCTTCAGAAGAGAAATTTTTTTTTAAGTGATCAATAGAAAAAAATCAGAAGACCTCCATAGTGCTATTGAAATCATAAATAAAGTAAGGAGACTTTCAGAACTCTACTAAAACTAAGTTATTACTCCCCAATAAAAGAGAAAATATATTTTTTAAGTAATAAGAAGTAAGGCCTCCAGATTGCTATTGAAAGCAATTATGAAAATTAAGGAGGCCTTAAACTACTCTATGATTTGATGTGTTTTTATTTTTTTGTTATACAACTTCTGTCACAAGATTTTGTTTGTTTTTCATATGAATAGAATTCTGTAAAAGTAACTTTTTTTATATTTTAAAGTATCTTGCCTTTTGTAACAGTAATGTTGTACACTACTTTTATTTGGCAGAAAAAAAACATTTTAAAATAAGTTAAAACACACAAAACTTATCCATCTAAGTAGAAAAGTAACTGCCTTTCACACACAAGTATGTAACGTTTTCACCTAAAATTATTTAAAAGATCACAAATCTACACAAGGAGCCCTCCTGTTCACTAATAAAGCAAAGTTTCTAACCTCTGTCAGTTTTAATAGAATTTAAAATATGTCCTCAAATAATGTGCCAAGCAAACATTGTGATAAGTACACACAGAGTTTTAGTATAATATAGATTTTTTTTTCGCTCTGTTGGTATGTGTCTGTTACTCTCTTTCTCTTCATTTGCATTTCTCTTCCTACTGCAACCATCTCATTTGTATGTAATGTCTTAAAGATTAAAAAAATCTTAAATTTTCAAAACAAAAACTTAACTTTCTTCAAATTTTTTTATTGTCTAAAAACGAAAAGTGTTTAGAATGAAATAAGCAAGATTTTATATAGGTTCATTAACAAATATTCAATAGATAAGAAAAATTGATACAAAAATTTAAAATATTACAAAGCAAGAGATTGACAATTATGTCCTTGCAAAGCGAAAGTGTCTATTAGTAGACATAGTAGAAAACATTTAATACTTCTGTGCCAGGACGATTGTTTTGTTTAGCAAATAATAAAATTTGAATGTGTTTTTAATAATTAAATAAGCATCCTCACAGAAACCAGAATGTATAGGTGACATATTTTTTATAATTTTAGGACTGCTGAGAATTTTAAATAACTAAACTATACATAAACACTGGAAGGAAGGTATTACTTTATTTTAAGTAATATTTGCAAGAATGCTACCATTTAATAAGAGTAAACAAATATTGTAAAAATAACACCTCTTGATTTGATTAATATATAAATAGATGTATAATATTATATTAATTAGATATATAAAAAATGAAAAGATATATAGAAATAAAATTTATAAATATTATGCTATGTCAAAGCTATTTAAAGTAATTTCAGAATGTTCATAAAATAAACCCTAACCTGTTTTGGTGAATATACTTTTCATATTGTAAAAAAGGACCTGCAAGATTCACTCCAATATTGTAGCATAGTATGCTACTCTCATTTTTTGGAAATTTTAAGTTGCTTGCTTAAACATTGTAGCCTTTACTCTTATTAAAAATCAATTTTCTATGTTTTGTTAATTTTACTGTCAGTATGTATAAATGCATATTCTTACTCTTCAATCTTGTTTGCAAGTAAAACTCAACGATTCAATAAAGTATAACAATTCACAGGGTATATACATTTTGGGACATCCTGTATACAAGATATAGAATCTGAATCTTGGAAAAAAAGCAAGTCTTTAATTTTCATGTCTTGAAAAGCCAGCTGGAAAAATAAAGCAAGATAGAAAAGTGGCCGAGTTTAAGATTGTATGGCTTTCTCTTCTATACAAGCATCATAGTCACTAGAGTACAAAAAGGAAATAATCCTCAAGTTGTTTTCTTCATTTTGGTTACTAGTATATATATTTTTTACAAAGGAGTCACCACTTATCAAGGCTTGGAGGCCACTCGAGGATAAGAGTTAATGATTACATGGTAGTCAATGGGACAATATTGTAGTAATCGTTAGTATTGGAAATTTGGTAAATTGGATCACTTAAGCGAACGCCTCATATCTCTCCTAGAACAGGAAAGCCATTTTGGTAGAAGATGAAAGAAACGATGGAAATAATTTAAGGAAATGCAATGAGAAAAAAAATTCCAAAAATGTTGGCCTGCAATTGTGTTATACCTGGAAACTGATTACTTTGGATCTGGTGTCCATGGTAACATTCAACAAGAGTGCCTACACCAGAGAGAACATTATGAAAGCTGACTACTTGAATAGACAAGGATTCATTTTCATATGCAAAGTGTCTTGACAATATAGAGAAGAAAAAAAAACAATCATTTCTAATTCAAATGAAAGCAAGAATCACAGCAATAATGAAGAGATACAAGTTTTGCTTCAGGCCAAGTTCCATTTCACAATAATGATAGGAAAGTTATGAATCTATCTCTTTTCTAATAATTGAATTTTTCGTGGATTTGTATTGAAATGCACACATCCAATTTAACACTTTTAAGGTCAATAATGTCAGAGGTTAACCGAGTGATGGCTCTGTATTAAAAATTATAAGCTTAGAATAAATGTCATGGAAATATATAAGTTACTATAGAATGACTATGATTTTGTCCATGATAAAATGTAGAGCATGTGGGGGGGAAAAATTTTTTTTTTTTTTTTTTTTTTTTTAAATCGCAATATATATCTACATATCTATAAAAGTGAATGTGTGTGTGTGTCTGTCTGTGTACATTTCCCTACACAATAACTCTGTCAATTTTTAGTCTACAGACTCGAAATTTGATATACAGGGTACTGAGATTTGGGAAAATCTATGTGATCGGTTTTCGGCTAGAAATTTTACTGTTAAAGGGTCAAAGTTCAATGATTTGACCTTTGAGAATTCTACCAAACTCCTCCGACAATTTGGGGTCTAAATACTTGAAATTTTAGATATAGGCTCCTTGGACATGGATCTAACTTAATAACTTGATTTGAGCCCAAAACAATAAATTTTAAGAGGTCATAATAGGGCTCAAAGTTAAAAAAATTGACTTTTTTTTTTTGCTCAAAATACACCTCCAAATACCCGGGCAACGCCGGGTACCCATGCTAGTACTTAAAAAAAGCACAGTTGAAGTTACTTTAATATCTATGTGAGAAGGAGAAGGAACAGAGACAAGGAGGAAAGGGACAGGAAAAAAGAAAGAAAGGGACAGAGACAGGAAAAGAAAAGAAAAAAAAACAGAGATAAGGTTCAGAAAAAAATGAGAAACTTTGCTGGAATGTAACTTATTTCGTTCCAGCTGACCTACTTATTTGGTTCATCTGTTATCTTCACTACTTTCTTTAACTCAGATTGCTGGTGTTATTTGTGCACTCACTAATATGCAAGTTTAAACATCTCTTCAATTAAGCATAACAATTACAGGGTGGAACGATAAAATTGTTGCCCTAGAAAAGACGACTTGATTCCATTTCCGTTTGATGAAAACTGGTTTTCTTTTTTTTGTTGCAGACCATCTACTAGTTGGCAAGTTATGTACAAATCACAAAAGCGATAGGAGCATTCTATCATGTCTGAAAGTGACACAATGTCTAACGAGTGAGATCGGAGATGCGCCACTGTACAACTCATGCTCTCTACTGATCCAAGTTATGACAATAGTGACAATAGGACCATTACAAGCACCCTTAAAATGTATTGCTGGATTGTTGATGGTTATTCAACAGGAACGTGCCCAAGATGATGAAAAAGTTTCTAGTCACGGTTATGGTCTTCGGTGTGGTTTCGACTTTAAAGTCGACATCAAAGTGTACCTGGATGTGCTAAAGAGTGTGGTGATTTCCTGGTGTAATCAGGTGACAGCTGGCTGACTAGGGGTGTGGCAGCAGGACTTGGCGCTGGTTCACAAGTCCAAAGAGACCCAGGCTTGGCTCCTGAAGGAGTGCTACGACTGACTCTGTACCTTTCTCTCAGTGGCCGTCCTTCATCCCGACCTGAATCAGCTGAACTACCTCCCACAACACCGCTTATAGAAAAGGCATGCTCTTAGTTCCAGACCTGTATCGAGGCAGTGATTTAGGCTGAAGGTGGCTATATTAAATAGATGCCAGCTCTACTACATAATCAAGTTACCTGAATTGATTTTTTTCAATAAAAGTTTTAGAATAAAGCTGTAGTGTTGGGTTATTTTTTTTTTAAGGTGACACAATACCCTTTATTGTGTGGAAGGGATTATTTTCTAAATCTATAAAATATTTATTAAAAAAATCTGTAAACTTATCTCTATTAAAAAATTGTATGTTTATTGTGTCAACTAACTTTTGGTCTTTGAACCAAGATCAAAATGTAGTATCTGTTCTTCACATGCTACACTTTACAATTTCTTGTTCTCTCAGTGGAGGAGAAATCCTTCACGACTAAGACAATTTTTAATTTTTGTTCCTTTTCTCCACGTGAAAAAACGGCCCTCCTGGTGTCTAACTCTGTCCCGTGGAGAGGCATTGTAAATAGGAACTTTTATAATAAACAAATTGAATCATTTTCTATGTTTTTGTTATTTATTAGTAATCAATTGTTGAAATTGAAGTATTCTTCAAATTTTTCCAGTTTGAATTATAAGCCTGTGTTATGACCTATGAAACCTTTTTAGGGTTTCCTTGCAAACGTTTTTGATTATAAATAACTTATAAAAAAATCATTTAAGAGAAATTGTATTTTACTTATAGCTGACAGAATTACTGATTTTTAAGTTTCCCAAAATAATTTTTATACAAGATGGCAGATCCAACAAAAATTTCATTGTTTGCCAATTTTATTAAAGATTATGTAAATTATACACTATACCTATCATCCCAAAATTTTTTATTGACCTTGTGCCTAATTCGCACATTATGTAATATTTTTATATTTTGTGCAAATAAATATTACAAAGTTCTGATGCTACACTTGATTCTGACCTTTGTCAATGAAGTAGAAATCCTAGACTGAGGCAACGTATTTGTTCAAATCCAGAGTGTCCTTTTTGGGGGAGCTGAATTTTCCCCCAGTTTAAAAACTCACCTTGTGTTTAACTTTGCTCTCATGAGAAACAACTAAATCGCAGCTTACATATATATTAGATGTGACTCATTGGTTCATAATAACTACCACTAGTTACTCGACTTTTACTTTATTCAAAAATTCATCAGCTGTGCTAAATATTTATACATATAAATATTTTTTTTTTACAAAAGAGTCACTATTTATCAAGATCCAGAGTACAGTCGACAATGGGAAAATGTAGTAAGCATGAGTAGAGGGAATTGGGTAAATTGGATTACTTAAGGGGAATGGCTCATCAAGAACTTGTTTACATTGGACTTGAAGACAACCAAATTGTAGTCAGTTGGAAAGCATGAAAATTAAAGAGTTCCACAGACATGCAGTTCTCAGCAAAAAGCTTTGTTCATGGAATCTATGTTTAGGTTTAGGTACAGATAAAGAGTGAGGGAAATTATTGATAATGGTTTCAGCTAGATGAGTGTTTTTCGTGAAAATCAGGCCAGAGGGGGGGGGGCATTGATTTAAGCTCAGACGAGCACTTGCCATGAAAATAAAGCAGAGACATGCTCGCAACATTTCTTCTGTGGGAAAGAGGTTGCATGAAAGAGAAAAGGGCATCCCCCACTAGGCTACGAAATCTATTTTAAACTGTCAAGGCAGGATAAGCTGCTTCTAGCAGCTCCTGCCCAGATGTGGCAACAGAACTCTCTCCTTGGATATACTTGGTTCTTATACAAGTAGACAATTGCATCAGTAGTGAGATATTTACTGGAGCGGTAGAACAATCCCAATATTTTCCCAACAACCCTGACAATGGATTTGATGTGCATGTTCCATTTCAGATCAGGAGTAAAGGTCAGACCTAGAAGTTTTTCAAAAAAGAGAAAAAGGAAATACACCCAGCTCCATAGACAAACTAACCATTTCATTTAACAATGGTAAAATCCAATTCAAACACGGATATCAACCAAAAACCAGCAATATAACTTTGTTCATCATTTCTTTATATTTTTACCAAAAGGATATGAAGAGTTTGTGCTTAGTTAATTAGTGGATTGTTCTTTCCAAATGCAAAATTCTAACATGCTTAAGTCATAAATAGCAGTAAAGTGATTGGCAAATTGAAGGCTCCTTTTTCATTAGCTACTACACTGAGGTGTAAAGACTCCTTTCCTAAGATTACTCCACTACCCCTTGATCCTCACCATACTGAGGAATATCAAGTAAAATTTTTGAAGTCTTTGGTATGGTTTGACTGAGAATTGAACCCTCATCTCTCAAATCCATAACAACACTGTGCCAAATTAACCAATCAAGTTATACTGTCATGTAAACAATTTTCAAAAGTCACACAATCTAGAAATTTAATTCATTTTTATTTTTTTTTGCATTAAAATTAGTTATTTCATTTTACTGGAATAATATAGAGGAGCTCACCTTTTATCATGACTGATATGCCACTTGAGGAAAAGGAAAAGGGTCAATAACTGTCAGGTGATACATCACCATGATTCAAGGTGGTAATTTAATAGAAATTATTTAAGAGGATGGCTTAAGAACTTGTTTATATTGGACTTGAAAGTGACGATGTTATTGTCAGCTAGGAAGCAGCCTTGCAGTATTGTGTTCTACAGACAGGTAATTTTAGGAAAATAACTTGTTTTGTTTAGTTTTAGACACACTAAGGAAAACTGTTGACAGTGGTTGTAAGTAGATGAGTGTTTGTTGTGAAAGATGGGGGGGGGACCAGACTGACAGTTGAGCACCTTCCATGAAAATAATGATAGAGCAGAGATAGACTCTTAATGTCTCTGTGAAAAAGAGGTAGTCGAGAAGAGGACATTACCCACTAGATTTTGTACCTTGTCCAGATGTGGCAACAGCACTGCATCTTAGGATGTGTTTGGCTCATATGGGTAGAAGACTGCATCTGAAGTCTTGCAAAGTGGTAGAACCATCAACCTTGGCAACGGCTTATATTTCAGATCAAGAATGAAAGTCCCAGAAGTTGTAAAGAAGGGGTGCTTTCTCAAGATGAGAGCCATTTATTTCAAATGGAGTCAAGTGGTGATAAGAACATTTCGGTAATGAAAAGATAGAAGCTTGATTTTCAAGAAATAAAAGAAAATCCAAAACTGACTTTACCTCAAAATCTGTCAGAATATTTTTAAAAAATGATAAACAGATCAAATCAACATAAAATATCAGTCGTATTTAATAAAATTTGCTTAAGAAGTGCTAACTACTACATGAAATCAAAAATTATTTTATTCTAATGTAGTTTTCATCTTATTTTATTACAGATTAATTTCATTGAAATTTATATCAGAATATGGAAAAAAAGGAAAATATTGTGATGCATTGGTGCACATACCATGGACTTATTTTCATAAGTGGAATAGGGGCACATGTGAAAGATACAGTCAAAATGAGGAATGGTTTTCGTCCCCAAACATCAGAAAGGGCTCCTACAAGTGGGGCAGCAAGGAAGGACAGCATTCCCTGAAAATAAAAAATACACAAACATAATTATTAAAGGCCATCAGATTTCTTTTTCCTAGTATTTTGATGATATCGTCAAGGTAAGAAAATTTCTTGACAAGCTCAATAGCCTCACTATTCAAATACACGTTCTCAACATCAGTTTTCACTGGTCACCATTGTTATACATTTCTTGCACAAGAAATGATTGTAATTTCTGATTTTATTGCACCTTTCGTGTATCGAATACTTACCAGTACAACAGAAAATTTAGTTACTTCCTTTCTAAAAACTTGGGAAGTGGGTCCAACATGGCTTTCATAATAGACCTCTCCACTACTAATTATGTGACCTGCTAACCTCACAGGTAAAGACCTACAGTCACAGACCTATAGTACTGACAATCTTCTGTTTCAATTCTCAAAGAAATTACTGAGAGATTCATAAAACTTGTCTAAAAGTGACTGCATTTTATTTTACAAAAGATAAAATTATTTTACATTAGGACACATGCAATTAAAACAATGTTTTGACAGAAAAATACTGTCAAGTTTTATATTTGTTGAAAATTTATTTAATTATTAATTCACACATGACTAATTTTATGTTAAAAATGCACAGGTTTTAAAATCATCTTTAAATGATTTTTTTTTACAATCTTTTATCTTGATACTACAGCAAACAAACTTAACTGTATATTTCTCTCATGAGGATCTTTAGAATAAACTATTTAAAGTGAATTTGACCAGAAAGTTTAAAATTGTTTTTTGTTTTTTTAACTCCTAAACTTGTTAAACCATTTTTTCCAGTTTGTTTTCTTAAAACTTTTCACAATATTATCCATATACAGTAATACCTTCAGATTTAAATGCACTAAGATAATATTTTTTCTGAGATATGATTTTAACAAATCATGCAACACCATCAGGAGGTGGCAGAGTGTTCGACTATCCAAGTTAATGCAAATGCTCACTCAGCAGCCGAGATTACCCAAACTTCTCTCTCCTTTGAAGATTGTAATGCTGGGTATGGGGCAACATTACCCTGCTTTTTATTGAAACCAGCTGAGAGTTCTTTTTAGTATCCTCACTGTTCCCTTAAGTACAATTGTCTGGATCTATTTTGCACTTGGTTCACCAGGAATATTAGTTAGGTAGGACTTCAGGTTCTTCTTCATAAGCCCTGTGGCACCTATAATAACTGATATGATTGATATCTCAAGATTCCAGTTTCTTTTCATATCATGCATGAGACCTTGATATTTGGTCTGTTTCTCCTTTTCAGCTCTGTTCAGACCTCCATCATTAGGGACACTCACTTCAACCAAGGTTGCAACTCTGACTTATTCCATATGTTCACTGTCATTATATAGAAACCGTTGTGTTTACAATTCTTGTGCATTTTCCTTTATTTGATTGAGATTGATTGTGTGAACCATGGGTCCTAAGTATAATGGTACAGATGTGGATAAGAAAAAAAAAAAAGAAAATTAGCAAAGCATGAATGAAGTGTGAGAATCTGTGATTTAGTCGTTGAATGTAACTGCAAAAATTCTCAAACAAAAGGATACAATAAAGGTGCAGCCTTTTAAAGATGTAATTATAGCAAAGTTGCATTCTGATTTGCATAGTGAGACGGAGCGTCTACCTTTGATATGGATAAAGGAAAAAGAACTGGCTGTTGACTCGATTACAGAAACAATTTCTGAAAAGGCTGTTACCATCATAACTTTAAACAGGATGCAGCTGAGGAGGGAAGAGAGTCATTACAAAGCACTGGAGATGAGTTTGAAGCTAGCTGTGGCTGGTTTGAAAATTTCCAAAAATGAACTGGCATCCACTCAGTTGTTAGGCATGGTGAAACAGTAAGTGTAGATGTGAAGAATTTATTCAACACTTTAATTCTATTGCTGCCCAGGAAACTTACCTCAAAAAGTATATAATTGTGATGAGACAGAACTTTTTTTCTTTTTTTTCTTTTTTTTTTTCAAAGATGCCAAGAGGACCTATATCATCACTGAGGGAAAGAAGATTCTGACATAAGCCTATGAAGGATAGGCTTATTCTCACCCTTTGTGCTAATGCTACCTGTAATTGTATGATGGAGCCATTGTTGGTGAACCACTGAGAATCCCAGGGCTTTTAAAGCCTATAAGGTGTTGAAAGAAAAGCTAATAGTAAGGCCTGGGTAACACAGCAGTTCTTCATAAAGTGGATGAACTTAGACTTTGCTGTGAAGAAATACCTAACACAAAGTGGTCAACCACTTAAATGTCTCCTTCTGTAGGATAATGTTCCTGGTCATCCTTCAGGTATTGAGGATGACATCTTGGATGAAAATAACTTCATTCCAGTATATCAGCCAATCAACAGGACATCTATCTTCCAGCCTATGAATCAACAAATGACATTGATTTTCAAGAAACTCTACACACTACCAAAACTTCATTTTAAGAGAATTTTGGAAAGATCATTATAATATCATAATCTGCCTAAAATTGACCAATCTTTCCCAGAAGTGTGTGTGTGTGTGTGTGTGTGTGTGTGTGTGTGTGTGTGTGTGTGTGTGTGTGTCAGAGTCATCAGTGGGTACTTTCGTAAACAGACTCACTACATCTAGACTCACCATCTGGTTGGTGGGCGGCCGAAAAATACAATTGCGAATTACCTAGGACCTCTATCCAGCGTGGCTGATGCTACCCTGTGAAGTAAAAAAAAGGGTTCCACTCAAAGTTCCATCAAAATTCCCTGAGTTCAACAAGACACATCTGAAGATGGTCAAAGGTTACATCGACCGTAACATTGTGAAAAGCACACTCACGATGAGAAATGTAGTCCTTTGAATCCAAATAATATGAATAACCAATCCTCATCTAAAAAAATCAGAAACTATTTTTTATTGTTTTTATTAACATTTATTGTCATATATCAATTTCTATATCATTACTGTTGTATTCATCTTTCTTTAATGATTGTCGAGTGTAATTTGAACATAATTTGAGCTTGTTTTGGATAAATCTTACCCTTGGAATGGATTAATTGTTTAATTCAAATGGGAATAATTATTTTGAGATATGTCAACGTTCATGGAATTAATTAAATTTGTATCTCAAGGTATTACTGTATTTTATAGAGATCTTTAGTTTTTAATATCAAGAGTCAATAAACGTTTAATCTCAATTGTAAGTGTTCTAACTTGTTTGTTTTTGCCATTTAAATCTATTAAAACTTTTTTGTATAAAAAGAATGTTTCAAGTTTCTTATTTCCATGAGGAAATTTTTTTATATAAAAAGTATTAATGTCCAACAGTATAAGTCAAACAAACATATTTCCATTAAAAAATGTATAAACTTAAACTTTATATATTTACTTCCAAATAGTTTTTAATATTTTGCATTAACAAGTGTCATAATACTTATAAAATCCGAATCTTATTTAGAATTTGATTTCATAAAAAAAAATCTTTTTGATGTATATACTCATCATGAAATGAGTATGTCATATTCTAAAAATCACACAAACTGATCAAGTATGTTTTTTTTTAAACTGAGAAAATAAAAAATTTACAATTTTTAGTGAAACAAAGTTATTATTTTGAATACAAATACAATCTCAATAGTCAAATTAAATTCTTGAATTCGAACATATTTCAAGAAAACTTAGCGGCCCCCAGTTCTCTCATACCACTAATCATAAAATTTGATCTCATTAAAAAAAACTTTGTCAATTCACATGATTTTTGTAATATGACATCTTCGTTCCATGACATAAAAATTTGTATTTTTTTATCAAAGAAAAAAAAAAGAAAAAAAGTCCCCTATAGAATGCTATAATTTATTTTTAAGTTTTGTTTTAGACAACTTTTTCTTCTACTTTTAAATTGTTCGCCAATTTAAAAAAAAAAAAAAAAAAAAGTCTTTCTGACACTATCCACCCACCCACTTGAAGTGCTTTTCTTTTTCATATAATTTTAAATTGTCCGCGAAAGATTTGCATGCCATGTGAGAAGGCAGTTTGCTACACGAAGACACATTTAACAGCCGGCATTTATGCTACCGCGCGCACTTGCATAGTGTAAACGAAAGCTGTAAAATGACGGAGAATAGTCCCTGGGTTCAGGGGTTAACACCATGCAAACGGTAAATTTATGACGGGTTTGATTATCAGATTCGTTGTCAGCGATTTCGAACACCCCTACAAAATCAAATTAGAATGGTCGGTGTTCTGTTGTAGCGTAGCACTATATATATTTACCATAAAAATGTACCCATGTTGCCTAGAATACATATTCCATAATAAGTTCAAGAGTTTAGGATTTTATCAAGCAGATACATATTGATGTTCACACACCAATCCTGTTATGACTTAATACAAGTTAAAATTTGATATAGAGCAATTCCTTTCTCTATTAAATTTTTTGTATTTATAGTTTCTAAGGAGTAGGTGAGAGTTTCAATGGGCAAACAAAAATAAATAATGTGCCCATTTTATTTGCTGTAATGCTCAGAAAATACATATTCATAATGATCGTTTCAAGATTTTAGGAGATTAGCTACTACATAGAGAAGTCTCACAATGTTTAGGTAAGTAAAACAAATACTACAGAATCGCTAATTAAAAAAAAATTAATTAAAATAAATAGATTTGCATTTAAAAGTAACAAAATCGTGCATAAAAATTTGATGGAATATTATAGCTCGATGATACAACATCAGGCTGCAAATTGGGCAGTTACGAGTTCAATCGTTCTTAAAAGGATAGCCATGCTGATGATTTGTGCTACCCAGAAACATGTGTTCATGGATAACGTTTGTGCATATGAAAAATATATAATATTCAAATAAAAAATTTTTAATATTCAATAAATGAAATTAATAATAAAAAAATGTCAAAGAAAAAGAAAAAGGGAGGGGGGTCGCAAAATAAACAAAGGACAGGTAACTCCCTCGATGCTTAGATAAGCAAAATAATTAACTACTACAAAATTTCTAATCACAAAAAAAAGCAAAAGATCTTTATATATATATATATATTATATATATATATATATTTGTAGTATATAAAGTGGGAAACAGTTATAGATACTAGTCTGATTGGCAATAAAGTAACTCTAGAAGCAGTTGTGCGTGTGCGGAAATCAGATATATAGTTACAACTAGCTCGCAATTTTATAGACAAATTAGGCCAATAAATGTTATAGACTTTCCCCACCAAGATTTGCAAGTGTATGAAATTCTGAAAAAAAGTGTCATTTGTTAATTTGACATAAACCGACTCATTAAAGCCAATAAAGATAGACATATTTTAAAAATAATATCAAACAAACACAATCTATTAGCTTCACTTTTGTAATCTTTACAAGTTGAAAACTTAAATAGAAACTTTGGTATGAACAAATGATTCATTGTTTTTTTTTGGTGAGGATTTATTTATTAATGTTTTTGTTTTTTTTGGGGGGGGAGGGGGGCTGTTCAAACGTTTCAAGCAATTATTGCCATTTTAACAATTTTTCAAATGTACTCTTTGACTTTATTCAGGCACCTTTTGTCATAACTGACAATCCCAGCTAAAAGAATTTCAGAAAAAAAAAATGGCAACATTAAATTAAAAGATTACCTGAGTGTTTTGTTTTTTTAATTTTCTTCCTTTGAAGATTATAATGCTGGGTATGGGGCAGCCAAACCAGCCAACATTCCCCTGCTTTTTATTGAAACCAACCGAGAGTTTTTTTTTAGTATCCTCGCCGTTCCCTTAAGTGCAATTGTCTGGATCTCTTTTGCACTTGGTTCACCAGGAATATTAGTTAGGTAGTACTTCAGGTTCTTCTTCATAAGCCCTGTGGTACCTATAACAACTAGTACGATTGATATCTCCTTAAGATTACCAAATGCCAAGGTACATGAGACCTTGGCATTTGGTCTGTTTCTCTCTTTCAGCTCTGTTCAGACCGCCATCATTAGGGACACTTACTTAAACCAAGATTGCCACTCTTCGACTTATTCCATATAACTATGTCAGGTTTCACAGCAGCATTTTCAAGGTAGGTGGCTGTAGGGATTACATATAATGTATGGTATATAAGTCATTTCTAACTGTTCTTTCAGGTTGATGTCTCCAGGACTTGCTGCTACACTGGATGTTTAATTTTTTTACAGATGGCCCAGTGGAGGTATGTACATACTCCATCATGTCTCTCTGTATAGTAGACATCTCCCAAAAGAACCTTGCAACTTAATATCAGATGACTCACACTTTTTGGTTAGATTGTAACAAAAGATAAGGCCAAAGAATACAAGAACCAAAAAGAAAACAGCCAAAATGAAGACGGTGGAAAACATCAATAATACTTCACTTTGGAAACATCAAATACTCAATGTTTCGTTGGTTTTGAAACTCATTTAATTCCTTCAGAAAAAAATCTCATTTTTGCACTTATATTGGCACCACTAGTCTACATGTTTGTTAATCAGAAAATGGATTTGAAGTTAGAATTTTAAATTCTATTTATGTAAAATTAAGTATTATAATTTTTAACATTTATTGATTAGTCAGTGATTGTTTCCCTTTTCTCTTTACAAGTGACATTGATTGGCCAACAAGTAAATCAATCATTGCTCCTTAGAATCCACATGATATAAATCCAACTATTCATTGTTCCAACCTTTTTTTCAAGTTTTTTCACTTTGATACCAGCTTGACTGCATTGCAACAGAAGCCACCAGAAGGTAGTTCGCAAGTAAAAGCCATCCCTTCTATAATGAAAAGAGCCAGAACTTAGACACATGCTTACATACATTTATTGAAACAATCTTTCTTAGACAAGTTCTCACAAAGACAATTCACAAACCTCCTCCTGTAGCAGACGCAAATAGACCTCTTTCTTCTTGCACATATTCCTCCCTGATTGAGTGATGTGGCCATACACTGGCCAATCAGAGGAGTAGCGCATGAATATTTTTAACCCCCAAGGACCTGACAGCTTCCGGTCCTGAGAAGAAAAAACTCTCTCTTACTCCACCAGCTTTCGAAGGGACTAGACCTTTCGCTTCTCTGCTCCTACTAGGTATCAGACGACAGCCACCGGCTGTAACTACCTAGTAAGCAGTGAAGTCCCGAACCTTCCTTCCTTCTTTTCCTCCGAGTTTTATGCCTTTTTAAATAAACCTTTTCCTTGTTAAGTTTAAGAAGTGGTTTGTTGTTTGTTCGGAAAATTGTGTTAAATTGTTTTATTAGGGAGTGCCTTAAAAGCACCAAATAATGTTCCCTAAACTCCTTTCTCTACATTCACCATTCTTTACTA
This sequence comes from Euprymna scolopes, assembly GCF_053919585.1. Taxonomy (NCBI): domain Eukaryota; kingdom Metazoa; phylum Mollusca; class Cephalopoda; order Sepiida; family Sepiolidae; genus Euprymna; species Euprymna scolopes. The sequence goes on from NC_136498.1 coordinate 92,719,043, forward strand.
CTTGACTAAAACTTTATTTGGATCAGATTTATTCCCAAGTTGTTTGTTTTGTGGGGGGAGGGGGTAAAACATACAAGAAAAATGAATAAAGTGGGAAAAAATTGACTTTAATCCAATACAGAGTTATATTTTTTCAAAAATTCCTACAAAATCCTTTGTACTTGTATTAAAACTTAACTCTAAAAAAGATGTCATAACTTTCACAACTTCATCCTGTTCAATGAAATAATTTATTAATTTAGGGGACAATGCCTCTAAGCAATGTGACATCATGTGTGTATTAAAATACAGTGCCACCTGATTGTGGTTACATTCAGCCACTCTAAAACTAAGTACATGAAATCGACAGGCACGTTTGAGAATTGTTATGCATATATATTAAAAGAAATAAGGAACAAATATAAGATCAAAGAGAGGAAATAAAAATTACAACAGGAGAAAGAGGAGATAAATACAGGAGGGGAGAAAGAGCAAAAAAGCTGACAAAAAAAAGCACTCGTTGTCTCAGTCTAAGCTGAGAAAGCATCAGGTGATCACATTAAAATGAAACAGCTATTGTAAAGAACCCCATCAAATTTAATTCTAGCTAATGCAAAACTGCCAACTATAACAAAAATTAACTACATTTAAACATTAATTTTCTATTATTTTCGATGGTGTGTTCTAAATCACATGTGAAACGGTGATATCAGTTTGAACACAGACCTATGAGAAATGTTATGAGGAAAACACAGCATTCAATTTTTCTCAGTGATGAGGAAGAAAGAAAACTGAAAAGCAAAGGAATCAACCAAGAGAAATCCTAAAGAATCGTAAAACACACAAAAATATTTTAATAAAAATGGCTACATCACAGAAGCCAGAAATTGAAAATATCGCACACCTTCTGAACTCATACATCTATTAAAATTGGGAAAAAATGTTAACTACATCAAAAAGACATTTGTTATTACATTATTAAAGCTCTCAAATTGTTTTGTTTTTTCTGTATCAAGACCATGGCTTATGCTATATTGATATCACCTATATATGACTCAAAAGTACTCCCCAAATAACTCTAAACCATTCAGTTTCTTCTAAATCTTTTAACACTAATGGACTCAAACCATATGTTGGTTTAACAGAATTAAAATAAGATTTACTTCTCTGTTCCACATACAGATACTGTTATATGTAGCTATTTGAGTTTCAACAGCTATGAAAATAAGCCTGATGAACTTTTTCCTTCCTTTTATGAGACAAGCTGTAGGGAAACGTGCGACTTACCTAATTAGCACGTGTGCATAATTCAATGGGTCGGTCATGGAATGAAATGAATGAAGAAGAAAGAAACAAAAATGGCTGCCTTATCTCTTTATATGCCTGCAATGTGACCACCCGATATGCAAATGAGATGCTCCTGGTTGGATATAAAAGAGGGTTGATTTTTTAGAGGGCCGTTCATTTTGAAGTTGGATTTCAAAGAAATGAGTTGAATTATCAGAAGTACGTTTGGAGTTGAGAGAAGGTGCGTTACGTGTACAGAAGTTGGAAGTTTGGACAAAAGTGTTAACCTTACCCAGGAAATTATTGGTGTGACGGGCGGAAGAAATAAAACTCAAGTTATTGAATTATAAGCTATTTCGGCTCTCGGTGTGCAGTGACTCGAAAGGCAGAAAATGGACAGATTCGACTTTCGCTTGATACCCGAGTTTGATGGATCTACCACTGGATCGTCTGTCGTCAAATGGGTGGAAAAGGCTGAAAAGATCTGTACACTGTGCAGAATTAAAGAACCAGCCACAGTCATTCCTTTGAGGTTAACCGGAGGGGCCTATGCAGTCCACCAGCAACTCGGAGATGAACCAGACTGGGATACAATCAAACACAGCCTGTATACAGCGTTTGGTACAGATCCATTTGTTGCATGGCAACAGTTCACGAGCCGGCGACTTCACCCCAAGGAAACCGTTGATGTGTACCTAGCCGACCTACGAAAGTTGTCGGTACCATTTGGTGGGGTTAACGATAAGATATTAAGATGTGCCTTTTTAGTAGGCTTACCTGAGGAGGTCAGCAAACTGTTGCGGGCATCGTCACAAATTGATGAATTGACAACAAACGAGTTATTAGCCTGAGCTCAAAACATCTGTAAGGAACAGGAGCCAATTGCAGTAGCAACTAGCATTCAACATGCAACAGTCGAACCGCATGGAAGCAATGTAGATTCTCTCCCAGGTAGTAATAAGCGTGTAGGCCCAGTGTGCTTTAAATGTGGGGAGGCCAATTATTTTGCTAAGGATTGCCGGAGTGATAGGAGGTGTGTATATCCACGAGCACAGAGAACAATACAATGCTATCGCTGCAATAAGTATGGGCACATATCTCGAAACTGTTCGGGAAACGACGTTGAGGGCAAGGTACTATCGCCACCCTTGCCAACCAATAAACACAGGATTACTGATCATTGGCGTTAAAATTGACGATGTGCAGTGTTCAGCACTCATAGACACGGGGTGTTCCCGGTGTATAGTTAGTGCACATTACTGTCAGATGTGGCGGGAGCAACCAGTCGGTATTATGACGATTAATGGTTTACCCCGAGCATGTTGTGGTGAAGGGACGATTACGATCTGTACTGAGAAGGGTGACACAGCCAAAATTGATGTTCTGGTGATGCAAGAAAAACCCCTTGGCTATGACATGTTGATTGGAATTGGTGCAATACAAGCACTAAGAGGCGTCATAATCACAGCGACTGGAGGTGTAATGCTTGGAGAAGGAAAAGAAGTTTGTGCAGCCATGTCTATTGAAGAAAAGGACTTCTGTGCTACGTTTGACGACAACAGAAAGGCGTGGACTGCAAAGTGGAAATGGACTATGAGCAGGCACCAGATCGGCTGTGCAACACCATCCCAGAGTATGCAGTTTCCACAAAGAATAGGGCCGCATATGAAGAAGAACTTCAGATGTGGATTGATAACGGATGGTTAATACCATACCCACAGGAACGTCTAGGACCACCCAAAGGATTAATTCCGCTCATGGCTGTTGAACAACCTACTAAAGACAAAATTCGGCCTGTAATGGATTACCAATAATTGAATCAACATGTTGATGCTTTCACTGGAAACTAAGAGAGTGGCGTGAGAAAGGGAGTAATGTAGCACTGCTGGATTTAAAGAGAGCCTACCTGCAGATACGTGTCCATGAGTCATTATGGCCATTTCAGACAGTGATAATCAAGGAAAAACGATATTGTTTAGACACGTTTAGGTTTTGGCCTAAACGTAGCACCCTTAATAATGACAACTATTATTAAAACTGTTTTGATGCAGGATGAGACCACAGCAAAAGCTGCTTCAGCTTACATTGACGACATCTACGTTAATGAGGATATAATGTCTGCAGATGTGGTTTGAGCAAAACTGGAATCGTTTGGGTTAATAAGCAAAGACCCTAAGCGCCCAAAGGACAGTGTGCCTGTATTAGGCCTAGCGGTCTATGAGAAGGGCAATACTTTGTAATGGAAGCGAGGGAACACAATTCCAGAGTTACCCAGTGTATTGACAAGACGCATTGTGTTTTCTATTTGCGGTAAATTATTAGGACATCTACCTGTCTGTGGATGGCTCCGATCGGCAACAGGAGTGTTAAAAAGACAAGTAACTGCAGTAACCAAAGGATGGGACGACATGGTGGATGATGATTCTCTCCAGCAAATGATGGCTGAAATGTTGTCCAGAGTACATAGAAACGACCCTGCCCAGGGTGAGTGGCAAGTATCTGGAAACAAACTGAATGCATGGGTTGACGCAAGTTCACTGGCTACAAGTGTCGTGTTGGAACAGTTGGGTGCCGTTGTGGAAGATGTGCACTGGCTTCGTCCGAAAAATGATGCCCAGCATATAACTACGTTAAAAGGACTTAATCTTGCATTGCAATAGCAGGCTAAGGTTGTGCATCTCCACACTAACTCGTAGGTTGACCGACACCTTGACTGGAAAGGCTCGAGTTAAGACTAGAGCTGCAAGTGAGATGTTAGTACGAAGGAGACTGGCAATAATAAAGCGTATAGTTGATGAATACAGCTTGCAGGTAGACATTACCTTAGTTTCGTCGATGCAGAATTTGGCTGATAGCTTGACTAGAGTACCAAAGAGGTGGATTGATGTAATGAGGCAGGGATCTGATCCTCCACAACAGACATGTGCAGCCGTAACAGATCAACTAACACCTGACCAGATCCATACAATACATCAGCAGAGTGGACATCCCGGAATTCGGAGGACAACATATTTTGTCCGAAGAGTGTGTCCCTCAACTACAAGAGCATCAATCAAGGCCGCTATACGCTCATGTGAAGAGTGTCAGCGAATTGATCCGGCACCATCCCAATGGCACAAAGGGAAGCTTGAGGTGGAGGACAACTGGTATCGAGTAGGAATGGATGTAACGCATTATGAGGGCAGGCATTTTTTGACCTTGATAGATTGTGATCCGACACGTTTCACGATATGGCGCCTGTTGACACGACAGGATGCATCTAGCATTATATGACAGTTGAGAGCTGTCTTTTTTGAACGTGGTGCCCCGCTGGAAATTCTGACTGATAACGCCACTACGTTTCGATGTCAATATATAATTATATGTATATAATTATACATAATTATAACTAGTATTTTGGAGATTAGCTGGCACAAGGGTAAATCACAGAACTTTCTAGGTTAAAGTTTGTCTATGCTATTCCAAGACAAAAACGTAACACTGATGATTCTGTTCAGAATATGAAGAAATAATTCTATTTAGGTTTACAATTTCAGAACAAAACATTTCTCAAATCACAAAAGCATGTATTATGAAATGTTACTATTGTGAGCAGCGGACAATATCAGATAAGCTCCCAAAATTCAAACCTCAAAATGGTACATCAGCATTATGAAACAAGACCCAGCAGAACAACCTCCATGAAACTAGCCAAATAATTTGATTAATAGTAAATAAAAAATGTTTAAGTCACATAAATGTGGGAATGCATCCAAATGAGAAGTAATCATAATTTTATTAATATAGAAATATCCATTTTAAAAAATTGAAATTTAATCAACATAACCGACTACAAGTTATCTTAGAAATTCATTACTCTCATTATTTGTTATTTGAATTTGAAAATAAAATTATTTTTTTGACTACCAAAAAAGGTTTGCCCACAATTTCTGAATGGTTAGAAAACACTTGGAACAACATCATCCTTCAGTTTGTATTCAGACAGGTATCCAGCAATTTTATATTCTGTTAGCAATCTCAAAATACAGTTCATTTTCTTTTTAAACCATAGCAAAAATACACAGCCTCATTGTTTCTCCAGACTCTACTTAGCCAAACAATTACTTACTGCATTCCATTCCATATAAATTTGATTACAGAAAATTAATTTTTTTTTCCTAAATTTAGATTGATAGTACTAAAATTGTAAAATGTGGAGTGCAAAAAGTTTTTGGATGAATACAGATATAAACGTCTTTGTTAGATATACTTAGCAACTTGGTTGGGCAAATAAATTTACTTATTAGAATCTCCATGTGTAAAAACAGTTTAACAAAGGTTCTTCCTGGCTAGCTGTAATTTTTTTATGCAAGCCTTTGTAAATAAATGGGCTCTCATTTTAACTTTTTCTTGATTTTTTTTTTTTAATAGCATTTTCTAGAAGTGTGATTCCCTCCCTGGTTTAAATGCAATGATTAGTCATTTAAACAAGAAGAGCAAAAAGAGTTAGTGGATCACATTTTAGTTGATATAAATTAAACATTGGGGAAAATGAACATTTGTTTTTGAGAACGACGATTAATGAACAGAAAAGCTTAAAAGACAGAAACAGATTGCAGATATTTCAGATTCTTCCAGTTCATTTCATATGATAATATTGAAATAGAGGATTAGTAAATGATTAGTTTGCACACTGTGAAGTCCATTATAATAAAGCAATAAAAACAGGTGCTTTGAAGAAAAATAGAGAACTGATAAACGAAAAATACTGATGACTTACCTTAACACCCTGGATGAGTCCATTCATCAAAAATGTGTGATCAGGAAAGGTCTCATTGAGAACCTGAAAAGCAGACAAAAACGATTTGCAAATTACTTCAGGTACTGTATAATTAAGTGGTATTGAAACAGAGAAACGTTTATAATCACATACAACCTGATACAGTATCCATCTAAGTCCTGCCTGCAAAAGCATGCTAACCCCATTTTGTAAAATATGTCATGTGTAATGTATTGCTTATGTTACCAAAAAGAAAAATAGTTTTATACTAACAACTCAGAAACATCTTAAATATTAACGTGTGTGTAGAACTAGCTATCTGTGGTGCTGCTCAAGAGATTCTACTTCACCTCTTCCTTCCATGTTTCTGCTAAAATCGTCATATTTTAAAAATCAAAGTTCTCAAAATACCAGTTTTGTTCGGAAATGAATATACTTTCAAATGAATTTTAAATAATAATGTACATTATATATTTTAAGATTAAAAGCAAGAAAAGTGATAAAAATGTTATCAAAAAACAGCGTTTTCGGTAAGATTTTTTTTCAGCAGATTACAATAAAATAAACACTAATCTACCCAATTATAAAAAAAAAAAAAAAATGCAAAAATCAGTATTTAAATATTTGTAGGGGGTACTCAGTTTGTAGTTAATTTCCTATTTACTTACCTCTCTATGAGGACAGAGTTAGACATGAGGTCGGTTTTTAAAATCCGTTCTTGCCATTCCAAAAGCCGTTTGTAACATGAGGAGGTTGAGCAACAACAACAACTGTACTTTATTTTTTTTTCGGGGGGGGGGGCATGCTTCCACTAGGTGGGTACTGCTATTTTTTAATTAGAACGATTTATTTATGCCTGTATTCATTTAAAAAACAACGATTTAGGAATTATAATACAACTCCTAGAGTGAATACAGTAGTATGGTGATTGAGGATTCTCGCTAGGAAAATTTTAGGCAAATATTAATTAGTGACAAGGATAACTATAGACACTCCTCCTCGACACTTTGGAGTTGCCTTGTGCCTAATTTATTTTGATAAATGTAGCATTTTTTTTAAATGAATAAATTTTAAAATAGATCATTTCACTAATATAACTAAAATAGAAATTTAACCCCTCCCTCCCGCCACCATCCCTACAAAAAAATAAAACTGAAAATTTTAGTTTCTTCATAAAGAAGTCAGCCATCTTAATCAAAGTTGAAAAAATTTGAAAGGAATTTGGAAGTATTTAAACTGTTGAATTCAGAGCTATTTTTGGCTTCAAAATTTTCTGAATATCTTTAAAAGGTTTTGGAAATTTTTATAACAAAAATCAAACATTACCATAACAAATTTAGTTATGGTTTTATGTGATTTAATCATGAAAAATGAAATAGTAATCGTTAAATTTCACTTTTAAAAACTAATCTTTAAAACAATTTTTAAATATCACTTTAAAAAAACTTTACAAAAAAGCATAACAAAACAGAAAATAAAAGACTCCTGGATACAACTAATATATATAACGGTCTCCACTTAGCATAAAGCATTACTCTTCTCCAACAATTCTTTTGTCAAGCACTATGATCTTACTAATCTGAGGAACAAGTTTCAGAAGATAAAGCTGATAATGATTGCAAGTCTTCTGGCCATTTCAAATATCAACATGAAAATACTGGCTAGTCTAACGACATTGAATACTTGTGATACAGCATAACCGTTTTTAATAAAGGATTATATAGAAATTAAGTTATCTTGTAAGATGTAAAGAGTTGAACCTAAAAACATTTACACTGACATATTAAACTAGCCAATTTTCATTTGTTTTTTTGTTATCAACATGACCTATTTTAAGTTTATTTAAAAAAAAAAATAATATAGCCATACCTAGACAACTGAAAATATGGAAACATTTTTAAATCATCACATGTAAATCTCAATAAACAACTTATTTTTAATTGAAAAATGTAAAGAGAGTTGTCTCTTTTACAACTAAAATTTTTTTTTTCTTTGGTAATTCTGCAGTTTATAGATCGTGCTGTGTTTTTTTTTTTGTTTAATTTGTTTTTTTAGATAGGCTTTGCAAATTCAATTTTTACAATATCTTTTATTACATTGTTAGGTTAAAATACAAAATAGTTAAAGTTCCCCTCTCCCCATATTAATGAATTTCTAAATAACTTTATTTCAGCTAAAGTACCGTTTCTTTTTCTTTATTTAAAAGAATATAAAGTGGTGGGGCGATTAATCGGAATCGTTAATCATAAGAATCATATATTTTGGGGGGAATCGGAATCGCATCATTAAAAAATACCTTAGATTTACGATTCTTTCATTATGGTTCTCTAATATTTTTAACTTGAAATGTTTGTTTGAAGTGAAATTAATGCCCTCAAAAATTTATGATAAAAATGTTGGTACTTCTACACTTTATCGCCGAAACTGGAAACACCATTTTCTTTCCGCACCTGTCGTTGAAATTCAAGGGAGAAATCAGTATTTTAAACTATGACTGAAGTTAGAAATAACAAAAAAATTAAACTAGATATTAATTACTACTATGAAAAAAAGTAAAAGAAAGTGAAAGAGAACATGTATCCAATAAATGTTTAATTGGACATGTTTTGATTTAATTAATGAAAACAAAGTTTTTCATGAAACACACACACACATATGGTACATGTACAGTTTAATCAAGACATTAAAAATATCGAAAAAAGTTTAAATTGTACGTATCCGTTACGGAACGAAATTCTCAAAAAAAAATTTCACTTAATTTCATCAAGTAGTTTTTGTTTTACAGCGAAAAAACAATTTGTTATGATACCGAGCAAAAGATTTGATTTTTAGGAAGAAAAGCTAGTATTAAAGATGGGGAGGGAGTGTCGGCGCTTTACATTGAGTTATCTCCCCATGACGTTTCTACACTCCAAACAAAAATTTTTTAAAAAGCCAAGATATCTGCCTTCTCTGCGCTCTCATAAAAACGTGTTTTTCTGCTGTAAAAAAAAAAAAAAAAAAAAAAAACTACTCGATCAAATTAAGTGAAATTTTTTTTTCCAGGGATTTTCAGTCAAAAACGGATACGTACAACATAACCTTTTTTTGATATTTTCATTTTTTAATGTCTTGATTAAACTGTACGAGTACCAAATAAACATTAAAGGACGATATGTATATAATTATATAATAAAAATGAATATAGAAATAAACCCATTTATTTAGATTTAAAAAATAACATTATTATTGTTAAAAATATTATTTAAAAAGTCAAATAAATAGAAATAATTTGAGATGATTGAATCAAAACAAATAATTTAACCATGAATTAAATTTTTAGTCAAAAGACTAAAATTTAATTCATGGTTAAATTATTTGTTTTGACTTTTCTCTTCAATGAAAGAAATTTTACGAAAAAAATCAAATCGTTTTCGAAATTCTCTTAATTGTATTTCCACTTTTTCACTGTACCAAATTTTTTCGCTACACAAAAATTTCGATTATATAATGGTATATTTCAAAACAACAATTCCACAGGAATCGGAATCATACTTGGTATCGGAATCATTAATCAATATTTTTGTGGAATCAAAAACAAATACAAATTAAAACACTAATAAATTCAATGTATCAGAGTAAAAGGTTATATATATTAGTTTGACATAGGCAAAAGTGTCATGTGCTCTCAATATTACAGATGTAGAGAACATATCTAGAGCTGAATTAAGACTTTAGCAAAATCTGTGATACCCTTGTTAAAGGTAGTTATACTTTTAATACCCCCAAGAAATTTTTGAAATAAAAAAAATTGTTAAATGTCTCAGTACTTCTTTTTAAGAGATTTTCATCAAGGCAATTTCTGAATGCCCACCCTCATATCACTAGATCATTATCCACACACATAAGAGGAATGGCACTTTTGCTTACATGTCACATGATTTGATGACAACGTGGCTCCACCCAAAAGAAAACCATCTGTTCCAATAAACAACAACCACATCATAAAAGCCAAAGATGTAGAAGAGATTAAAATAAAAAAATCACTGTTGCAATCAATATTGAATATAGTATCACTATTATTATAGTATTAATAGACACAGGAACAAAAATAACAAAAAACTGGTGTCTGTTTAATAAAAAGCTTTATAACGATTGTATAATTATTAAAGAGAATAGAAAAAAATATTGATTTTATTTGTCAAATTGTATTCACAAATTGAGATGCTAAGAGAAATATTTTTTCTTCCAATCAGTGGAATTTTTTTATTCAACTTTTGTCGATTTACTTGTCTCCAAAAACGGGATGGGGGCGGGGGGACACAAGTTCAGCTTTTTAATGCAGGGAAAATCAAATCAATTATAATCGAGGCACTCCAGAATCAGAAATAACGAAGAAGGTCATAACTTGCCATTGAATTATTTTAAGTGCAAATTAGATATATGGCATATCTTAGTGAAAAATGATCCACTGGCAGTTGTTCAGAGCTTGTTGTAAGTCTAATAATGTGAAGACGAAATAGTATATATATATCACAAGATATCAATCAAGATATCTTCAACAAGAGAAACATAAAATTTCTTTGGTATGTGGAAAAACCTTGCATGAGATCTAATAATGTGATCATTTGCACCACATTCAGTGCAATACTTATTAGGATACAATTCATTGGACTGCTTCACAACACCAGGATCAGAACGTTAAAGCAGTCTACAAATAACATCAGTTAACTGTTCAATTGGTGATGGTCTTCTTGAAAGGAATTGCAAATAATTATGGATATCTTTATTGTTAGACTCCAAACATTCTTCTGACAAGTTTCCTAAATCATAGCCATCAACTAAATGTTGAATTATTCCATGAAGAGTGATTTAGCTTCAAGCATTTAAATGATCGCACATATTCCTAATTGTACTTTGGCAAAGAATTTTCATCTTATCAAGCTTGAGGATGATACAACACTGAGGATTGTTGACAACTGCCCCCCCCCCCGCTACTACCACTTTATTATTATTATTTTGTTTTTACACCATCCGGGGTTCCTTACTACACCACCTGCACACATCCAGGCAACTCCGCTACTGTTGTTTTGACCCCTCCCTCCGTGGGGTCCTTACCACACCACCTAAATACCCAGGCAATGCTGAGCACCCCCGCCAGTCTTAATATTTCTAATATTTTTCTTGTAACCATAGAATATTTCAAGGTAAATTATTCTACAAACAGCTAAATATCATAAATCTGTTTATCGCATCAGATAGCCCATAAACCAAGGATTTCAAAAAGTATATACTTTAATATGTGAGCTTTAACCCTTTTGAAGATATTTTGCAATCTATGCCAAAAAAAAAAAAAAAAAAAAAAAAAAAAAAAAAACACCTGATTTGGACAAAAAATGTACAATTGTGGCATGTTTTTTTACAAAGAATCAAAATTATACTCAATTTTTCTGCAAATGTTCATTTATTAACAATTTTATGAGTTGATAAGTTAATTCTCACAATTAGCAAACCTAACAAAACAGGTAAGGAGTATATTTTTTAAAATTTTCTTCTATTTTTTAGAGGTTTTCTGAGGTTGGTACAATTTTGCTTATGAAAAACTGAGCTTGACCAAGGTTTCTGATTCCTGCAACTTCAAAATCTAATAAAAATCGCTAAAAATGATGCAATTGACATTTTTTTTTGTCAGAAATTTACTTTACTTTTCAGAAAATTAAAAGAAGACATCAATTGTTTTCCCCACTGGGCTCACTGTGTTATACCAAAATGGTGGAAATGATACAACTGGTTGCATTTACCTGGCATTGCTCCAGTGAAGTGTTTATAGAAAAATAGTTTTAAAAAGTCTACTTTAGAAATTTTTTTTAAATAAGATTTTTTTTGTTATTTATTCAAGTAATTCAACATAGTTAGACAATGAAGTTAAAAAAACATCTAGCATCAACTTTATTTCCAAAAACAGAAATATTTACAAAATCACATAGAAATTATAGTAATCTGGTAATACTGTTCAATATCTAATCAATGCTCATACTTCTGTAAAACATGGTAGAGAACGACATTTTTAGGGAAGGTCTATTTGAAAGATTATTATAACATTACTAATGAACCCATAAAATCATTTGAAAGATCATTATAACATTACTAATGAACCCATAAAATCATTTGAAAGATTATTATAACATTACTAATGAACCCATAAAATCATTTGAAAGATCATTATAACATTACTAATGAACCCATAAAATCATTTGAAAGATCATTATAACATTACTAATGAACCCATAAAATCATTTGAAAGATCATTACTAATAAAATCTATTTGAAAGATCATTATAACATTACTAATGAACCCATAAAATCATTTGAAAGATCATTACTAATAAAATCTATTTGAAAGATCATTATAACATTACTAATGAACCCATAAAATCATTTGAAAGATCATTATAACATTACTAATGAACCCATAAAATCATTTGAAAGATCATTATAACATTACTAATGAACCCATAAAATCATTTGAAAGATTATTATAACATTACTAATGAACCCATAAAATCTATTTGAAAGATCATTATAACATTACTAATGAACCCATAAAATCATTTGAAAGATAATTACTAATAAAACCTATTTGAAAGATCATTATAACATTACTAATGAACCCATAAAATCATTTGAAAGATCATTATAACATTACTAATGAACCCATAAAATCATTTGAAAGATTATTATAACATTACTAATGAACCCATAAAATCTATTTGAAAGATCATTATAACATTACTAATGAACCCATAAAATCATTTGAAAGATCATTATAACATTACTAATGAACCCATAAAATCTATTTTAAAGATTATTATAACATTACTAATGAACCCATAAAATCATTTGAAAGATCATTATAACATTACTAATGAACCCATAAAATCATTTGAAAGATCATTACTAATAAAATCTATTTGAAAGATCATTATAACATTACTAATGAACCCATAAAATCATTTGAAAGATCATTACTAATAAAATCTATTTGAAAGATCATTATAACATTACTAATGAACCCATAAAATCATTTGAAAGATCATTATAACATTACTAATGAACCCATAAAATCATTTGAAAGATCATTATAACATTACTAATGAACCCATAAAATCATTTGAAAGATTATTATAACATTACTAATGAACCCATAAAATCTATTTGAAAGATCATTATAACATTACTAATGAACCCATAAAATCATTTGAAAGATTATTATAACATTACTAATGAACCCATAAAATCTATTTGAAAGATTATTATAACATTACTAATGAACCCATAAAATCATTTGAAAGATCATTATAACATTACTAATGAACCCATAAAATCATTTGAAAGATCATTACTAATAAAATCTATTTGAAAGATCATTATAACATTACTAATGAACCCATAAAATCATTTGAAAGATCATTACTAATAAAATCTATTTGAAAGATCATTATAACATTACTAATGAACCCATAAAATCATTTGAAAGATCATTATAACATTACTAATGAACCCATAAAATCATTTGAAAGATCATTATAACATTACTAATGAACCCATAAAATCATTTGAAAGATTATTATAACATTACTAATGAACCCATAAAATCTATTTGAAAGATCATTATAACATTACTAATGAACCCATAAAATCATTTGAAAGATAATTACTAATAAAACCTATTTGAAAGATCATTATAACATTACTAATGAACCCATAAAATCATTTGAAAGATCATTATAACATTACTAATGAACCCATAAAATCATTTGAAAGATTATTATAACATTACTAATGAACCCATAAAATCTATTTGAAAGATCATTATAACATTACTAATGAACCCATAAAATCATTTGAAAGATTATTATAACATTACTAATGAACCCATAAAATCATTTGAAAGATCATTATAACATTACTAATGAACCCATAAAATCATTTGAAAGATCATTATAACATTACTAATGAACCCATAAAATCATTTGAAAGATTATTATAACATTACTAATGAACCCATAAAATCATTTGAAAGATCATTATAACATTACTAATGAACCCATAAAATCATTTGAAAGATCATTACTAATAAAATCTATTTGAAAGATTATTATAACATTACTAATGAACCCATAAAATCATTTGAAAGATCATTATAACATTACTAATGAACCCATAAAATCATTTGAAAGATCATTATAACATTACTAATGAACCCATAAAATCATTTGAAAGATTATTATAACATTACTAATGAACCCATAAAATCATTTGAAAGATTATTATAACATTACTAATGAACCCATAAAATCATTTGAAAGATCATTATAACATTACTAATGAACCCATAAAATCATTTGAAAGATCATTATAACATTACTAATGAACCCATAAAATCATTTGAAAGATCATTACTAATAAAATCTATTTGAAAGATCATTATAACATTACTAATGAACCCATAAAATCATTTGAAAGATCATTATAACATTACTAATGAACCCATAAAATCATTTGAAAGATCATTATAACATTACTAATGAACCCATAAAATCATTTGAAAGATCATTATAACATTACTAATGAACCCATAAAATCATTTGAAAGATTATTATAACATTACTAATGAACCCATAAAATCATTTGAAAGATCATTATAACATTACTAATGAACCCATAAAATCATTTGAAAGATCATTATAACATTACTAATGAACCCATAAAATCATTTGAAAGATCATTATAACATTACTAATGAACCCATAAAATCATTTGAAAGATCATTATAACATTACTAATGAACCCATAAAATCATTTGAAAGATCATTATAACATTACTAATGAACCCATAAAATCATTTGAAAGATTATTATAACATTACTAATGAACCCATAAAATCATTTGAAAGATCATTATAACATTACTAATGAACCCATAAAATCATTTGAAAGATCATTATAACATTACTAATGAACCCATAAAATCATTTGAAAGATCATTATAACATTACTAATGAACCCATAAAATCATTTGAAAGATTATTATAACATTACTAATGAACCCATAAAATCATTTGAAAGATTATTATAACATTACTAATGAACCCATAAAATCATTTGAAAGATCATTATAACATTACTAATGAACCCATAAAATCATTTGAAAGATCATTATAACATTACTAATGAACCCATAAAATCATTTGAAAGATCATTACTAATAAAATCTATTTGAAAGATCATTATAACATTACTAATGAACCCATAAAATCATTTGAAAGATCATTATAACATTACTAATGAACCCATAAAATCATTTGAAAGATCATTATAACATTACTAATGAACCCATAAAATCATTTGAAAGATTATTATAACATTACTAATGAACCCATAAAATCATTTGAAAGATCATTATAACATTACTAATGAACCCATAAAATCATTTGAAAGATCATTATAACATTACTAATGAACCCATAAAATCATTTGAAAGATCATTATAACATTACTAATGAACCCATAAAATCATTTGAAAGATCATTATAACATTACTAATGAACCCATAAAATCATTTGAAAGATCATTATAACATTACTAATGAACCCATAAAATCATTTGAAAGATTATTATAACATTACTAATGAACCCATAAAATCATTTGAAAGATCATTATAACATTACTAATGAACCCATAAAATCATTTGAAAGATCATTATAACATTACTAATGAACCCATAAAATCATTTGAAAGATCATTACTAATAAAATCTATTTGAAAGATCATTATAACATTACTAATGAACCCATAAAATCATTTGAAAGATTATTATAACATTACTAATGAACCCATAAAATCATTTGAAAGATCATTATAACATTACTAATGAACCCATAAAATCATTTGAAAGATCATTATAACATTACTAATGAACCCATAAAATCATTTGAAAGATCATTACTAATAAAATCTATTTGAAAGATCATTATAACATTACTAATGAACCCATAAAATCATTTGAAAGATCATTATAACATTACTAATGAACCCATAAAATCATTTGAAAGATCATTATAACATTACTAATGAACCCATAAAATCATTTGAAAGATTATAACATTACTAATGAACCCATAAAATCATTTGAAAGATCATTATAACATTACTAATGAACCCATAAAATCATTTGAAAGATCATTATAACATTACTAATGAACCCATAAAATCATTTGAAAGATCATTATAACATTACTAATGAACCCATAAAATCATTTGAAAGATCATTATAACATTACTAATGAACCCATAAAATCATTTGAAAGATCATTATAACATTACTAATGAACCCATAAAATCATTTGAAAGATTATTATAACATTACTAATGAACCCATAAAATCATTTGAAAGATCATTATAACATTACTAATGAACCCATAAAATCATTTGAAAGATCATTATAACATTACTAATGAACCCATAAAATCATTTGAAAGATCATTACTAATAAAATCTATTTGAAAGATCATTATAACATTACTAATGAACCCATAAAATCATTTGAAAGATTATTATAACATTACTAATGAACCCATAAAATCATTTGAAAGATTATTATAACATTACTAATGAACCCATAAAATCATTTGAAAGATTATTATAACATTACTAATGAACCCATAAAATCATTTGAAAGATCATTATAACATTACTAATGAACCCATAAAATCATTTGAAAGATTATTATAACATTACTAATGAACCCATAAAATCATTTGAAAGATTATTATAACATTACTAATGAACCCATAAAATCTATTTGAAAGATTATTATAACATTACTAATGAACCCATAAAATCATTTGAAAGATCATTATAACATTACTAATGAACCCATAAAATCATTTGAAAGATCATTACTAATAAAATCTATTTGAAAGATCATTATAACATTACTAATGAACCCATAAAATCATTTGAAAGATCATTACTAATAAAATCTATTTGAAAGATCATTATAACATTACTAATGAACCCATAAAATCATTTGAAAGATCATTATAACATTACTAATGAACCCATAAAATCATTTGAAAGATCATTATAACATTACTAATGAACCCATAAAATCATTTGAAAGATTATTATAACATTACTAATGAACCCATAAAATCTATTTGAAAGATCATTATAACATTACTAATGAACCCATAAAATCATTTGAAAGATAATTACTAATAAAACCTATTTGAAAGATCATTATAACATTACTAATGAACCCATAAAATCATTTGAAAGATCATTATAACATTACTAATGAACCCATAAAATCATTTGAAAGATTATTATAACATTACTAATGAACCCATAAAATCTATTTGAAAGATCATTATAACATTACTAATGAACCCATAAAATCATTTGAAAGATTATTATAACATTACTAATGAACCCATAAAATCATTTGAAAGATCATTATAACATTACTAATGAACCCATAAAATCATTTGAAAGATCATTATAACATTACTAATGAACCCATAAAATCATTTGAAAGATTATTATAACATTACTAATGAACCCATAAAATCATTTGAAAGATCATTATAACATTACTAATGAACCCATAAA
Source organism: Euprymna scolopes (assembly GCF_053919585.1). NCBI lineage: Eukaryota > Metazoa > Mollusca > Cephalopoda > Sepiida > Sepiolidae > Euprymna > Euprymna scolopes. Next base: position 92,736,724 of record NC_136498.1, read on the forward strand.
ATCATTTGAAAGATCATTACTAATAAAATCTATTTGAAAGATTATTATAACATTACTAATGAACCCATAAAATCATTTGAAAGATCATTATAACATTACTAATGAACCCATAAAATCATTTGAAAGATCATTATAACATTACTAATGAACCCATAAAATCATTTGAAAGATTATTATAACATTACTAATGAACCCATAAAATCATTTGAAAGATTATTATAACATTACTAATGAACCCATAAAATCATTTGAAAGATCATTATAACATTACTAATGAACCCATAAAATCATTTGAAAGATCATTATAACATTACTAATGAACCCATAAAATCATTTGAACGATCATTACTAATAAAATCTATTTGAAAGATCATTATAACATTACTAATGAACCCATAAAATCATTTGAAAGATCATTATAACATTACTAATGAACCCATAAAATCATTTGAAAGATCATTATAACATTACTAATGAACCCATAAAATCATTTGAAAGATTATTATAACATTACTAATGAACCCATAAAATCATTTGAAAGATCATTATAACATTACTAATGAACCCATAAAATCATTTGAAAGATCATTATAACATTACTAATGAACCCATAAAATCATTTGAAAGATCATTATAACATTACTAATGAACCCATAAAATCATTTGAAAGATCATTATAACATTACTAATGAACCCATAAAATCATTTGAAAGATCATTATAACATTACTAATGAACCCATAAAATCATTTGAAAGATTATTATAACATTACTAATGAACCCATAAAATCATTTGAAAGATCATTATAACATTACTAATGAACCCATAAAATCATTTGAAAGATCATTATAACATTACTAATGAACCCATAAAATCATTTGAAAGATCATTATAACATTACTAATGAACCCATAAAATCATTTGAAAGATTATTATAACATTACTAATGAACCCATAAAATCATTTGAAAGATTATTATAACATTACTAATGAACCCATAAAATCATTTGAAAGATCATTATAACATTACTAATGAACCCATAAAATCATTTGAAAGATCATTATAACATTACTAATGAACCCATAAAATCATTTGAAAGATCATTACTAATAAAATCTATTTGAAAGATCATTATAACATTACTAATGAACCCATAAAATCATTTGAAAGATCATTATAACATTACTAATGAACCCATAAAATCATTTGAAAGATCATTATAACATTACTAATGAACCCATAAAATCATTTGAAAGATTATTATAACATTACTAATGAACCCATAAAATCATTTGAAAGATCATTATAACATTACTAATGAACCCATAAAATCATTTGAAAGATCATTATAACATTACTAATGAACCCATAAAATCATTTGAAAGATCATTATAACATTACTAATGAACCCATAAAATCATTTGAAAGATCATTATAACATTACTAATGAACCCATAAAATCATTTGAAAGATCATTATAACATTACTAATGAACCCATAAAATCATTTGAAAGATCATTATAACATTACTAATGAACCCATAAAATCATTTGAAAGATCATTATAACATTACTAATGAACCCATAAAATCATTTGAAAGATCATTACTAATAAAATCTATTTGAAAGATCATTATAACATTACTAATGAACCCATAAAATCATTTGAAAGATTATTATAACATTACTAATGAACCCATAAAATCATTTGAAAGATCATTATAACATTACTAATGAACCCATAAAATCATTTGAAAGATCATTATAACATTACTAATGAACCCATAAAATCATTTGAAAGATCATTACTAATAAAATCTATTTGAAAGATCATTATAACATTACTAATGAACCCATAAAATCATTTGAAAGATCATTATAACATTACTAATGAACCCATAAAATCATTTGAAAGATCATTATAACATTACTAATGAACCCATAAAATCATTTGAAAGATTATTATAACATTACTAATGAACCCATAAAATCATTTGAAAGATTATAACATTACTAATGAACCCATAAAATCATTTGAAAGATCATTATAACATTACTAATGAACCCATAAAATCATTTGAAAGATCATTATAACATTACTAATGAACCCATAAAATCATTTGAAAGATCATTATAACATTACTAATGAACCCATAAAATCATTTGAAAGATCATTATAACATTACTAATGAACCCATAAAATCATTTGAAAGATCATTATAACATTACTAATGAACCCATAAAATCATTTGAAAGATCATTATAACATTACTAATGAACCCATAAAATCATTTGAAAGATCATTATAACATTACTAATGAACCCATAAAATCATTTGAAAGATCATTACTAATAAAATCTATTTGAAAGATCATTATAACATTACTAATGAACCCATAAAATCATTTGAAAGATTATTATAACATTACTAATGAACCCATAAAATCATTTGAAAGATTATTATAACATTACTAATGAACCCATAAAATCATTTGAAAGATCATTATAACATTACTAATGAACCCATAAAATCATTTGAAAGATTATTATAACATTACTAATGAACCCATAAAATCATTTGAAAGATTATTATAACATTACTAATGAACCCATAAAATCATTTGAAAGATCATTATAACATTACTAATGAACCCATAAAATCATTTGAAAGATCATTATAACATTACTAATGAACCCATAAAATCATTTGAAAGATCATTACTAATAAAATCTATTTGAAAGATCATTATAACATTACTAATGAACCCATAAAATCATTTGAAAGATCATTATAACATTACTAATGAACCCATAAAATCATTTGAAAGATCATTATAACATTACTAATGAACCCATAAAATCATTTGAAAGATTATTACAACATTACTAATGAACCCATAAAATCATTTGAAAGATCATTATAACATTACTAATGAACCCATAAAATCATTTGAAAGATCATTATAACATTACTAATGAACCCATAAAATCATTTGAAAGATCATTATAACATTACTAATGAACCCATAAAATCATTTGAAAGATCATTATAACATTACTAATGAACCCATAAAATCATTTGAAAGATCATTATAACATTACTAATGAACCCATAAAATCATTTGAAAGATTATTATAACATTACTAATGAACCCATAAAATCATTTGAAAGATCATTATAACATTACTAATGAACCCATAAAATCATTTGAAAGATCATTATAACATTACTAATGAACCCATAAAATCATTTGAAAGATCATTACTAATAAAATCTATTTGAAAGATCATTATAACATTACTAATGAACCCATAAAATCCTAATAAACAATGCATCAAACCAAGGAAAATTTATCTACAGATTTATCAACATTGTTATACATTGATTTTTATGACTTTATCAGCAACAAGATAAAAAAAAATTATGAATATCAAAGTCATTTTTTTGTTTTCAATTTTGTTCCCTCCCCATAAATAGAAAGTGTCTATTTTATTTGTTTTGGGATTAAAAAAAAAAAAAAGGAGAAAAAAAAATGTTTTAACTGAATCCCATGTTTTTATCACATAAAACTTTTAATGTAACTGAAATCTTTTCTATAGAATGTAGACTTGTTTGTGCTACCATGTTGAAAGAATGAAGGAGATCCTTGGCTTGGTATATGTAGAACAGTTGAGGTAGGCAGGGTCAGTTTACAACAGAAGGATAAGGAAAATATGGAAAGTGATAAGGATGGATTTGAGAGAAAGAGGGATAAAGATTTGATCAGAGATAGCTAATTTTAAAATCAATTATACAAGCCGCCCAATACAGCATGTAAAACGGACGTTAAATCTAATGATAACTATGACTTTCTCATAGAAATCAGGAATATAATTACACTGGCTATAAAGTGACCGTTTTTGGAATGAAGGTAGAATTGCCTGGTGACAACCCTAACACAATCTCAATCCATAAAAAAATTATAATCTTTTCTAATTATATTCTAAGCAACGTTAATCAACTAATTAGTGAAATTGAAGGACTACTCTCTTCAAAACAGACATCAGATTTGTCAGTTTTTTTTAATTCAGTAATTATATAAATTGTTCTCCCAGCCAAAGCCAAGTACTTCTAATTCAAAATATTTTATATTCTTTTATCTGAAAATAAAGTTTTGCAGCTTTCTTTAACATTAACAAAATAATGGTTCCTTTATTGTTTATTTAATTCTACATTTAGTATTTGTATTTTTAATTATGAGCTTATGGAAGAATTTTTTCATAATTATAAAAAGTAAATTAAACAAACTTCTGTTAATCAAGTTTTTCCCCCATTGTAATATATTCTTAGTAAAGCAGGTGTTGCACGTTCTGTATTTAATCTCCAATGAATTGATTATGCATAAATCAATTATCATCCTTAAACAACTACCACTTGTTGCCGGGAGGAGGTACTTATCCTTTTAGCATATATGTCAAATAGGGTTAGACTATGACATACATCAAATGTAATACACTTATGAAATGCTTTCAATAGAGCCAATTATAAAAACTACTTGATATTTTGAGGTTATATTTGCTTCATTTGAATAATATTTGCTAATAATGATTATAATAGTTACAATAATAATCATAACAGAAATGAAGTGCAATCCAATTATTATAATCAGTATGGCTATTGTTATCAAAATCTTCCCTACAATTGCATCTCAACATAAACAATTCAGAATTATATTGTTAAATTAAAATGAACCATGAAGAAAAAACAAAACAATCAAATGAAGCATAACAGTAAGGGGGAAAAAAAATCAATAAATACACAAGTTTTTTAATACATTTTTATGAGATTGTTTCTTCATTCAAGTGTGCTAAAGACAAAAACTGATACCCAAATGAATTTTGCAATATTTTTCGATATTAATGAAAATTGCACCAACTTTGATAATCACACTATAATTAATGGGGAAAATAAACTTTTATTTTATACTAGCAAGACCCATGTATCAGTGTTGCCCAGTGAAAGTATGACACAAAACCAGAACAGATTCAGTAAAGGAAAACAGTTAAACTATGGTTGTCAGTCCTGGAAAATAGTGGGCCGTGGCCAAAATGAAATCATCTTGTTGGGCATTATTTGGCAGTGGAAACTAATAAAAGCCACTGGCTGTCATTGTCAGCATTGGAGGTTACTGGCAGGGTTGTGAAGTCGGATTTCTAAAAGTACTAGGAGTCAGAGTCAGAATTTTTTATCCAACTCCGACTCCTTTAGTCCAATAAATAACACATGCTACTATAGCCCTTTATAGCCTTTTCCTATTTTTCCTTGGATCCTCTTTCCGTAAAGGCAATGTTATCTTTTAGAAAATTTCTTCTCTGTATAATGTATTTACTCCTCTCTTCTGATAAGCATTTGGCTTCGAAATGCCATGGCCTAAAAAGGTTTCCCTATCCCTAAATATTGTATTTCCTTTTGAACTGATAGCAGAAAATTTAATTGTAAATTTTTTATCCCTATGTTATCTGAACTTATTCTATAAAGCTGGTTGAGTTTATATGTGAGTATATTTATCATGCAAGTGAATGTTAAGTGTAAAAAGATAATATATATGAAAAGTATTTATAAAATGCTTGCTGAATAGGTGTGGGAGGCTGGTATATGCATCTGCAGAATAGATTTCCACATAGGGGTTAAGGAGTTGGAGTCAGGGATATCAAAGGTGTCAGAGTCGGCATCAGACTGACTTCTACCCAGGGTTGCGGAGTCGAAGTCGGAAGGAGTCAAAGGTTTTAGCTGGAGTCGCAATCGGATTTCTAAGAGTAGAAGGAGTCGGAGTCGGAATTTTTATCCAACTCCTTAAGTCCAATGAATTTTTTTTTTTTTTTTTTTTTTTATTTACATGGCTATCCTGTTTGGTTTTACCAGTTTTTTTTTAAATTACATTTTCTAACCAAACAAGGCACATTGCCACTTTGATATAGGGACCTATTATCAGGGATCTAAGTTTCAAGGGTACTATCTAAAGAGTTTAGCAGCAAGATGTCTGTTTACATTACACTTGAACTTCTGCATGTCAATACAGTTGGGGAAGCAGGAACCCGGAAGAGAATTCCAAAGCCCAACAGTTCTGGGGAAGAAGCTACTAGAGTAGAAGGCTTTCTTACATCTGGGGATCTCTACTGTGGAAGGGTGGGACTTTGTTGCTTGTCAGGTTTGTTGGGGGTATTTTCATCGAGGGGTTACAAGAGTTTGTAGTTCGTTAGAGCATCCACCATTAAAATACTTGTAAAACAAGCAGAGGGATGCAACATTTCATCGATGGGACAGGGGCTGAATCTTAGATAACAGTTCAGAACCTATCAGGTTGGCGATTCTCTTTTGAACACTGACCAGGAGCGCGAGACTAGTAGCAGATGCACCAGCTGAAACGTGGCAGCAGTACTCGATACATGGGCAGATGGTGGCTGTGTAGAGGTACAGGATACTTTCAGGTGTAAGTAACTTTCTAGCATGGTAGAGAGAGCCCACCTTCTTCGCAGCAGCCTCTCAATGTATTTATCCCAACTCATGTTCCCTGTGAACGTTAAGCCAAGGAGTTTGAATGGAGGACTTTCTTTAGCCATAGCTATTGGTGGTTGGTAAGGTTTCATGTAATTATCAAAGGAAACGAGCTTTGTCTTGGCAGCTTTGAACGTTACCATCCATTTCTGACTCCATTCCAATACAGACTGAAGGTCTTCCTCTAGGGTTTCCACCATTGCCTTAGATATGTGCTCATTAGTTTTCCCCACGTGCCTGCTATAGAGCGTGAGGTCATCGGCAAATATACCCATGTCAGAGACAATTTTATCAGGTAAGGATTGGCCCTGAGGTACACCTGCATTTATATCATTGTTTGGACGTACGCCCATCGAGGACAACCTGGATTCTTCTCTCATTTAAGGATTTAATTATGTTAAGCATTCGTCCAGTAATACCATGGATTAGATTTTATTTTCATAAGACCATCGTGCAATACCCTGTCAAAAGCCTTAGATATATATACGGCTACTGCTCTCCCCTACCCTGCCTTATCCAGTGCCTGGTATATACGTTCAGAGATTACAGTTAGGATATCTGCAGTAGAACGGGCTTGCCTAAATCCATACTGATGGTCAAACAGAAGTTTAGCAGCTGTAAAATGGTGGACTAGAGTTTGATTAATTAAAGATTCAAATATTTTGGCGAAAAGCGGGAGGAGGTTAATTGGGCAATAATTTAATGGGTCAGTTCGTTTGCCAGAGATTTTGTAAACTGGTACCACAGAAGCAGTATTCCAGCTGTCAGGAAAGCAAGATTCGTTAAGACATTTGTTAAAGAGTTTAGAGAGAACTGGAGCAACTTCAGCAGAGCATTTTTCTTTTTTTTAATAGCACAGCCAGGATGAGATCAGGTCCACATGCTTTTGAGGTGTCTAGGTTTTTTTATATCATGTACTTGAGAAGAGGTGATTTTCAGATCATCTAGTGTGGTTTCTGTCCATAGAGGAAAATCAGGGAGGGAATGGTTTGCTGGGTCCAAGATAGAGTTTGAGGAGAAATAACGGGCAAACATGTTTGCTTTCTCATTTGCTGTGCAAACAACCTCATGATTGTTAGATAGTGAGGGAATTATTGATTGTCCATTATTTACTACACTATTGTAGAGCTTCTAGATATCATGAGTGCCTAATTTCTGTGCTTCAATGCATTTCCTGGTGGTTTCAGTATATTCACTCTTAGCTGTTGCTACTTCTTTCTTACAATTACTTCTAGCTTCTATATACTTTGTCTGTTTGTACAGGACTTATGCTGGATAAATCTACGGTATGCATGTTACCTCTGAGCAATGGCAGCTGCACAAGTAGAAGTAACCCACTGTGGAGAGTGGGGTTTGCTATAGAACTTCCATGTAGGAACATGTGCTTCAATTGCTGCTTTGAACCATTCAGTAGTCTCACTTGCACACTGTTCTGCAGGAAGAGAAAAGATATTTCCCCATGGTGCGTCTCTGATATGATGTCTAATGGCATCCCAGTCAGCCTTATTTTAGTATGTTGTCATTTTGAGCAATGGCTCTCCAACTTGAGGTCGAGAGTTTAGAATGATTCTATCATTATCACAGCATCATCAGCATTCCTAAGTGGGCAATCAGCATTTGTTACACGATCCTCAGGATCTCTTGTCAGAAATAGATCCAGAAGTGAGGCTTGCTGTTCCTGGCGATCTGGGAGATGGGTCAGGAATGTTACTGTCTGTGTCAAGGAATAGGATATAGCAAAGTTATAGATGATGCTACTAGCTGTGTCCGTGTAGTTAGAGAAGCCAAGTAAATTTCTGTGGTGGGCGTTAGAGTCACTAAATACATGTATTTGGGAGCTAGTGTTAAGGGAGAATGCTACATCTATGCTATCAGAGACATGATTGATTATAGTACAGTTCTGGGTTGATGGAGAGCAATAAAGAAAATACAGGTAGCTAACACTATGTTGTAAATTTAGTTTAAAGCACATGAAGGCCTGGTCACCTGATTCTAGTTTAGATTCCCTAGACATGGGGAGGGTGTTACAAATATAGACTACAAGTCCGTTCCTGTTAAAGCCCTTACGATAAAGTGGAACTGGAAGATAACCAGACATGTTAAAGATGTTAGAGAGGATGGAGGAGTGCAAGTTAGTTTCACTTAGTGCTAAGATATCCGGGGAGTTTGCTAGGAGAAATGATTCTACATCTAAGTTAGTTCTAAGTCCTTGGATATGTGTAAATGCAAGTCTCAAGGATAGGAGGCATGAGTGTGTGTCTGGTTTGAACATTTTTTTGGATTGAGCTATCATTTCATTCTATTTCGTAGTTTCAAATCTAGATTGAAGTGCTAGGCAAAATGGATGTGCATAGCCACCATCATGCAACACGAGTAGACCATCAGCCGGCTCTTCATCCACATGAATGTGGCCTCGGGAATGCCCACCAGAGATGAGTGCAGAGTGCCTTTCCATGCGCGGCATGGCACTACAAATATCCTGATATTATCCAGCTGATGACAGAACAGCCGCTCTAAGTGCTATCAGAGAGGTAGGGCTCCTTGGAGACAGCAACCAGCAACTGTCAAACCGGTACCCTCAAACCTGTCCGACAGGAGTGGCCCAGTCCAATCATGTTAGCATATATGGTAAATAAGCACCCCAAAGATGCCCAGTTACAGAAGGGAATAAGGCAAATGTGCGGGACGGCATTCATTGCCCTAGTCAGGAAACAAGGCTAAGCACTGGGCGCACTTCTGCTTCTAGCGAATAGGCAAAAAAGGAGTATGGAGTATAGAGAGGCAGAGTCTATCTACTCTTTAAGCAGTATAGGTCTGCAAACCAGTGATTTGATCAAGTCACCAGCTCTAGGGAGGTTGTCGTCCAGGAATGAGGAGGCGTCCCTCCCCTGTTTGGTGCCAAGACGTATGAGGTCAGTGGCACAGGTTTACAAATCAGAGTTTTCCTTATCCTAGATGGATGACCTAACCAGATCTACTGGTCCATCAGCAATGAGAGGGTTTTCCCTGCACCTGGTTTCAAAGTCAGGTATTTTTATGCTTCTGCATGGATAGTTAGGATTGATAGAGTTAGTATTAAAGAATTAGTATCTGCTTTGAAATTACACTCCTCAGAATAGGATTAAGATTGGTTACGTTTTTAAATGAGGTACATATGAGTGTGGGGTGTAGATTAAAGGTGAATATCTACTAGGGTTAAGAAAAGATCAAATATGGTTTGTGGATTAGTGACTAATTGGAAAATTATAGTACAAGGGTTAGGGTACGTTTCGAAATGTGCTTTAGGTGTTAGTTTTCAAGTAAAGATAATCACCAGTACTTTATCCCATCTAATGTAAGAAAGATATAGTTGCTAGTTAATATAGTTCACTTATATTCTGGGAACAAACTGTGGCTCTTAGTTATCTATTTTATAGATATTCTACAGAGTATAAATATAGGTTAAGCTAATGCATCCCTTAGCGAGAGAAATCTATAGATGTTTAGTATTTATCGATTTTGAAAAGGTCAGCTTACTAAAGTTTGAGGACGGAAGCTGAAGAGGGAAGCAGTATAAGTAAATAAGAGCAGGAAAACAGGTTTGGTGAATAAGCGATAACTTAATTGCTTCCTCAACAGTAGTTTGCACAGTTTAGCAGTTTTTGTATGGTCTTGCTTTTATTTTTGGAGATATCTCATATTTTGTACTGTAATGCTTCTACTTCATCAAACTATTTTGGTCTGTCAGATTACTGAAAATCCTGTCTGGACAGCTGTTTTCGTTTTGGTTGTGATGTCACACAAGGTCAATGAAAGTTCCGTCTTTGAGTGGGATCGTTGTGGATTACATTGGATAACAATCGGATTGTAATCTGAAAGTTATCCAGTTACTGAATCAAATGGAATTTGGCAATTGGATTAATCCGGGATCACTAATCCTATGAGATATAACCGTTAGCACATCTGCTGTAGATCTAGCAGAACGGAAACCATATTGCATGTCACTAAGGTTATTTCTGCTGAGGTGGTTGACTACTTCTTTATTTAATATGGATTCTAGCAACTTACTAACGACACACAAGAGACTTATTGGTCTGTACTGAGAGGGAGATGACTTATCACCCGAGTTCTTAAATACAGGGCACACTGATGAGGTTTCCAGGGTATTGGGAAGCAATTCTCTTTAAGACAACGCTTAAACAGCTTTGTAAGTATGGGAATTAGTTCTAGTTGAAGCTTTTTCCGCACTATAACTGAAATGCCATCAGGGTCATTTGCTTTATTGGAATTGAGGTTTTTGATTAGCTTGACAACATCACGCACAGATGTTCATATGTCGCATAATGTGCTTTCTGATGAAAGAGGAAATACGAGGAGTTGACAGCCTTAGTCGCATAGGGTATGATTAGTTCCAAAGTTTTGGGCAAAGACACTGACGAGATTACCTTAGGTCCATTGATGATGGTTGAGATAGAGCACATGATTCTGTTCAGAATCCTGTTTGCTATTTGCCAAACCTGGTGGTAACCAAGCCGCTGCTTAGCTATTTGGACTTAACGGACTGAGCATACAACTCTCTCACATTATTACTCTTTTACAGTGATTGCTGGCAGTCCTAGAATCGGCTTTAGTCTCAGTACAGCTTCATGTTTTTCCTTGGATCCTCTTTCCATAAAGGCAATATTATTTTTTTTTAAATTTTTTCTCTGTATAATATGTGTCTTTTCTCCACTCTTCTGAAGAGAAGCGCTTGGCTTTGAAATGCCATGGCCTAAAGAGGTTTCCATATCCTGAAATATTGTAGTCCCTTTTGAACTGAAAGAATAAAATTTAATTGTAATTTTCTTTATCCCTTTGTTATTTTAACTTATTCTATAAACTTAGTTTGTGTTTTTAGATGTATTTATTTATTTCAAACTACATTTCCAAACTCCCATTCTTATCTGAATTAATTTTAACTGGCGAGTCTACTCCCCATGTTATACAATAAAATATGATAATGAAATTTTGTAAGATAGACTTGCATTTTAAAAAAAAACTTTAAATCTATTTAAAATTTTAACCATCCTTAATCTGCCTTTAAAATAGATATTACTAAAAAAATTAATTTATTTTATTGTATTATTTTATTCCATTTCTATATTCTGTGCTATCTACCCACTTGAAACTATTTTCCCAGATTTTTCTCGCATGTCATTTGTTCGTAATATATTAGTTATAGTATGCAATATATGTATAGACACAATAGAAAAAGTAGAAATACGCATCTCTTTTCTAGTATTCATTCCCTTTGGTAAATGAGTTTGTATGTTTTAAATTATTAATACAGAAATCGAAAATTATACCGTTTCAATTAAATAAAAGAAGGAAGCATTTAAATGAAAGCACATATTTGGTTCTTAAGGCAGATCCTCCCTCCCTTCCTCTTACTACTCTCAAATAAACGCTAATCTTTGCCCCCAATTCATTCCACGTGGAGACACTTGTCTTTTAGCTAGACCAACATGGTCACTCGAAGAACACCAAGTTAAGTGCATCTATGTATCTATGTTGTGTGGAACATCTTTATATAGAGCTAATCTCACCATTTCTTTTGTTTTCTTTTCTTTATATTCTCTTACATATTAAAATAATTATTATTATCCTATTCACTTATTTTAAAACAAATTAGTTGCTAAAGCAGATAGGTTTTCTCTCAATACTTGAAAGATAAAATTTCTTGTAAATCTTAGAGGGGAAACTATCTCCAATCCTGCGCTTATTTATGAAGAATAGAGAAAAATGTTAAAGTAAGATACTCAATATCTTCATCCATGCGGGGGCACAGAAATACCTGGTGTAAAAACCAGGCACACGGTTTACCCTCTTGGTGTGATGGACTTGTAGATCTTGTCAGATCATCCATCTAAGAGAAAGAAAACTGATAACAAAACTGAGAAAGGGAGGCCTCCTCAGTCATGGTTGACAACCTTCCTGGAGTTGGTGACTTGAATAAATTCCCAGCTAGCAAACGTAACTTGTTTAAGGAGTAGATAGGCTCTTCCTATCGCGGGCTTTCACACTTCTTCTTTGCCTATTAGCCAGGCCAGAGGTACAATACCAGGGATTCACCAGAGTCATCCTGTGCTTGGCCTTATTTTCTGACTAGGACATTGAACTCTGTTCATTTATTCCCTATTTTAAATTTCTCTCTTTCTCTGAGAAACTGAGAAATTTTGCTTGCATGCCACTTGTGCTCACTAGACTTGTTTGGGCTGGTCTTGTCAGAGATTGAGGGTAACTGATTGACAGTTTGTCTTGCTGTTTCCGACTGACAGTACAGGTGCCCTAACTCTTTGGTAACACTTAGACTGGCTGCTCTATCATCAGATGTATAATATAGTTGCAAATGTATAATATAGTTGCAAATGCTATGTCACGCATGAAAAGGGACCCTGCTGCTATATATGGTTGGCTTTCATGAGACCACACATTCTAGACTGGAATCGGCTAATGGACCACTGCATGTATATACTTGGCGTCAAAACAGGTCCACTTTGCTTAACACTCTTCCCTAACCTAACATTAAACAAAAACATAATTAGATGACAACCCAAACAAATAAAACCAGACAACCACCCAAACAAAACCAATTCGCCTCCGTCCTTGAGGCTCACTTTCACAAATATCCGTGGGCTTACAGGTAATATAAATGATGTAGTCTTACCTATAAGTAAACTCCCCGGATATTTTAGCATTAAGTGTAACAAACTTTATACTCTTGAATCCCCTCCAACTACTTAAACATGACAGGATACCTCCCTCTTTGCCGTAAGAACTCTGATAGATGTATGCAAGAGCTTAGAGTCAATATTCATAGCATCCTCCCTTAAGCTAGAGAGAAAAATCTTGAATCGGATGACCAGGCTTTTAAGTGCTTTCGCCCAACATTTCATCCCTGTGTTAGTTACTTATATTTTCTCTATTTTTCATCAAGTCAGGATTGTACCCTAATCGATCATGTCTCTGATAGTATAGATGCAGCACTTTCCTTTGATAGTAATGCCCAAATACATGTGTTTGGTGACTTTAATGTCCACCATAAAAATTGGCTTGGTTTCTCAGGTTACACAGATGCAGCTGAACGCTCCCCTAATAGCTTCTCTATAGCCCATTCCCTTTCATAGACAGTAATGTTTCCAACTGGCCTACCAGATCGTGAACCTCAGCATGCTTCACTTGTAGACCTATTCCTCACCACAGTACCTGAGGATTGTGTAATTAATGCCTACAGTCCACTTGGAAATGCAGACCACCTAGTAGTATCAGTTGACATCACATTTAAATCCCAACCTCAAGGTGAGGAATCATTGCTCAAAACCACAAGGTACTACAACAAGCTTACAACAAGTACTACAACAAAACCACAAGGTACTACAACAAGGCTTACAACATTAGAGAAGACATTCGAGATGCTCCATGAACCGATATCTTCTTTCTTCCTGCTGAACAGTATGCCAATGAGACAACTGAATGGTGCAAAGCGGGAATTGAAGCACATGTTTCCACACGGAAGTATTATAGTAAGCCCCACTCACCCCCATGGTTCACTACAGATTGTTCCTGCTATGGCACAAAGACAGTATGCATTCTGCCAGTTTGTACATCATAAGTCATATACAAATATGCAAAAATTCGTAGATGCTAGAAATCATTGTAAGAGTGAAATAGCAACAGTCAAAAGAAAGCATACTGAAATAATCAGGGAACGCATTGAATCACAAAAGATAGGAACTTGTGATTTCTGAAAAATCTATACTAGTGTAGTGAATAAAGGACAATCAGTAATTCCTCCACTGAGCAACAACCAGGAGGTTGCATGCACGGTAATGGAGAAGGTGGAACTGTTGTCCTGGCAATTGCCTCCAATTTCATCTTAGACCCAACAAATAACTCATTCCCAAATTTCCCTATGCAGACCAAAGCCACATTAGATGATGTAAAAATCACCCCTTCTCATGTCTGCGATATCATAAAAAACTTAGACACCTCAAAAGCGTGTGGGCCTGATATCATCTCTGTTATACTAATTAAGAAATGTTTAATTGAGCTAGTCCCCATACTATCTAAGCTTTACAATAAAGGCCTTGCTGAATCTTGCTCCCCTAATAGCTGGAAGATGGCCTCTGTGGTACCAATATACAGGAATTCTGATGAAAGAACAGAACCTCTCGATTATCATCCCATTAATCTCTTCCCCCTCTTCACTAAAATCTTTGTGACCTTAATTAATCAAACACTAGTTCACCACCTCGCAAAAGCACATCTTCTCTGACAAACAGTATGGATTCAGGCAATGTCTTTCTACTGCATATATTTTAACATTTATCTGTGAATGCATTTAGCATGTACTGGATAAAGCGGGTGGAGCCACAGCTGTAGCCCTTGATACATCCAAGGCCTTTGACAAAGTCTGGCACAAAGAGCTGCTAATGAAAATTAAACCGTACGTTATAACTGGATGTATACTAAATATAATTAGATCCATCTTAGACAATAGAAGCATACAAGTTGTCATTGATGAACATACATCCAAGCAGCATAACATTAATGCAGGAGTGTCTCAGGGTCGACCCTTGGACCATTATTATTCATGATATTCAAAAACCACCTCCTTGATAATATTGTGTCCGAGATGGGTATATTTGCTGATGATACAATGCTCTATAATATGAATTAGGGAAGAACAGATGTACATAAATCTAAGACAATGGCAGAATCGTTAGAAAATGACCTCCAGACCATAGTTGAATGGGGATGCAAATGGATGGTAACATTTAATGCTAGGAAAACTAAGCTGCTCTCCTTTAACAATTACAAGACGCCTCTCCAACCACCTATATCAATGAAAAATAACACCCTACCTGAGAATTCTACCTTCACACTCATTTTTGGGGACTATTTTACCATATTTTACTTTGTGGGCAATATGAACTGGAACAAATACATAGAGGACACTGCAAAGACTGCTGCAAAGATGGTGGGTTCCCTCTATAGTTTGTTTGTTCTGTTTTACGGCATATCAACCACTTTGGGGTCATTTAATACCGAAAGGTTAGTTGTGTTATATATTGGTTTGTTCTTAAGGTTTTTTTTTTGGGGGGGGGGTCTTTCCTTATATTTTTGAGTATATTTTAATCTCTTTCAGAAAATTGATAATTTTTGGGGGATCACTCTTGTTTAATATTGTTTTCAGATTTTTTTCTTGGTAATACTTTGTTCGGGTTTGTTCAAGGTCAATGCAGTTTGTCAAGGTCAATGCAATATGGTGTATTGTGTAGGGGACTTGACACGTTATACAGTTTGGTGTCTCCTCCCCTTTTAATAGATGTGAGTGGGTGATGTGAGTGTGACCTATTCGCAGTCTGGTCATTACTACCTCTTCCTTTCTTGTTAACTTTTTGGTGTCTCTTGTTCCAATATTTGGTGTTATTTGGAATAATTTTTTTTTTGGTGCATGAGCTCCAGTTTTCTTGCCATTTTCTCTTCAAATATGTGTTTATTTTAGTCTTTAGGTCTGTATAGGGGATGTTTCCACTTATGTGGTTTTGTTGCAGAGTTTCCTTTGCTGCCTTATCTGCTTGTTCATTCACGTAGATGCCGATATGGCTTGGTATCCAGCAAAAGATAATGTTTTTTTCCACGGTTATACCATCTATTTTGTTCAGCAATTTTGTAATAAGTGGGTTTGACATTTTTTTTTATTTTAGAGATATGAGTATTGAAAGTGAGTCAGTAAATATGATATATTTTTGATGGTCATCATTGGTTATTATATTTAGTGCCAAATCTATGGCTGTTGCTTCCGTGCTGAAAATAAAAGATTTGTTTGAGAACCTTTTTTTTTAGTTTTAGTTTTTTGTGGATGGCTGCGCATCCTACTTTATCTTCATCTTTTGATCCGTCAGTGTAAATTTGTGTATATTCTTTGTATGTATTCTGGATGATAAGTAGTTCTTCATGGAAGGTTGATGGGTGGGTTTTCGTTTTGGGATATTTATTTAATTTTAATATTATGTGTGGTTGTTTGATCATCCAGGGTGGAGTTTTTGATTTGTTATATTTATGTATTTTTGTAGTGTCCATTTGGGCTTCTGTGAGAAGGTTTTTTATCTGGAGGCTATAGGGCTTGATGATATTTTCTTTCTTGTTGAAGAGATGTGTGTATTGTGGGTGGAGGGTACATTGGTATGCAGGATTTGTTGGACATGATACCAGCTTTAGGTAATATTGTAGCGCTAACTTCTGTCGTCTTAGAATCAGTGGAGGCTCATGGGCCTCTATATAGAGGCTTTCTACTGCAGAGGTTCTAAATGCTCCCAAGGCCAATCTTAATCCTTGATTTAGTTCTATTTAGTTCTTTTATGTAGGACTTCCTTGCTGCTCCATAGATGAAGCATCCATAGTCCATTTTAGATCTGATTAAAGTTTGGTATAGTTTCAATAATGTGATTTTGTCTGCACCCCAATCGGTGTGTGCTAGGACTAGTGTTGTGCCGATGAATCGGAATCGGGAATCGATTAAATCGGTAATTTTCGGGGAATCGGAATCGGAAAAATTTGTGTATAATTTCCGATTCCAAAATCGATTCTTTGAATATTTTTCAAAAGTTAATTTTCAATTGCTTGTACCGATTATAAATATTTATTTCTTTTAAACTATTAGTAAAACTAAACTCTATAGATCTACGTACTCGTTATAGAATGAAGTTCTCATAACAAAATCACATAATTTCATTAAATAGTTTTTGTTTTACGCTCCCTTGACTAATTATCGCAGTTTTTTTAGGAAGATTTCGAATTTCCCAAATCGTTTTTACGGCATAAAATAAAAACTATTTGATGAAATTACGTGATTTTTTTATGAGAACTTCATTCCATAACGAGTACGTAGAATATATATTTTTTTTTTTATTTTTCGTTTTTTAACATAGTGTAAACTGCACAAGCACCCTTTTTTAATACGTGAAGACAGTTTAGAGCTTCATCCTAGATCTAAAAATAATTTGGTTTTTAGTGGGTTTACAAATATCGTCCAAAAGTAGAATTTCAATGAGGGGGGACTTTTAAATGTAAATATAATTTCTTTTTCAATCTGAAAAATTTCTAAATGTT
Source organism: Euprymna scolopes (assembly GCF_053919585.1). NCBI lineage: Eukaryota > Metazoa > Mollusca > Cephalopoda > Sepiida > Sepiolidae > Euprymna > Euprymna scolopes. Next base: position 92,754,392 of record NC_136498.1, read on the forward strand.
TTCTCTTTATCTATTTTATCCAGACTTTGATAAATTCATTGTGAGATATTCATGTATATTTTTTAACTTTTCTGAAACCCCTGAGAAAAATGCGCCGGTGTCAGACAATGTGGCTCCAGGAAAATAAAATAAAACTATTTGTTTGAAATCTTTTCATATTAAACTCCTCGAGAAATTTGGCAAGTGGGTGTGAAAAAGTATTGTTGTTGAAACCAACGGCATCGAAGGTGTTAATTACCCCATAATACTTTCAACTCAACTTTTGAGTGAGATTGGCGGGCTTCAGCGAGGCCTCCGTGATACATATATATATATATATATATATCTCACGGAGGCCTCGGCTTCAGACGGCATTGGCGTCGTAGCAATCCTTAAGTATAAACATAAACAATACCGGCAGAATCAAAGAAAATCACACTGGAAGCATATTTCAAATTAAATCAAAGGCCAAGTCTTTTCACAATTTTGCCCATTCCTTGTTGGCCCCTCCCCCCCCCCCCCCGATTTATCGGAGAGGATTATAGTTTTCAGTGGCGTTCGTCCGTTCGTTCGGATAACCGTCCATTACTTTTTTCTGAAATTTTGCCACAAGTTGTACTCCAATACATAGATGTGCACAACATCAAGTTTTTTTTTAAGAAAACTCTCGTTGCTCCCCCAGGGGCTGAAAAGGGGTCAAAAATGCCCAAAATGGCAAAAATGACGCTTTTGGCCCCATAACTTTTTTCCCGTCCATTAGATTTTACTGAAACTTGTCCAAAATGTGAAGGCAATTGTTGCAAATGTAAATTCAGTATCGCTGACCCTGGCAAAACTCTGGTTTGCGCCCCCCGGGAACTTTTAGGGCTAAAAACCACCCCTTTTTTAGGCTCTTTTTTTCATATTTGTCTAAACACTCATGATTATAAAATATATATATATATATAAAACGATTAGGAATTTAAGATAGACGGTCAGTTTCACAAATAAATATAACGTAACATGAGCTGTAGTGTGTTACCAATTTTAAATTATGTGCGCTTATTGGGGATAGGGTGTCTACTTTTTAAGCGATTACACATGGTTTTACAACGTTGCAAACCGAACTTAATTTAGTGGGAAACACTTTAGTTAATATCCATAAAGAATTAGGATGGCCAGAAATGATGATCATTTTACGTTAAATTTATATTCGAAACTGATCTTACACTCTAAATTCTAAATGATCGCTTTTCTTTCCGCCAATTAAAAAAATGTTCTAACACGTAATCTATAAAAGTAATATTTCATTTTGGAATAGGGATTTAGCTGCGAGAGAAAGCACAGAAAGCTCACGCAATCTCACGTTAAAAATGGTTTTCATAATAGTAATATTATTATTTAGAAATTCGTTCGTAACAATGAGATGTGGCTTTGCTAAGTGGCGTTGTTAAATATATTGTTCTTACATCGTTTTCTTATTTTGCCTACCAATCTTCGAATATTTTCCACTATTCATGTAAGTAGCATGTTATACAGTAAATACGAACTGGTACAATATAGCTTTGTTTTAAAATCAAAATAAATGTTTTGTTGTGTTACAATTTTTAATCAATTACAAGGCAAACATTTGAGATAAAATATACGCGGACATTAACCAGGGGTTTATGTAATAATTTGAAAATTTACGAAAAAACAAACAAAAAAAATCTCTAATTAAATATGTATAAATTTTACAAGAATCGGAATCGGGAATCGGATCGGAATCGGAAATTTTGAACGGAATCGGAATCGGGAAAAATTTTGGCATCGTCCCATCACTAGCTAGGACTTTGATCAATTGCATTTTCTTTTGGCATTTTGCTTTTAAATATTTTATATGTGGTATGAAATTCAATTTTTTATCGAATATAATACCTAAATATTTGTGTTGGTCGGTGAGTGGGATGTTCTTGTTATCCAGTTTCAGGTTGGGGTCGTGGTGGAATTTTCGTAATTTGCAAAAGTGGATGCATTTAGCTTTTTCCTCTGAGAATGTAAATCCATTTTCTATGGCCCATTTGTTTATTTTATTCAGACAGAGTTGTAGTTTGCGTTCGGCTGTTTGTATATATTTAGATTGGTAGTATATAAGTAGGTCGTCCACGTATAGGGCGTTTTCAATTCCTGGGTCTATGTTTTTTATGATATTGTTTATTTTAATGTTGAAGAGGGTGACAGACAGGATACTGCCGTGGGGGACACCCATTTCTTGATCTTTTTGGACTGAATAAGTGTTGTCCATCTGTACTTGGAAGTTTCTATTTGTTAAGAAATTTCTGATAATTTCTGGCATTCTGCCCCTAAGCCCTAGTTCATACAGGTTTTTTTGGATTCCGTATTTCCAAACGGTGTCATACGCCTTTTGCATGTCAAAAAAAATTGCTATTAGATGTTCTTTTTTTGCAAATGCTTCTCTTATGCGTGTTTCCAGTTTTATTAAGTGGTCGGTGGGGGCTTCTATTTTTCCTGAAACCTGACTGGCTTTCTGTAATTAGATTTTTGCTTTCCAAGTACCAATTTAACCTTTCATTAATCATTCTCTCAAAAGTTTTGCACAAACAACTAGTGAGTGCAATGGGTCGGTAGTTTGTTGGGTTTGTATGATCTTTTTTTGGTTTAGGTATTGGGATTACTGTTGCCTGCTTCCAGTTTTTTGGGATGCTGTTAGTTATCCATATCTCATTGTAAATTTGTAATAAGTAGTCCAGTGATGGTTTTGGTAGTTTTTTGAGGAATTGATAATGGATCTCGTCGGGGTCGACTGCTGTATCGTGAGATTTGTTTATTGCCTCCTTTAGTTCTGCGCTGTTGAATAATTGATTGTAGTTTTCTTCATTTTTTGATTTGAAGGTTATTTTTAGTTTTTCTTCATTTTTCTTTATAGCTTGGAATTTTTTATTTTGGTTTTTTGATGATGAGTTCATTGAGAATTATTCTGCTAATTTATTTGCGATATTTTGTTGGTCGGTAATCTTCGTGTTGTCGCATATAAGGTGTTTAATAGGGTTCTTTGTATTTTTTCCTGCTATTTTTCTGACCATCTCCCATACTTTTTTGGGTTTTTTGTTTTGATTAATTTTTGTTACATAGTCTTTCCACGTGTTCCGTTTTGATTCTTTGATAGTTTTCCGTGCTTTGGCTTTGCTGTTTTTATATGTGTCCAAATTTTCTTTCGTTGGGCTGTTTTTGAATTTTCTTAGGTTTGCACGTCTGGCTCTTATAGCTTCTTTACATTCTTTATTGTACCAAGGTTTGTTATATTTTGTAGTAGTGGAACTTTTTGGTAAGTTCTCCTCGGCTATTGTGAGTAGGGTGTTGCTGAAATATGTGATGTGTTCTAAGTTAGGATTCGCTTCAGGTATTAATCTGTGTTGACATGTATTTTGGAATTTTTCCCAATTTGCCTTTTGTAAATTCCAGCGAGGTGTTTTGTCTTCTAGCTTGGGATTCTCGTTTTCTATTATGATTGGGAAGTGGTCACTTCCGCATGTATCCTTATGTGTTCTCCAGCTATAATCCATGTATATAGTTGGGTCACATAGAGTTATATCGATTGCTGATAGGGTTCCCCCGTTGGTGGGTGCATGTATGTATTCTCTTTGTTGTTGAGTAGGCATAGATCATTTTGGTTAATTATTTTTTCTATGGTTTGGCCTCTTTTGTTGTTTTTTTTTACTGCCTCACCATATATTGTGACTATTGAAGTCTCCCAGTAGTAGAAAAGGTTTAGGTAGTTGTTTGATTATATTGTTTACTTCTGTTTCGTTTATTGTTTCGTTTGGTGGTATATAGAGTGAACACAGGGTTACTGTTTTATGTAGTGTTGCAGTTATTGCAACAGCTTGCATATTTGTTTTTAAGTTCACTTTGCTGTGTGGAATGTTTTCGTTTATCAGTATTGATGATCCACCGGTGGCTTTGCATGATAATTTGTTTATGTGGTTGTATATTGAGTAGTGTTTTATGTTAATTTTGTCATTTTCTTTTAAGTGTGTTTCCTGTAGGCAAATTATTGCAGGACATAGGGATTTGATAAGTATTTGTATTTCTTCGATATTAATTTTTAATCCACTGTAGGATTTTGTTAGCCATGGTTTATATTTTCTTTCTTTTGTTTTGGGTTGTTGGATTCCTCAATCTCCATGACTTCATGGCTTTCGAGGGTTTTTCTTTTTTTTGTTTGGATCTGGACGTTGATCTGGGTCTTGCTTGGGATGTTGCTGTTTTGGGTTCTTGCTCATTTTTTCCCTCTTCATTACTTGTGTTTGGTTTCTTTTTTTTTTCCAGGGTGTTTTCGGTTTCCATTTTTCCTAGAATTTGGAATCTATTTTGAATGTCTACTGTTTGGTTTTCTTCTTTTCTGGTTCCTTTGCGGAGGGTACTAGGCGAGTGTTCTTTTGATTTTGGGATGTTTTCAGTTTGTGTGGGTTTTTTGTTAGAGGATTGTGTTTGATTTTTGGGATCTGGTGGGATTTTACTCTCAACTGTTTGGTAGTTATTTCCGAGTACAGCTGTAGTTGATGGCAGTTGCCGTAAGGTGGCCCTCAATGTCTCAACTAATTCACAAAGTGATTTTATGAGGGTAGAGATTTCCTTTAGTTCAGTGTTTTCTAGTGTTTTTAATTGATTTTTGGTTGCACCTGCGTATGATCTAGTTGGTTCTGTTGTGGTGGCTGTTTCAATAATTTTCCTGGCTTCAGTAAAACTTATGTTTTTGGTATATTTGATCCAGTTTTGGCAGAGCGATGAGTATGCTGGATGGTTCTCTTCACAGTTTGGGCATTTTATATTTCCTTGGCATTCTGTTTCCTGGTGTTCGTTACTGCTACACTTTGGGCATACTGCTTTCCTGGTGCAGTATTCTTTGAAGTGGCCAAATTTTTGGCAGTTTAGGCAGCGAAGTGGTCTGGGGATATATGTTTCTACTTTAATGTTAATATATCCAATCTTGAGTTCAGTTGGTGGAGTGGGAGTATTGAAAGTTAATATGTATGTGTTGGTGTTAATTGTTTGTTCGTTTCTTTTTATTGTAATTCTTTTAGTATCTATAACTTTTTGATTTTTTAGGTTTGTTTTTATTTCATCTAGAGAGCAGGTGTTTAGCTCTGGACATCTGATGACTCCCTTTGAGGTGTTGAGGGTTTTGTGAGGGTAGGCTTTGATGTTTATATCATGGAACTTTGTCCATGTTAAAATTTCTTCGGCACTACTTTTAGTAGATACTTGTATAAGTAAAGTTCCATTTTTTAATTTTTTAATTTGTTTTGTGTTCAGATTTTTGTTGATAATTCTTTCGATTTTGAATGGGGACATTTTTGTTATTTGTGTGTTATCTTGCGATTCCAAGATTATATACTCCGGAAAGTTTGTGTTTACATCTTCATCGCTTTCTGGATGGCGCCTTTTAATTTTTTTGGAAGCCATAGAATATTTTGTTTTTTTCATCATCCTTGCTCCCCACCCTCCTCGGAGCCCTAAATTGGGAGATGGTTGGGGGGAAACCCATTCGCCCAAGCATCTCAGGGATACAATGATGATATACTCAAACAGTGAGTATAGCTGCTTATGACGATTTTTTTCATTTCCTTGGACCCAGCAAGGTGTAGAAAGGGTTAGTTGTCAATAGCATCAGTTTTCACCATCTGATTGGCCCTTGCCATCGCCTTCTAATGATAGTATGTGTGCGTTTTTTTTTAATTTTTTATATGAGTATAATGTGTTTGTGCTTCTCTTTATGGGGGTTTACTATTATTAGGGACTGTCATGACTAGCCGGTTGGTCGGGTCGAGCCTGCCCGACCGCCCGTCTAGCCGAAGTAAGGGCCAAAGTGGAGTGTTGCTAAATCACGGCCATTTGGTTCCAAGGTCGTGAGTTGCTCAGCCACCAGGATCCCGTTCTAAGGCATTACGGGTCGCCACCTACGGCCAACAGGTGGCCCCATTGAGGGACTTTTACTCTCTGCAGAGGGGCAGTCGGTGTATTCTGATACTCCACCGACAGGGTCTGGGAGTGGGGGGGAGATAAAAAAGGGGACGGAGAGGGGCTGTTGTTTTTGTTTTTGGTTTTGCAGAACAAAATTAAGTTTTACAAAAATGTTCAGAAAACAAAAAACATCAATGTAGGTGCATTTCGTCTCAGGAAGCCAAAAGACAGCCTGATCTGGTAGCACCAGGGTTCCCTCTATAGAGATAGAAAACTACTCACACCTGAGAGTATCCAGTACATCTACAAGGCCACCATTCGCTCATGCATGGAGTATTATTGCCACATCTGGGCTGGTCCATCTACCACTAGCCTCTCCACCTTGGATAGGTTCCAAAAAAGAGTTGTCAATCTAATCGGTCCCACTTTATCAACTAAGCCTCAGCTCTTGTTTTATCATCACAATGTTGCATCTGCGCCTGTTTTAATGGAATGTGTTCTAATGAAGTCATTGCACTTGTACCCCGTACATATCCCCGACAAACCCGTTTAGTAATAAGATCTCACCCTTTCACTGTTGAGGTCCCTAGATGCCAAAAAGCTTTCTATTCTAATAGTCTCTTCCCTTGAACAGCTAGTTTGGAATTCCCTTCCTGCTACCTGCTTTCCTGGTTGTACTGATATGCAGAAGTTTAAATGCAACATAAACCGACATATTGCTAATCTTTCCGAAACATGGTCCCAAAAAGTAGCCGTTTTCGTCTAAGTGATGATATGCCTGGTTAGGAGTTAACATTAAACAAATAACGAGCTAGTAGAGTGTATATGTGAGTATATTTCTCATACAAGTGAATGTTAAACATAAAAAATGATGTACATGAAAAGTAATTATAAAATGCTGAATAAGTGTGGGAGACTGGTATATGGATCTGCAGAATAGATTCCCACATAGGGGACCAGGAGTCTGGAGTCGAAGTCTAAGATATCAAAGGAGTCGGCATTCTAGGAATTCAAGGAGTTGGAGTCAGACTTTCACCATCCTACTCCGCAACCCTGGTTACTGGCGATTAGTGTTGATTCGGGGTGATTACTTGCAGGTATTGGCTGCCTTTGTAATTGGCAGTCACTGGTAGCCATGATTAGTGTTGGCCTCCATTGGACTGCTCTGAATCGAAATCAACTGTCTTTAACTGTTAGGCACCAGTATCCACTGGCTGTCACTGGATGCCTATGGCGGGCATTGATGGTCACTTGCAGTTAGTACTGTTTTGAAGCAGTTACTTGTATTTAAGTTTTTTTTTCTTTTGTTTTTTTTATAAAAATAGGTTTTTCTAAATTTCTATGGAGTCTTCTAATTATTATGATAGTCTTTTAGTAAATTTATATTCATTGAACCCCTGAGAATTAAGGTATTTGTTTTCACATGCGTTACCCATTCGAAATCTGATTTCCAAAGCTCAATGAAGTGGGAAAATACTCAAATTTGGCAACCAATCAGAATAAAGAATTTTCTTAATCTTAGTTTTTGTCCTAAGAGAATTAGTCATTTGTTTAGGAAAGCAGCATCCCTTAAAGTTCAGACTCTATAACAATTTTTATTTGAAAAAATTTCAAACCACCGGTTAGTGTAAACCTTTTTTCTTTTTCTTCATATATGTATCTTAAAAATATATCAAGTAGATTTTTTGAAAAATGTTTGAATGCATACAAGAATTTTGGAGTAGAAATTTTTCAGACAGTATTCATTTTTTAAAATACCGAGTTTTAGAAATCAAAGATTCTGTATGAGTAACATACATGACATGTAACAACTATCTTAATTTTCAAGTGTTCAAAAAAAATTTACCAAACTATTGTAAATAATTAGAAGATTCCATGAAAGTTTAGAAAACCTTATTAAAAAAATAAAGGTACAATTCAAAGAGTTTATACAGTTTCTAAAAATATTCAAAATGTCTTTCACATCTGAATATAATGCAGGTGACACTACAAAAGATTATAAAAAATAATGCTAACAGGTATGGAGATTTTTTTTAATGAAAGACTACAGAAGCCAAAAAGAAGAGTAGAGGAAGATTTAATATGAATTTTATCACCAAAAATCCTTTTGAACTGTAACAAATATGACATGAAGTGATCCATTTGTTTATTCATTTGTTTTAGGACATACAAACACTTTTTGGTTATTTAATGCTGAAACAATATCGCTACAGATTTATTGTATACTACTAATATACTATGTAAATGATTATAATAGGTCTGATAAAGTCTCAACTGCAGGCGATTAAACATGATTATTATTATGAGGATTTGTATTTATTGGTCCGATCACACACTCCAGACTTTTGTAAAATATTGAAATAAAACAAAAATAAAAAGTAAAAATCAGAGCAATATCAAAAATATCTTGCTAGATTATATGACATCTTATTTAAGTAATGAAAAGAATTTAGAAAAGTTATTTTTATTCTGAGAGTAAAGAAATATTTGAAAAAATTTATCTAGAGAAAAATATAAGTTTTTTTAATTATTTTTCTATAAATAAGTATTTTTAAAAGTTTGCATCATGCAAATGAGAATTTTTATGTAGGGAAACTTATTAGTTAAACAATAAAAACGGTATTTTTAGATGTAATCAAACATCTCCATAAAAGGTGTTATCACAAGATGTTGAAATAATTATCAGTTTAAATGCTAATTTAGATTTTTTAATTTTTTTTTTTTTTTTTTTTTCCACATGATAGTCACCACTTATCAAGGCCAGGAAGCCGTTCAGGGATAAGGGTTATTGCATGTACAGTAATCAATGGGATAATATCGCGGTAATCGTTAGTAATGGAAATTTGATGAAGTATCTAACTTAAGGGGGCAGTTTATCAAGAATTTGTTTATGTTGGACTTGAAGACATCCAAGTTGTAGTCAGGTGGGAAAAAGGCAAACGGAAGAGAGTTCCACAGTCGTGCACTTCTAACTAAGAAGCTTTGTTCATGGAATCTACATTTTGATTTAGGCACAGATAAAGAGTGGGGAAAATTATTGACAGTGGTTTCAGCTAGGCGGGTGTCTTTTGTGAAAGATTGGCGAGGGGGGACCAGAGATTAGAGCTCAGGCGAGCACTTGCCATGGAATTAATAAAACAAATACAGGCTCGCAACGTCTCTTCTGTGGGAGAGAGGCTGCAGGGAAGAGAAAAGGGCATCCCTCACTAAGACACAAAGTCTATTTTGTACTCTGTCAAGGCAGGATAGGCTTTTTTAGCATCTCCTGGCCAGATGTGGCCGCAGTAATCCATCATTGGATGTACTTTGCTTTTATATAGATAGAGAATTGCATCAGTAGTGAGATATCTTCTGGAGTGGTAGAAGGATCCCACCATTTTTCCAACGACCTTGGCAACAGACTTGATGTACGTGTTCCATTTCAGATCAGGAGTAAAGGTCAATCCCAAAAGCTTGTCAAAACATGGAGCCTCCCCAAGTCGAGAGCCATTCATTTCAATTGATACCAGATGAGGATCAGAGTGTTGATGATGTAAAAATAGGAGCTTGGTTTTAGATACATTAAAAGTAACTAGCCACCTCTTCCCCCACTGTACCACGCGCTCAAGATCAGAGGAGAGAGAATCAGAGAGAACTTTGTCATTTACGGCCTTTGAGGTGTTGCCATAGATGGTCGTGTCATCAGCATAGATGTCAACGAATGATTTAAGTATGTGTTTTGGGAGATCATTCATGTAGATCAGGAAGAGAGTTGGCTCAGGATGGAACCTTGATTTCTGCCTATCACCCACTACTCTTATGAGCCTATCAGAGAGAAATGATTTAATAATTGAAAAAACATCTCCAGTTATACTGTAGCTGGAAATCTTGTGAAGTAGGTCTTTGTGCCATACCGTATCAAAGGCTTTTGATATGTCAAGAGCAATTGCCCTAGAAAGGAAACCTTTGTCAAGAGATTCATTAATCCTATGATATATAACCGTTAGAACATCTGCTGTAGATCTAGCAGAACAGAAACCATATTGCATGTCATTAAGGTTATTTCTGCTGAGGTGGTTGACTACTTTATTTAATATGGATTCCAGCAACTTACTAATGGCACACAGGAGACTTATTGGTCTGTACTGAGAGGGAGATGACTTATCACCTGAGTTCTTAAATACAGGGCATACTGATGAGGTTTTCCAGGGTGTTGGGAAGCACTTCTCCTTAAGGCAATGCTTAAACAGTTTTGTAAGTATGGGGGAAAGTTCTGGTTGAAGCTTTTTGAAGTCTATAATTGGAATGCCGTCAGGGCCAGTTGCCTTACTGGAATCAAGGTTCTTGATTAGCTTGCACAGATTTTAAAATAAATATTCTACTTGGAATAGTTTTGAAAGAGATGGACATATTTTACAAGTAAACTTCTATGAATTAAACATGACCAAAATCTTTAACATATCATATTAGAATAAAAGAGAATTTGAAAATATGACTATTATGAAAAAGATCATATCTTAACCAGGATGCTCAATATTCTAGACTAGCATTTCAGCCTGGCATGTTTGGAAGTGTATGTTGAGCAAAAAAAAAAGTGGTGGTAGGGAGGCAGGCTCAAACCCGTACCGTGAAGGAGGAAAAGAACGGGGAAAAAAACGTGACGTCTTTGCTGTTACGACCACCATCAAACCGGGAGTGATGTAGGTTTTAATTAAGGCTAGTAGACTATCAAAAAGATAGGATGACTTTTGAAAATATCGGCGAAAAAAGCAACACCTCTCTGTAGAAAAGTGCCCAGTTGAGGATGAAGAAATTAATGTTTTTTGCCAATTTTTTGGTATTTTTCGTCTGAAGGGTCGAGCTTCAAATGATACTGATCTTATGAAAATCCGTTGCCTCTGTCAAAAGTTTTAGGCAGACATGCAAGCATACATATATTTATATATTGATAGCTCATATTTTCGACCCAAACCAATTAAAAGCGTGCCCTATCTCTTAATACCCTTCATGTAAAATTTCAAATGTTTAGACCGGAAATTGTCTGAGTAATTTGGTAGAGACCACAGTGGTAAAATTTGTTTTAACTTTGACCCCTATTATGACCCCTTAACATTTATTGTTTTGGGCTTAAATCAAGTTATTAAGTTACAGCCATGTCCAAGGAACCTATATCTAAAATTTCAATTGTTTATACCCAAACTTGGCGGAGGAGTTTGGTAGAGTTCTTAAAGGTCAAATCGTTAAACTTTGATCCCTTAACAGTCAAATTTCTGGCCGAAAACACATTACAAAGATTTTCCCAAATCTCACTACCCTGTATATCAAATTTCGAGTCTAGATTGAAAATTGACAGAGTTATTGCATGGGGAAATGAACACACACACATACACAGACACTTTCACAGATAGATTGAGCATAAATTCTCAAAACTCCATGAAATCATTTTTAACATTTGGTGATACAATATAAATTTATCCATCAGTTAAATTGTTTCATATAATTTAACTTTAACACTGAAAATAATTTGGATTTTTTAAATATGTATATGTAACTGTCTTTTTATCCTTGTGTATTTTTTTTTTTTTTTTTTGTAAATGATCGAAACTTTAGTTCCTAAAAATATATCAAAAATTAAAATATAAGTTGTAACTTATAGAAAGAAGAAAAGAAATTGTGGTGCATGTGAACTGGAAAAGCCACTACAAATGTTTTAAGTTCATAGTACACTAAGGAGTTTTGGAATGGGAGGGATAACAATAACAGAATCACCTTCCAAGTAAAATGCTTCCTTTTCTCTTTATGATGGTCAACATAAACGAAATTAGATAATGTTACTGTAAAAATGATTAGAAAACTGATAATACCACCACTGGTAACACCTTGAGAAAAGTTATTTAATTTTGATATAAGCTTTGTTTACAATTGTATTTCCAGACAGAAAAAAGGATACCAACAATATTATGTGTATCCTATTTTATTCATAGCAGTAAGAAAATGAAAAACAAGAAAAAAAAAGTGGAAAAGAAAAAGAAAAAAAAAAAACACTAAAATTTTTAATATCTTAAAATATATAATCATGCTGCAGGTGTAGGAGTTGGTATATATTTTATAGTCTGTAAGTCATTTATGGTTTAAACAGAATTGGTGAGTTGCTATAACCCCAAGTCAGAATGTATATGAGAGTAAATGCAACGAAGAGATAATACTTAATCAAAACCTTAAAATACAACATTCCGAAACCAGACAGCACAGCAAGGTGAAAAACAATATACTTTATCTACAAAGAAAATCTTTGAAATATATGTACAAATATAAAGATTTAATTTTAAATATTTCAGCAGATAAATCCTCAAAAAGGCCTTGTAAATTAATTTTGTAATGGTTTCTAAATTATTAAAAAAAAAAAAATACTTTGCTTCTGATTTTTCAAAATTTCATTCTTAAAGTATTTACATTATAAGAAGAATGCCTGGGTAAACAAAAAATTAACCTGCATTAGTGCTGTGTGGAATTTTAATTTTAACCTTGAAAAAATGTCATTATGAGAACTTTGGGGGCAACTGCATCAATTGTTTTTAACAAATATTTAAAAAATGTAAATAGAATATTTTAAGCTACATGTAAGCGTCTACATATATATTACATATATATAACCCCCATACTAAATTCTAAAATTGTTTTTGTTTTGTTTCTGTCACGTCTTCAGAATGTTTACACATAATTTCTCTTGGCCCTAACTCAAAGTTAGAATAGCAAGCCTCCCCATCTTCCAATAATTGCACAAATACCCTCTTAAAACTACACATAATGGTCTTAAAAAAATAAAAACACACAGGATTTATCTCCCATAGAAAAAGTGAGTAACTAAAGGCCCTAAACCGCTAGAATAGCCAAAAATGAATCATTTCACATTAAATTCTAAAATAATTTTTGTTTATCTTTCATTAAAGTTTTTCAGAGTGTTCACACATGATTGCCTAAAGTAGAAACCTTTTGGAGAAGGGGTCAGATGGGGGGGGGGGGGAATAACAAACATTGTTAATCTACAATAATATAAAAGAAATATTGTAATATATTCATTTTTTTAAATAGTCCTAGATTTCGATTTCTTGTACATAAAATGCATTACAATTCAACTTTGAGTTCTGTTTTATTAATGGATATATGGCATTTTTAAGGAATTGCAGCATATTTATGTGCATTTACTGTAGATTATTTAAAAACTAATTTCTCAAGATTTTCAGTGGCACATTCGGATTCCTTGCACAAAAATACACTAATATGACAAATCTTATTGCTAAGTGTTTTAAGATACAGCATTTTTACTGAAAAATGTGACAAAACGCATATGGTCTTAAAGAAGGAAAAATATCCAAACGTGCAAGGCACAAAAATAGTCATAACTTCCTTGATTTTAATCGGATTTAAAAAAATTTTTAAAAGATTCTTCCTTAGCGCCTCAATCTATGTCTGCCATTATTGAAATATTTTAAGCCATTTACATTTTTGCATGTGTTGCTACAATTTATTTAGAACAATTATTCTTGTAAAGTTGGTTTTTCTATTGTTAATAATTTCATGCTCGTATGAAGTGTTCTTGCAAATTCACATAACCAGCAACAAATGTCATTCTTACAAATACAACAAATTGGTAATGAGGATGAAATAAGTGAGGATTTAAAAATAATATTTTCCATTAACCACAATATGTCTTGAAAATCTAATAGAGAAAAAAAAAACTAAATTATTTTCATCATGGATACTAATTTGCCGGATAAAATCCTTAGAAGAAAACTTGTTACAACGGAACACCAATGCTACACAAATTTTATTGCACCCAAAAAATAGATTTCACATTTAATTAAATCGTTAAATGCAGTTAATGGGCACTTTTGTTGAGTTATTTAACATCCACTATAATTGTTTGAAATTAAAAGTGGTAACCATGATTTTCTTAATTATGCTGGAATTGTAAATGTATAATGAAATTGATGACAGATGATCAATTCAAATACCTCATTTTCATCACAAGATTACAATCTTCAGATGATGCTGACATATGCACGCATACACTGCTTTTGTAGGAAAAAGACACAGAAATGACAGTACAAATTCTGACAATCAAATGTCAACATCTAATTAAACGAGACACTACAATGGCGCAACAAGATCAACATTCTATATTAACCCATCTGTTTCCAGCAGTAAAAAATCGGTAGGAAAATCCCCAAATGGAAGGAGAAAGAAACCTTCAACATCCTGTTGGTCATGTGGAGAAATGCATAATACTTGTTTTTTGCCAATTTAAAAAACACACATGCCAAGATTGTTTGCATTATGGGCACAAAAATGGGTTTTGTGAAAAAAATAACCATAACATTACCAGGATTAATACTTCAGTCAAGAGGCAAAAACCCATATAAAAATGCCAGGATCTTTCCAGAAATCTACATAAAATTCGATTTTTGCCATTTTTTTTATGTGTATTTTGAAGCTTGTTGAGATAATCAACAAGTCAGTAAATTTTGAGTTCGATATCACTTCAGATATCACATCTATGGCAGCTCCAAGGGACATTCCAACACTACAATCCTTTCTGAGCCTTGCAAGTCATTATGGTTTTTACAAAAGTTATGAACTGGTCAAACACGTGCAAAGAATCATTTGAGAAAATCAGGTAATTTTTTGACCTATTCCTTACACACTATGATCTATCATTAGACATTACTGTGGTAACCGATGCGGATCAATAATATAACATTTTTCTTGATGGAAACAAAAAAAGCCATTCCACACACATCAAAATCATCGATACCTGCTGAACAATGATATAGCCAAATCCAGAAAGAGGCTCTAGCAATTATCTACACTATGGAATTTTACAAAATGCTATATAGTCGTCATTTTACTCTGATCACAAACTACAACCCTCTAAGAAGTATGTTTAGTTCCAAGAAAAGAATTTCCAATTTATACAGCAAACTATTTACTAAGATGAGAAACTGCGCTTTTAGATTACTACTTTTCTATAAAGTACCAACCAGGCAGCAAAATTGGCCATGCAGATGTGTTATCTAGACTCATTTCTTATCAAAAACAGTGGAAAATAATGTCATTGCTGCTATATCTATGGAACCTGAAGTTGTCTCTGAATGTGTTTTCACAGTAAGATCACTACCTGTCACTTCAGAGATGATCCAGGAGGCTACAGCCACAGATCCATTATTACAGAAAGTTTTACATTTTCATTTCACAAGCTAGAGAAACATGCAGACGAGCAACTTTAATCATTTTTTCAAAGATTTTCTTTATGCAAGATCAATAGAATTCTTCTTTTTGCTGAATTTGTTGACATTCAAAATCCAGAAGAGAGTTCTCAAGCAATTTCATTATGAATATCAGGGGATTAATCAGATGAAAGTCTTGGTACATAGCTATGTGCATAGACAAGCAGTGAGAGGAACTTGTAAAGAGTTATACCAAATACAAACTGGTTCCAAAGTCTCCTTGGAAAACATTACATTCATAGTCTACCCCAGAAATACCTTGATCACAACTATAGGGTGGAACAATAAAATTGTCACCCAAGAAAAGCCGACATGATTCCATTTCTGTTTGATGAAAACCGGTTTTCTTTTTTTGTTGCAGACCATCTACTAGTTAGCCAGGTGTATACAGATCCCAAGATCAACAGGAGCCTTCTATCATGTCTGAAAGTAACACAATATTCAACTGATATTTTCTACCAATTAAAGTTATGACAACAGGACCATTGCCAATACCTTCAAACTACAGATTTAAGACAGTTCAGCACTTGAGGGCAGAGCTCAATGAAGTTTCT
This sequence comes from Euprymna scolopes, assembly GCF_053919585.1. Taxonomy (NCBI): domain Eukaryota; kingdom Metazoa; phylum Mollusca; class Cephalopoda; order Sepiida; family Sepiolidae; genus Euprymna; species Euprymna scolopes. Next base: position 92,770,134 of record NC_136498.1, read on the forward strand.
GGCCATGGTTATGGTCTTTGGTGTCATTTCAAGTGAGGACCACATCATGCCACCTCACATCCTTGAAGTCGACTGAAAGTCAACACCAAAGTGTACCTGAATGCGCTGAAGAGTATGGTGATCCCCTAATGCAATCAGTTGGCCGTTGGCAGACCTGGGTGTGGCAGCTGGCTCACAAGTTCAAAGAGATCCAGGCTTGGCTTCAAAAGGAGTGCTACGACTTTATACCCTTTTCTCACTAGCCCCCTTCTCCCCCGCTCTGAACTCGCTGGACTACTTTGTTTGGTCATACATTGAGAACATCACTAACATGACCTCCCACAACACCAAAGCCAGCCTGTTCACCGCCAATTGCCGAGTATTCGCTGAGCTCCTACTGGCACTTGGAAAAGGCATGCACCCAGTTCCGGATCCATATCGACGCGGAAGTAGATTCACATCAAACATTCTAAAAAGATCATATTTCAAAGGGGTGGTATTATAAGCTGAAATAAAGGGAAATAACTCTAAAACAATAAGATTGTCTTCTCTGGCAAAGAGAACAATTTAGTTTGGATCTGGCATTAACCTGAAAAGGGTTGATATGTCAGAAAACAACCAGTTATTTTGGAAATGGTTTTTATGCTTCAAGTTCTTTATATCTTTAAATATTTATTTATAGAGTTTGGTTTGGTTGTTTTACAGCATATCAACTATGAGGTGTACCAATTAATCGGTAGGTAATCAGCCACTGCCTATTAATCAGTAATCGGTCAATTTGCTGATTAATCGATAACTTAATTACTGCCAAGAAACTCATCAGATAGCTTTGACACATTAACATAGTAACTGCTAACTTAACATCTAATTAAGTGTCTGACCACTATTATGGTTTTTTGCCTTTATTAAATAAAATTACCAAACACAAAGTACAATTTTCAATTCTTAAATGAATATAATTAAACAATTAGATAATAAAAAAGAAATTACAAACCAACTACAAAGTACAAATTATAATTCTTAAAGTGAATAACTATATCTGAAGTTCTGCATCTGGAGGCTCGTAGTTGCTGCCACTTGTTCCTGGAATGTTCATCCCTGAATATTCATTGTGCTTCCTTTTCTTATCTGCAACTTTTGCCTCTTTTGAATGAACATGCCTAAGATGGTTCAACATAGTCATTGAAAAAGTTTTTGCTGATTTGCCACTCTTTGATGTGATGACTTGACATAACTTGCAGTAAGCTGTATCCTTATTCTTGGAATTGACATTAAAATATTTCCAGCAGAAACTGGTTGTCATTATGGTTGTAGGTTGTTGTTAATATTTAGTTATTTTTTTTATGTATTTAAATTATGTCTGACATCTAATTAGTAATTTATCTCAATAAAATATACGCTATCTAAACCATAAAAATAAAAATATGTATATAATGGTAGCAAGAATCCAAAAATGAGGAACAAGAGTATGACTGATGAATGTTTTATTTTCGGTTCGCATATCGTCACAATTTACTGTACAATTCCTCAACATGAAAACTGAAAGATGAAGTAATGATTTTCTTTGACAAATGATTTAAAGTAAAAAATAATTTTAATTCGACAGGAAGAAAAAGGATTGAAATTTTCCATATGCTTATATCTATTTGCCTCAAATTAGTGCAGTTGTAAAAGTCTAACACGTTAACAGTACGCCATGCCTATTATTTGATATGGTGTAGATGCCATATAGATGCCATGTATCTTTGATAAATTTTCACTGGCAAGCAAAACTTGTTTTCGTTTACAATATAATTAATATTAGTATAATTTATGTCAACAAAAATTTGCTGATGAATTGGCATTAGAATACCTTTTAATCAGCCGATTAATCGGTAATTGGCCAACTTGATAATTGGTTACATCCCTAATATCAATCCTTTTTGGGTTATTTAAATCCAAATCCAGTCATTTTGGAAACAGTTTTTATGCGTCAAGTTCTTTATATCTTTAAATATTTAATTGTAGAGTTTGGTTTAGTTGTTTTATGACATATCAACCCTTTTCGTGTTATTTAAAATAAATTATCCAGTTATTTTGGAAACAGTATTCATGTTGCATTCTGTTATTTTGTAGAAGGTTTTTATTCAAGCTTTTTGTATCTTCAATCACTAGTTTGTAGTGTTTGGTTTGGTTGTTTTATAGTGGGTTTTATCGTTTTTGTTCTGTCCTGCAAAACATGAGTTTTGCAATGGGAGAAGGAAAAGGGTTACAATATTAATGTTTGGTACATTTGAAGTTAAGAAAATAAGAAGTGGGGGAGATAGATAGAGAAAGGGGAAAAATGAAGAGGGGGTTGTTTTTGTTTTTGCAGAACATAATTAAGTTTTGCAAAAAGAAATAGAAAGACAAAAAACATTAAATGTTAGGTACATTTCGTCTCAGGAAGCCAGTGTCTTCAGACAGCCTAATCTGGTAGCACGAGGGCAGACAGAACAGACAAGATGGCAGATTCACATTATTTACAATAATTGTTCTGGTACAATTGTTTTTTGTTAATAGTTTCATGCTCATTCAAAGTGGTATTGTTAATTCTCATAACCAGCAACAAACAACTACTTGCTCAGAAAACAGATCTAACCTTTGGTGTTCAGATTGAGATGCTCAAGGAAGAAGTGAGGTGGTATGGTGTCGTTTTCACTGTTGTCATTGAAAACAGCATTATTCAAGGCATATCTTTATGCAGTAATGAGACCTGTTGACCTTCTGGTCTTAGCCAAAGCTTTTCTCATTAAAAAAGAAACACAGCATGTCTAGCTTTAGTGGACATTTCAACTTGTTGATCAGTTTCTTTGTTGTAATCCCTTTTCTTGCATTGTCTTTGACAAAAGTTGTCCTTTCTTCATCTTTTATGAAATGTAGCAAATATCCTCATGCATAACATCTTTGCCTTTCAACTTTGCAATGCATCAATTTGCTGGATTCATTGCCAAACTGTTGATCATGTGCAGAGGTAGCTTTATAGTTGAATATTTTATTCCCTTTCTGATGTTTCTATCATCATCCAGCTGATGAAGTTTGAAATCTTATTTCTTCTTGCACAGATTCCAACAATTGTATTCCATCCATACAGGTTCAAAAGTGTTTATAATTATTCTATAAAAAAAATGTTATGGAAATATAATCACTGTTTTCAAGAAGATAAAAGTGAAAGCAAAAAGTACATTAAATTTAAAAGTTAAATTCCAAAAAAAAAATGTTTGTACTCTATATTACAAATTATTGTTATTTGCTTCAAGAGGCTAACACTATTAATTGGAGTAATAGTAAGCCTATATGGGTTGCTATTACTCCAATTAATAATATTGTTATTACTACTAATGCCTGTTTAACTAAAGTGGATTAGAAGCTGTTATTCAAATGTACAATTACAGAATTTAGTTACTGTGCTGATATAACTAACGTTAGTCAGGTAGAATGCTCCGACACACAGAAACTCATCAAAAGTGTGTGTACAAGTGTGAATGTGTGTGGAGGAGGAGGAACATTAGGAAACATGGAAGTTTTAAACTATGCTGGTGTCTCGGCAGCCAACAACTGATGCAGGACGTTCATCTCATGCTTTAGCAATTCTGAGCATGGAAAAAGGATGAGAACTTTGCCATTTTCTGACTTTGCAAACATGTTTACATGTATTGGACAAATGGAGATCAAAGTAGTGTTCCAGATTGTTATTGGCAAAATGGTTAATAATTTAGTGTGTTTTTACTAAGTTGGTTGCTAGACATCATAGTTTAGATGAAGGAAACAAAATGGTTAGGACATGGCAGATTCCTGATGGATTCATTGGTTGCATATCTGAACAGTTTACAGTTAAAGTTCTGAAGTGGGGTTCAAGACTGATGATGCAAATTCTAAGTGTGACTCCATGATAGTTGTATACAGCTTTACAAAAATGGTTGGAGAGAAGCTAATAAATATCTTGCTAAGTGATATCTTTGGCCTTCTTAACAATTTTAAACATGTGCTTTGTCTAATGCAATTGCAGCTGATAATTATGTCCAAGTCACATTCAAAAGAAAACTTCTTGATTAGTATTGTGGAGGAAGTATAACAGTTTTATTTAAGTTTGTTTTGTTGGGTTATATCCACAGCAAGTGTTCAGTTACTAATATTACCAATTATTAAAAACAAATTCATTCATAATTGAACAGTTAAGAGAAATAGACAAAATAAATTTCAAAGTACATTGGTTTATAAATAGAAAGACATCAGCTAACCTAATTAAGGCAGAATTTTAACAGGCATTAAGAATCAATACAAGAGGAGGAAGAAAGAGAATGAAGAGGAACAAGAGGGCAATGATGAATGAAAAAAGGGAGATGATAAAAGAGGTACAAGACTTTCAAAGGCATGAAATTAAATTAGATTCAAAGAAAATTGCTGAGTGGTTGAGAAAAAAGTTAACAGATCACTGTTAAAGAAAACAGATTTCTAAACATGATGCTTTATGGAAAACCTTTGTTTTTTTAAGTAAAACACATAAGCATTAGCTATTTATGTACTACAGTGTAAGAACTCTTGATGTAGCTCTTATTCCTAATTGTCAATTCTAATAAGGTTATTGAGAAATAAATAAATCGTGCTTAATAGTTTTAATTTATCCAAATTTGATTTTTTTTCTTTTATTTAAATCATCAAGTTATTAGTCCATATCTTTTTATTTGGATTCAAGTCAGGATTCTGTGATAGTTACTATTCTACATTCATGTGATAATCTTGATATTTAATTTGGAAACGCATGCTTATGGATACCTGCTGTGTTGGAATCTCTTGACATCTGAAAGTTTTACTGCAGACTGTTTCAAATAATTTTACTACTAATTATCTTCATTAAGTGATTGTTGTTTAGCTTTATTACAGAATGTAGATCAGATAGTACAATTTTACTTGAATGTTAGATTTTTATAGACTTCTACCAGAAATTAGCAGAGTTTAGTGTGCGAAAATGGATAAATATAGTGAAATTTCATTCAATTTCAAACTTGTTTTGTTCAATTTGGGGTTGTTTTGATAAAATTTGCATGTAAATAAAATTGATTTTTTTCTCTTTATAAATGTCTAATTCTTTCTCTTGTGTCAATAATAGCATTTCATTTGTTTGTTTTTTTTTACAAGAAAAAATTTTTTTATTTTTAATATTATTGTTCATGATATTGTGTATCTATACATATAAAAATAGTCTCATCTTAAAGAAAAGCAACTGGTCAACATGATGGACTTACAGGGTTTGAATTTGTCTTTCATGCAAAAATTTAAGTTGAAAGCTTTAATGAATGAAATAGAAAAAAGTCTGCTCATATTATAAAATTATGTTTCCATCTGATTTTACATGTTACAAATTAGAGTTGTATTTTTATTGATTTTCTATTAAAATCAATACATAACTGTATTTTTAATATATAAAAATCAATACAGGATTGAAATACAGTCAAATGTGTTACTTTATATTGTTTAATAAGGAATAAGTACATTAAAAGAGCCCTAAAAATTGATTTCGAAAAGCAATTAATATTAAAACCAAAATCCAATTTTATTTCTTAATAAAAATTTTTTTATCTGATTGAATGTACTAAAATCTATAGGTCGTTCACTAAAGAAACTAACAATCACGATCTTCAATGGATTAACAAGTAATTTTAGATATTTGTGAAAATGGACATCCCTCCCGCCAAATCTGTGCAGGGTCATCTTCAGTTCTATGCAGAAAAGAACATGGGGGGGGGGTCATGATTAATTGATTCACATAAATAACTTCAATTTTAACTTCATGTGAATTTTAAACTAATCTAATTTGAGATTTTGTAAAGAAATTGCAGTCATTTGTTCTAGGAGAGAAAGCAGAATTTTGTTGAACATTCGGCTCAGTTTTGTACAGTCATGGTTATCAAATAAAATGCTACAATTTTAGGGCAATCAGAAAACAAGTTGACAACGACAAAAATAAGTGGTTTTCGATTAACAAGGACAAAAAAAATCTATAGAGAATTGTGAAATTATAAAAAGAAATTTTTATCAAAATAACAAAAAATAAATAAAACATAAGCCGATTAAACATGAAAGAGTCAGTGTTGAGAATTATCAAGGATTATTGATTTGAAAGAAATACAGAATTTAATGTATTACATTTCTGAGTTTAGAAAAAGAATGAAAGAGTTATTTTAAAAGATTATTAACAATTCTTTTCTACTTATTGTTGTATCGTCAATTTTTATGGAAGACAAAATGCATTTAAGTTTCATTGCCTTTTGACCTTTTCGAAATATATATCTTAAGATGATTCAAATCTAAAATTAGTTTGTAAACTATCAACAGCAGTCAACAGGCTTATTAAAAAAATCTAAAAGTTTGATGATCATGTTCAAACTGAAGGGGTAGACTTTTATTCAGAAAAGTTTGAGAAACAAAATTTAACACATTGTTTTTGTTTTTTCGTTTTGTTGTTCATTTAATCTTTCCCCAAGAATGGGGAAGTGAAAAATAAATGTAATAACTGACATAAAACGTGATAAAGGAGGAAAGATTATTGATAAACGGGAGAAAGAGAGAAAAGAATCATATGCATAGGTGGAGATGATGTTTGAGAAAAATTGTTAAATACCTAGATTCAAGAAAGATATCAAAAAGATGAAAACGTTTCACTAATTTGCTTTTGCATGAAAGAAAAGAGAATTATTCAGTTTTTATGCTTTTCATCCAGCATGAAGTCCAACAGCTTTCAAAATAACATGAAAGCAATGTGTAGAATGTAATGAACAGATCCTATTAGAAAAAAGCAATGTTTTCGTAAAGATGAAACTTACATCGATATCCTTAAAACTGTACAGACTCAAAAAAGATCAACAGTTGATATGAACAAGATATATCTAGAAGGTATGATGGAAGGGTGCAGCAAAGATGTGATGACATGTTCCTGAAGTTCCAGATAAATCCAAGTAGTAAGAAACAGGGGGTCTTTGCAACAATACAAAATAACATGATTCAATTAATGTGTATGTTAACAAATCACAGTAGAACAAGTGATTTAATGCGAACACTCACATCCACATTCTTTATAGTTATATGTGGCTGTGATGGTGTTCACATTAGTCAAGTTATGCAGACTCTTCAAGTAACTGGTATTTATATGAGCAATGTGTTCTTGGATGAGGCATGACAAATCTGCTACAGAGTCACTTGAAATGTTAATATCGTTTGCATAAAAACACGTTTGCATAAAAACACTGCAGATTTTGTGAATGCATGTTTCAACTTTCTTCTGGGTATCAATATTCAAGTCGATCAAAAAAGCATCAGAAAACAGCATAAGTCATGAATAGTTTGGTTTCAATGAAGCCAGAAATTGCATATCATATCAAACAAAAACAGATTATCAACATATGTATTATCAGTGGTTCTATATTGTCTTGAGAATATCAAATGAATAGGAAAAAAACAATGAAAAAAAAATAATTTTCTTTTAAAACATAAAATATGTAAAGTTAATGGATTATAATAATGTTTTGGTAAAAACGAAACGCGCATAGATATCCTCTGTAGTTAAATTGAAAGTATTATAGTTGTACAGACACAAAAAAAAACATCACTTGGTATGAGCAAGATATATCTAGAAGGTATGGTGAAAGGGTGCAAAAAAAGATAAACCACAGAGAAAATGGTTTGATAGCAACTGTTTCACAATTTCCAAATCAATCAGCTAAAAGTAGTGAGATCTTTGAGACAGTTAATACATGACAGATCATATCCTGTAATATGTGGAAAAATGTCTAATGATGTACAAATTAATATGAATTGAAAATTTCTAAGGTTAAAACCGGTTGGTTAGGATTTTTGTTAAAATAATATCGAGAAGCATATTTTTCTTTTAAATCATTATTAACGTAAATAAATCATTATCTACTACATTAATATATCCCGCACTTGTGTTTATCTCTCTGCTACTTTAAAGCATTTTGAATATGTGATGTCTAACTTTAAATATTAACAAACTAGATAAATGTTAAGATTTACATAATTTATTCTAAAAGAATTAGAAAATTAGTGAGCAATTTAATTTTAAAAAGTTGAAATTAAAAAGGCTTTACAACATTTATTAAATGTGTCAAGCCAGGAAAAATAATGCGGTCAAAGAAAATTCAACTTTCTGAAATGCCTCCCCTACCCTCACTCTTTCCTACACTAATTAGAATATTGATTTCTATCAAAAGTCCGATGTGTATGTGTGTGTGTCTGTGAATATGACTACAGCTGTGGCCGGGATAACATGAATCATCTAAGTTCACAAGAACCATAGATAGTAACATGCATAAATACAATTGGAATTATTCAAACATTCTCATCTCACTTGTTGTCTGTGCTGTCAGTTAAGTTAGATTTAAGATATGACTCTCACACATGAGCAAAGAGTGATAACCCTCACAGAAACTATGAACAAAATGAAGAAAAAAAGGTTAAAAATTCTCCAGGTCTTCCAATAGATTGGTTGGTTGGTTTTACGGCATGTCAACCTTAGTGGACATTTAATGTGGAAGTCTTATTTTATTTTATTTTCTTTTTTAAACAATTTTAATTAAATAACTATATACATTATATCTTATATAATATTTTGATTGCAGAAATTCTCCTCTGGACCAAAATACCGTAGGTTTGCAACAACAGTTGCCACATACAAATTTATTATATCTAAACTATTAGCCACTATCTTATGTAACTTTAGCACACCTTTTTAGACACATGTAGATGACCGAGGGGCTAGCTCGGCTGAACATTTCTTAATTAGTAATGCAGGGATGAGATCAGGTCCACACGCCTTTGAGGTATCTTTATGATATTGCAGACATGAGAAGGGGTGATTTTTACATAATCTAATGTGGCTTCAGTCTGCATAGGGAAATTTGGGAGGGAGTTGTTTATTGGCTCTAAGAGTGGGAGACGAATCGCCGGGCAAACAATTCCGCCTTCTCCATTGCCATGCATGCAATCTTCTGGTTGTCGGTCAGTGGGGGAATTACTGATTGCCCTTTACTCACTACACTATTATAGATTTTCCAGAAATCACGAGTTCCTATCTTTTGCGATTCAATGTGTTCCCTGATTATTTCAGCATGCTTTCTTTTGACTGTTGCTATTTCGCTCTTACAATGATTTCTAGCATCTACGAATTTTTGCCTATTTGTATTTGACTTATGACATACAAACTGGTGGAATGCATGCTGTCTTTGTGCAATGGCAGCTGCACAATCTGCAGTGAACCAGGTTATATAATTATAGTTTTCTTTATTTTCAGGTTGTTATCTGATTTCATAAAGGTTTCTTGGAGACAGACTACTACTAGGAGTGGTTTATCGAGTAGAACTGTGAGTTCATTTAGGTTTGCCTTTAAACCATGACAATTCCACTGGATTATGTATTTTTTTGTTATTCATTGTTCCTGCTCCTCACCCACCTTGGAGTCTTAATATTGGGACATACTGAGGAGGAAACCCATTCGCCTCAATATGTCAGGGTTATATGAACGGTATACTCAGAAACATAAGCATCGAGACCCTGCAGACCATCCATTGCTCTATCCAAGTATCGAGTCACTTTCAGGTGTTTCACAGTTGTCTAGCTTGTATCTTCTGTTCTGATTGACCATCAGCCACTGTTTTCTACTAAAAAGTTTTAACCATGTATTAGTGATGGATTGGCGGTTGGAAGAGTTAGTTCTATGTTTTAGTATGGATTGTATATAGTAAAGCTGGCATGACCAGCCTATTGATCGGATCTGGCCTCTCTGGCTTTCCGTCTAGTCTAAGGGCTAAAGTGGAGTGTTGCAGTTAATATGGTCAGCCACCAGGATCCTGTCCCCAGACATCACGGGCTGCTGTCCATGACACAGCAGGTGGCCTTGTTGAGGGGCTTTTACTCTCTGCAGAGATGCAGTCGGTGAATCCTACAGCCTCAACCGACAGAGTGAAAATTATTGTTAGGCTAATCTATTTTTTTTTTTTTTGGCATATCAACCCTTTTCAGGTTATTCAATGCCAAATACAGCAATTCTGAAAAAAGTTCTATGCTTCAAATTGTCTTATCTCTTTAAATAATTACTCAAAGCAAAGGTTTGTTATTGTTTGGTGCATTTTGAGTCAGGAAGCTAGTGGAGAAGAAGGAAAAACGAAAAATGGGAAGGAGAGGGAAAATGAGGGGGGGTTGTTGTTGTTTTTGGACTTTGCAGAACATGGTTAAGTTGTGCAAAAGAGAAGGAAAAAATTAACATTTTAGTCAGGAAATCACTGTTTTTCAGACAGCCTGATCTAGTAGCACCAATCTAAGAAAGGATAAAAGATAAAGACAATACAGAAAATATTGGCTTGTATATAACAGGTATTGAAAATGAATAATAATCCTTGTATACTCTTGTTCGGAACCCTAAATCCCACATTATCATGACCTTAAATTTTTATATATAATGCTTAGGAGTTTCCAATATGAATGCTGACTATACGATATTATTGTAAAATCCTCTCCAATAGATTTTTCATAAAATTTTACTCAAGAATACTTATTTAATCTCTTTTTCAACTACATCCTTGGAGACAGATTTCACATTTATAGCACAGATTTCAATAAACGAAATTACTAAGCAAAAGTGTAAAAGAAGAATTTTTTATTTTAGAAATTTAAACAAAAAAGTACATTTGTGACCTATTTTTGTTTTTGTTTTTTTTTGGGGGGAGGGGTCTTAACAAAAACCAATAAAAATTGGGAGAGGCAGTTATTGTAAAATTTAAATCTAATCACAACCCCCTTTCTCACAGAAGAGACCTTGCTAGTTTTTACTCAACTGATATTTCTATGGTAGGTGCTTGAAGGTTTGGTCAACTGCTATAAATCATTAAGCAAACAACTACACATCTTTTCCATAAGAAAAAAAAAACTTCAAAAATTTATCTTATATCAACACTGCAAAGAAGTTTTTCTTCCTGTGTCTCTAAAATGAAATGGAACTTCCATGAACAGAATTTCTAAGAACTTTCAGCTGTAGAACAAGTTACCACAAAAATATTTCTCTACAGACTACAACTTGATTGTCTTCAAATCCATTGTAAACACATATCTATCGAATCATCCTATGAATTAATCATAGTTCTCTATCTTTCCATAGTACTGTAACATCTCACTAATGCTTATCCTTCAGTGGCTTTTGGTCTTGGTAAGAAGTGAACCATTAATAAAGTAATCAGGATTACTTTTAATTTTAAAAATATTTAGAAATAGCCACAGCCCACATAAGACCAGACCTTGCATCATATCTAACTATTATGAAGAAGCAAGCGAATATCAAAACTAGGTAAAATGTATGATCCACACTACTTAGTAATGTTTTTAAACTAATATTAATGACAGCACTGTATTTTATTCTTATTATATAACTTAATGCAATCTATGGATTATAAGGAATAAAGTTGTCAAATATAATTCTATAGATCGGATAATTATTCTTTATATACAGTGGTCCCAGAAAACATTACTCTTAGAAGGAAATTTCACAGACTGTATTATCATTACTCAAGAGGAAAATGGAACACTCCAAGGAAGCACTTTAAGTGACACTACCAAAAAACATTCTTTGAAAAAAAAAAAAAAAAAACTGTTCCTTGGCATTGGTAATCTTCTTTGTTTGAACCTTAGCCACCACTTTCTAGTATCTATTTAGGAGAAATAAGGTTTTAAGTTTTGGAAAAATCAGATTGAATAATACGGTTGGGGATGATACTTATAGATAGTAGGGCATAACGTGATTAACCGTCTGAACAAATCAAACATCTCCAGTCTAGCTAAAATAAGTGCCGAAGAGGTAGAAGAATACATCAGTCACCAGGATCCCATCCTACACAGATCACCATTCACAGCCTACAGATGGGAACATTTTCAGGGGAAAGGATAGAAGCTCAGCAACTTGTAATCCCACCAGCAAGGTTGATGCAATGAACAAGTGGTTAAATGCTTGATACAACTGGCTCTACGATTCTCTACACTTTACTATTAAAAATACCCTCATAAAATGGACATTGTTTTAAAAGGTGTTGATGTTATTCCTTCAAATAGTTATCAAAGAATTTTAAGACTCTGCAGAAACTAATTACATAAGATGTTACCCATTTTCAAACGTATTTACAAAATTAGGTCATTTCATAGCTCCACTTCTGCTGGTATTTTTTTATAGAATCACTTCAGTCTGAAAATAGTTTGTGTTTTTTTATTATTATTTATATTCTACATAATCCTAAATGAAACAGAAAAAACTGTTTGTAGATGGAGTGATTCTATAAAAACATTTTTTTTTATCACCTTTTTTACTGGGGTTATGTTTTCTAGCTCACAATTTTTTATTTTATTATAAGTGTTTTTAACTTAATATTTTGTTATGTGGATTAAAAATACCCAAAATTGTCGCCATACCTAAATTAGTGCTTTCCTCACTTTTATTTTGTCAGCTACTAGTACTAAACAATTTGTGTCACTTTCATTTTTGAAGAAACAACAAACTCAACCAAAATGATATGCTCTTGGATTCATTTGCCAAAGGAGTAAAAAAAAAAAAAAAAAAAAAAATAGAGTGCCAACCTTGAAGGTTTGGTCAACTGCTATAAATCATTAAGCTAACAACTACACATCTTGTCCATGAGAAAAAAAAACAATCCTATTAGAGTTATGAAAAGAAAGGATTGGCCAACATTGTGCATATTTAAAGACTTAGAAAGAAAGAAATGAAACATTTATTTGATCTGCAAAAGTAAACAAATGCTCTCCACAGAATGGAAAAGGAGAAATAGAAATGAAAAATCATTTGAACAATCCCTTCCTTAGTCTTCTTTTCAAAATGGTCACTGAACATGAGATCAGGGATTTTTTTTTCCAATTTTGTTTCTTTCAAGATCAAAGTTCTCGTAATAGTTTTATTTTTGGTGAACAAGCATAAGCTGTCACTGCCTAAGAGTGTAATTTCAGAGATTTTTTTCCTCCAAGATCAGTTTTCCTATTTAAACCTATACCTGAAGGAAAAGAAGCAGATAAATTCATACCATTCACAAAAGCATTAGTAAAAGTGATGCTATGATGCAATAGTCCTGACCAAATTGCAATATCAATGCAAACAGATGAATGTATATAATAGCTAATCATGTTAATATTTGTTGAAATATATACAGGATAATCACATTCATACATCGATTGCCATTAGATCAAGTTAAGCAATGTTGAGCTCTGTCTGGGTGACCATTTGGAAATATCAGGTGCTGTATGTGCTATCTGCTTATCTCAATATTGTTTTCAGTTATTATGGACTTATTGCTACTAGAATTAAGCAGTACTGATTCAGGAGGGGTGTGGTTGAGATTTTGGAACCCTTGCTTCATAATTACACATACAGCTACTCATTGTCTTAAAACTGAATAGAGGCCATGAGTTTATATTAATTCAACAATAGCAGCCATTTACAACAAGGCCATATCAGCCAGTGGCATTACCTGCGGGAGTGAGGGAGATAATACCACATGCTACAGCAAAGATTAAGAAGTAACATATGTACATTTACTTTCAAGAGGGAGTATGGGCTTATTGCCTCCTTATGTTCTCAACACTGAACTAACCAAAGCTTATTACGCCCTTTTTTAGGTTTATAACCTGTTCCAAATTTCATAAAAATCTCCAATTGTTTTCAAATTCATGGGTACATTTATTTTCAAGAAGTAAGGATAGAAACACGGGAGAGGTGAGGGGGAGATGCCTCTATTTCAGCAAACTAAATATGGCTCACATTACCCATCATTATTCCTAGAAGCTATTGCAGCCTCATTCACACTAACATACAAATACATAGATTTATATTAAAAATGGAATCAGGTGATATCAGTAGGTGATCACGATGATTGATGCAGCTCAATTTTACAAAACAAAATTTATAATTGTAAAAATATCACCAGAGAAGAATGGTAGATTAAAATACATTTCTAGGCAACAAGCTAAAATACAGCACAGGTAATTGGTAAACGGACTGGATAATGGGTACCCCATCAGCTGAAGAATCAATTCTTTCAGTACAAGTGGAAACAGACTAAAAATTCAAGATGTTCATTATTCGTATACATCCTCCAGACCCAAATATTTTGTTAACGTATTCATTTCATGCAATTCTAATAAAAGATAGACATAAAGCTGTTTATATGTATGCAAATAAAACAAGAAAATTGTAATTTATGATCTTATCAATAATGATAATTATATTTTGGTCCATCAATGCATCTTCCTCCTAGTCTGCTAAATACTAACGAATATGATATAATAAATGCAACTAAAGGAAAAATGTAGCAAGATGTCATGGATGAAGGGAAATAAATGAAAGTGTGCATTAAACACAGAAGTCTCAAAGTAAATACTATAAGTTCAATCTCTATAAAGGCAGTATATTTTCTTTTTAATCACAAATAAATTTCATAAATGGATATTCAAGAAGATAATCAGGTCAATAGTTCATTGTTTAAATGTTTTGTGATAGAAAAATGTTTCCTATTTTTTCCAATGACTGATTTGTTCAAATGTAACAAATATAATTCTTGACAAAATGGGTACTCTTATTTATTAAAAGCCGATTTTTAAACGGTTATGGTTATTAGACATCTTGGTTCTCGCATATAATTCCCAGCAAATCAGAAAAAACGATGCAAAAATTAGTATAATTTTGCATCAACGTTTTTATAGAGCAAACCAACCGATAGTCATAAATATTTGGATTTTAACAGTAATAATCACAAAAGTCTTGTATTTCCATTTCTTTGTAAAATATCCACCATTTTAATCTTTTATTAATAGTTTTAAAAAATAATTGCTGCTTGTCCCTTAGAAAATTTGAAGGAATTTGAACACCTTTAAACTGTTGAATAGAAAGTCCTTTAAACTTTCTTTCAATTCTTAGCAAAGCCTCAATTTTAGTGTTGGGACGATTCCTAAATTTTTTCCGATTCTGATTCCCGTGGAATTGTTGTTTTGAGAGAGTCGCGCACCATTTTTAAATTTCCAATATATCGGTAAACACTATGTTTTTCGAGCTGAATAAACATGTTACATTAAATAAAAACACTAAAAACATAGCCAGTTAGGTAGAAAAGTAACGTATCTTGCTTTTGATAACATTTATTTGTTCTATATTTGTTTTGTGACAACTTTTTTGAATCTATGTGCACAGTAAAACAAACCCAAAAGTAAATTTTTGGTAATTGGGTGAAATTGAGATAAGTAGGTCCCACAGACTAGCCTCATTCTAACATTCAGAAAATTTAGGTTAATAACCGGTGAAACTACCGAAATGTAACCCTTTTGAATGAAGATGGATATAAAACAATATTTTTTTAAATTAATTTCTTAATTTTACTTAAAAACAAAATGTAAACATATATAAATAAAATATTTTAGAAAATAATTTCTTAATTTTAAATAAAAATTGATTATAAAGAATTTTTTTAAATAATTATTGAAAAATTTTGCAGTGTTTACATAGTTGGTTCTTTGGGATAATAGGGGCGCCTGAAACCTCTCTTCCAAAACGAAAAAAGCTTTACTGTTTTTATTATTTTAAAGCGCTTTTTTTTCTTTTTTTTTTTTAAGTTTGAAACACAAGTAGTGGCTAGTTCACTTACAACAAGCGCGCATGGCGGAAATTCTTTAGGGTTTAAATGTATTGTAATACTTTTATTGGGGTTGAAAAACGTTTTTCAGCCGCCATATTACTTCCTATTTACTTGCCTCCCCACGAAGGCAGAGTTAGACACAAAGTCGGTTTTTAATGTAGAGAAGCAAGCATTTATTACTAAAAAACGAAATGGTGAAATAGAAAAGCAAGTTAGGCTAAAAGTAAAAAAAAAAATTATTTTAAATTCCAAGAATTAAAGAAAGAAAAAAATTCAAAGAAATTTCGAACATTTATTACTATAAACATAACGAACAAGTGAAACATAATGAACAAGTGAAAATAAAGACAAGATTTTTTTTAAACAGCAAAGTTCAAATGTTTGTTTGCATAAAGCAGTTGAACGATTTTGTTTTTTTTTATAATGAATTATTTTTGTAAATAAAAATTCGGAGAGGTTAATTTACTTTCTTTATCCATCATTCAAAGGGTCAATAACGGTAGAAGCGCCGGTGTCACGTGACCTAACTGTTCAGATTTTTCAGAATGAGGCTCGTCTGCTGGACCTACTTATCTCAGCTGCACCAATTTGACTTTGCTTGTTTTATTTTTTAAAAATATAAAAGGTTGACAAGACATTTTTCATTTACTAAACCAAGCTTCTATCTTCACATCATCAACGCTCTGATCCCCATCTGGCATTAATTGAAATGGATGGCTCTCGTCTTGGGGAGGCTTCATATTTTGACAAGCGGTTTGACCTTTACTCCTGATCTGAAATAGAACACGTACATCAAATCTGTTGCCAAGGACACTGGGAAAATGGTGGGATCCTTCTACCGCGCCAGAAGATATCTCACTACTGATGCAATTCTCTATCTGTATAAAAGCCAAGTACGTCCAAAGATGGAGTACTGCTGCCACACCTGGACAGGAGCTGCTAAAAACAGCCTATCCTGCCTTGACAGAGTACAAAATAGAATTTGTGGTTTAGTGGGGAGATGCCCTTTTCTCTTCCCTGCAGCCTCTCTCCCACAGAACAGACGTTGCAAGCCTGTCTTTGTTTTATCGTTATTCCCATGGCAAGTGTTCGTCTGAGCTCTAATCTCTCGTCCCCCCCCCCTCTCGCCAATCTTTCACGAGAAACACCCGTCTGGCTGAAACTACTGTCAATAATTTTCCCCACTCTTTATCTGTGCCTAAATCCAAACGTAGATTCCATGAGCAGAGCTTCTTTCTCAGAAGTGCACGAGTGTGGAACTCTCTTCAGTTTGCCTGTTTCCCACCTGACTACAACTTGGATGTCTTCAAGTCCAACATAAACAAATTCCTGACAAACCGCCTCCTTAAGTAAGCCACTATCAAATCTCCAATATTAATGATTACTACAATACTATCTCATTGATTACTATACACGCAATAACCCTTATCCCTGAGTGGCCTCCGGGCCTTGATAAGTGGTGACCCCCATGTAAAAAAAAAAAAAAAAAAAAATTTTTTTATTCATTTACTAATGGAAAAGTGTCGGTAAAAAAAAAAAACATGCCAAAAGGTAAGCTCCAATTTTTTTTTAAATTTTGGAAAAACCACTGATTTTTAACAAGATTTACTCGTAATGCAAGCACTGTAAAATCTGTTTTCTCTAAGGGTATTCATCAACTTTTTCATGGACTTGGCATAGTTAGGCTGTTTTATACATAAATAAACTTCACTCACAAATGAAAACAATGTTTCCTCACGGCCCATAAAGTTTCAGTGCAACAGTGCAAACATAACTAATCATGGGCCTTGAAGTTATGAAACAGACAGACAGCGCCTATGTATGTGACGGAATAAGAAAACTCTAAGATAAATAAAGATTACCTTTAAAGCAGTTAATAAAATTCTTGTACCTCATTAAATATGTTATGAAACGTTTTGGTACTTCTACATTTATTGCCGAAACAGGAGACACCATTTTATTTCATGCACCTGTCGTTGAAATCCCAGGGAGAAATCAGTATTTTAAACTATGACCGAAGCATGAAATAAATAAATAAAAATATAATATAGATAATGATTTTTCGGTTTCATTTAAATTAATTTGTTGTTGACCCTCCAAAGTTGCTTTAATTAAAAAAAAATGTTTCAGTAAAATTATTTGTTCGAAAATAAATTAAAAGACTATTTTATAAAAATACAATGTTGCTTTCATTACAAAATTGTTTTATTAAAATTATATTTTCTTATGCAAACTTTTCAATAAATGTTTTTACAATTATATTTGAATAAATTTTTATACAGTAAATGTTTTGGTTTTCAAATGGCGCTCGCCCAGTTAAGACAATTAGGAATACGTCCTTTTCACTTTCTGTTTTTTAATCGCCCCATTAGCTTCCTCCCACTTTTCGCCAAAATATTTGAGACCATAATTAACCATGCTCTAGTCCGGCACCTTACAGATGCTAAACTTCTGACTGACAAACAATATGGATTTAGACAAGCCCGTTCCATAGCTGACATCCTTACTGTAATCTCTGAACGTATATACCATTCACTGGACAAAGCGGGTGAGGGCAGAGCGGTAGCTCTAGATATATCTAAGGCTTTTGACAGGGTATGGCACAAGGGTCTCCTCAGGAAAATTAAATCATACGGTATCACTGGTAGAATACTTAGCATAATTAAATCCTTCTTAGATAAGAGAAAAATCCAGGTTGTCCTCGACGGTCGTACATCTAAACAGTGTGATATAAATGCGGGAGTGCCTCAGGGGTCTATCCTTGGACCTCTATTGTTCCTAATATTTATTAATGACCTCCCCAACAAAACTGTCTCTGAGATGGGTATATATCCTGATGACACTACACTCTATAACAGGCATGACAGGAAAACAAATGAACACATATCTAAAGAAATGGCAAAAACACTAGAGGATGACCTCCAATCTGTAGTGGAATGGGAACATAAATGGATGGTCACATTCAATGCTGCAAAGACTAAACTGGTTTCATTCAATAATTACAAGAAACCTTCTCTGCCACCGATAGCAATGGCCAGTGACTCCCTGTCTGAGAGTACATCTTTCAAACTGCTTGGCCTAACGTTCACATGAAACATGAGTTGGAACAATTATATTGAAGGCATTGCCAGGGCCGCTGCGAAAAAGGTAGGCTCTCTCTACCGTGCTAGAAAACTACTGACACCTGAAAGTATCCTGTACCTCTATAAGGCCACCATTTGCCCATGTATGGAGTATTGTTGTCACATTTGGGCTGGTGCATCTGCTACTAGTCTCTCGTTCCTAGACAAGGTTCAAAAGAGTCGCCAATCTGATAGGCCCTGAACTGGCATCTAAGCTTCAGCCTCTGTCCCATCGACGAAATGTTGCATCCCTCTGCCTGTTCTAAAAGTATTTTAATGGTGAATGCTCTGACGAACTGCAGACACTTGTGCCCCCCACGACGTAGATACCCTCGACAAACCCGACAGGCAGCTAAATCCCACCCCCACACAGTAGAGATCCATAGATGTAAAAGATCTTTCTACTCCAGTAGTTTCTTCCCCAGAACCGCTAGACTCTGGAATTCCATTTCAGGTTCCTGCTTCCCTAACTGTACTGACATGCAGAAGTTCAAGTGTAACATGAACCGACATCTTGCTGCCCAAATCTCAACATAGTGCCCCAGTAGTTGCTGCCCCTGATAGTAGCCCCCTACACCAAAGTGGCAATGTGCCTTGTTTGTAGTGAAAATGTAATAAAAAAAAAAATAAAAAATAAATAAACACATACATACATGCATGCACATACACACACGTTCCATGAAATACTTTCCCGTTTTCATTAATTAAATCGAAACATTTCCAATTAAACAATTACGATATATGTTCTTTCACTTTCTTTATTTACTTTTTTTATAGTTCTTTCCGAAAGTAATTAATATCTAGTTTAATTTTTTTGTTATTTCTAACTTTGGTCATAGTTTAAAATACTGATTTCTCCCTTGGATTTCAACGACAGGTGCGTGAAATAAAATGGCGTCTCCAGTTTCGGCGATAAAATGTAGAAGTACCAACGTTTTTTTTATAGCATTAATCTCACCTCAAACCAACAGTTCAACTTAAAAATATAAGAGAATCGTAATGAAAGAATCATAAATCTAAGGTATTTTTTTAACGATGCGATTCCGATTCCCCCCAAAATACACGATTCTTATGATAAACGATTCCGATTAATCGTCCCACCACTACTCAATTTATTAGTATTATTAATACATTTAAAATTTCGAAAGTTTTAAAGATTAAAACAATATTTTCTTGTTATACATGGATAACAATTTGGTTCAATTAAGTTAACAATAACAAGGATTCAATTTAATTTTCAAAATCTTTAAAATATCTGTATTTCATTTAAAGGTACTGTCAAATGCAATATAAAGCTAGCTTCTAATAAAAATTTTAATGAATAAAAATAGCTAACAGAAAAGTGAACAATCCAATAAGTAAAATTTCCTAAGCAACTGTTTTTCTTTTTTAATGATCATAGACTTTCTTAGTTTTCAAATAAGATCAAGAAAATGTCACATTTTTGTATTGAACAATTCTTTTTTTATTCAAATTAACATAGACAAAACTTTAGCAACCTGTTGTCCTGTTTGTATTCTAGTTTTTTTTTTTATTGGTGTTCAATCAATAAACAAACGAATTGAACTAGTTTATGAAGTAGTAAAAAATAAACAAAAAGGAAAAAAAAAAAAAGAAATGCACCTGTTATTAGAAGAAAGATATTTTTATTAGTCAGCCACCTGTCAGGCTTTTGTATTCAGCATAGACAGACATATTTTCTTAAATTAAAAAGTGCTTTTATATTGAAAGCACCTTAAAACAAAAAAAAAACAAAAAACATTTTTTTAATTGAAGATATATATGAAAATAAATTGAAGAGAAAAGTGTAAAGAAATTTACTGGAGAAAATATTTCATGTTAAAGTCTTGGCTCAATGGTTTATTGTCAACTTCATGTTAATGGATTTGAATAAAATTATATCAACATTTCAACAGAAAGTGAAAATATATTAACAAGCTCTAAGTTTAGGTAGCAATTGTGGCTTCAGCTTTTGAATATATGCTTGAGCCAAGGCAATACGGCATCATCGCGTTAACACACAGGTTCTTGTCAGGTCACCGAAGTTAAGCAACGTTGAGTCTGGTTAGTACCAGATGGGTGACTATTTTGGGAATTCTAAGTGCTGTATGTGCTCACTGCTTATCTCGGTATCTGTTTCCAGTCGTCCTGTACATAAACTTCACTTGCCACTGGTATCTAACAATGTCGAGTCAGAAGAGGTGTGGTTGGAGATTGCACACTTCCTGCCACAAAAATTTCATGTGCAGGCACCTCCTCGTGGGTATCCATAGTCTGTCAAAGACTGAAATACCTGTGTGTGTGAGCCAAGGCAATACTTTAAGGAAAATCCTGTTGTATTTGGTTATTTCAGCCATTGAGAAATTGGTTTCAGTTTTAATTACAAAACTAAAGCTATATTCAACAGAAAATATATGAAGAGTTCTAGTAATGAAAAAAAAAAAAGTTTTTAAAAAGAAAGTGAAGGCCAAGAAAAGATTGTTGTTGTATGTTTGATATCAGTAATCAACACAGCATACATCAAGCAAAATGCAAAAGATTGGTGAACGAGTAATTTCACTTGCTTATTTACATGAATGCCATTAGGTTAATGAAATGACTCATTTGCATAGCCAATGACATAGATTAGTCAACTGTCGATGACTATTTACAACAAGCGTTTCCAGATTAATATTTGCCTACATTGTTTAAGAAAGCTACCATTCCACTGCAAATACAACACAAAAAGTAGTCATTATCACAGAAGGCAGTAAATAATTTGGGACAGCTCCCGGTTTTTATTAAAAACGAAGTAATTGGGATCGAATATTATTATTAAAGGCAAATTCTGGAATCGACTGCAGTTATTAAGTTAAAATGAAATAATTTTTGTTAGTTAAAATACGATTCCAGGAATACAGTGAATTATCCATTGTAGTGAGGAATGCAAGCTAGGAATAACTTATACAACAAAGAATGCGGTAAGCAGAAAGTGGTGTTGGTTTAATTTGGGTCAGAGCAGGAACAATGGAATTAAAGAATATCCACAGAGAAAATCTTGAGACTTTTGTTGCCAGGACACATGTTGGAAGCAGGTGCATGGAATTCATATATTTGAGCGATGTGCCGACGTCACAAAGTAGAATCAATATATACATTTAAGTTATACTAGAAGAGGCAGTCAAACAGGAGAGTCCGAATGAATCTGGGAGAAAGAAGCAAATAGTCTGGCAGACTGATAGAGCTAGCTAAAATTCCTAAGGAAACGAAAGGGTCAGGAAAAGACAACAATGTATCAACTTAGCAGGCATTGAATTCCAATCACCAGCTGGATGAATAAAGATCTTGTATTTGTTATGTTAGCCTTTTGTCATCGTTTGTCATTCAAAGGTAATGCGTTTTGCCTTCATCGTCTTGTATAAAAAAATGTTATGTTAGCCTTTTGTCATCGTTTGTCATTCAAAGGTAATGTGTTTTGCCTTCATCGTCTTGTATAAAAAAATGTTATGTTAGCCTTTTGTCATCGTTTGTCATTCAAAGGTAATGTGTTTTGCCTTCATCGTCTTGTATAAAAAAATGTTATGTTAGCCTTTTGTCATCGTTTGTCATTCAAAGGTAATGTGTTTTGCCTTCATCGTCTTGTATAAAAAAATGTTATGTTAGCCTTTTGTCATCGTTTGTCATTCAAAGGTAATGCGTTTGTCCTTCATCGTCTTGTATAAAAAAATGTTATGTTAGCCTTTTGTCATCGTTTGTCATTCAAAGGTAATGCGTTTGTCCTTCATCGTCTTGTATAAAAAAATGTTATGTTAGCCTTTTGTCATCGTTTGTCATTCAAAGGTAATGTGTTTTGCCTTCATCGTCTTGTATAAAAAAATGTTATGTTAGCCTTTTGTCATCGTTTGTCATTCAAAGGTAATGTGTTTTGCCTTCATCGTCTTGTATAAAAAAATGTTATGTTAGCCTTTTGTCATCGTTTGTCATTCAAAGGTAATGTGTTTTGCCTTCATCGTCTTGTATAAAAAAATGTTATGTTAGCCTTTTGTCATCGTTTGTCATTCAAAGGTAATGCGTTTGTCCTTCATCGTCTTGTATAAAAAAATGTTATGTTAGCCTTTTGTCATCGTTTGTCATTCAAAGGTAATGCGTTTGTCCTTCATCGTCTTGTATAAAAAAATGTTATGTTAGCCTTTTGTCATCGTTTGTCATTCAAAGGTAATGCGTTTGTCCTTCATCGTCTTGTATAAAAAAATGTTATGTTAGCCTTTTGTCATCGTTTGTCATTCAAAGGTAATGTGTTTTGCCTTCATCGTCTTGTATAAAAAAATGTTATGTTAGCCTTTTGTCATCGTTTGTCATTCAAAGGTAATGTGTTTTGCCTTCATCGTCTTGTATAAAAAAATGTTATGTTAGCCTTTTGTCATCGTTTGTCATTCAAAGGTAATGTGTTTTGCCTTCATCGTCTTGTATAAAAAAATGTTATGTTAGCCTTTTGTCATCGTTTGTCATTCAAAGGTAATGCGTTTGTCCTTCATCGTCTTGTATAAAAAAATGTTATGTTAGCCTTTTGTCATCGTTTGTCATTCAAAGGTAATGTGTTTTGCCTTCATCGTCTTGTATAAAAAAATGTTATGTTAGCCTTTTGTCATCGTTTGTCATTCAAAGGTAATGCGTTTTGCCTTCATCGTCTTGTATAAAAAAATGTTATGTTAGCCTTTTGTCATCGTTTGTAATTCAAAGGTAATGCGTTTGTCCTTCATCGTCTTGTATAAAAAAATGTTATGTTAGCCTTTTGTCATCGTTTGTCATTCAAAGGTAATGTGTTTTGTTTTCATCGTCTTGTATAAAAAAATGTTATGTTAGCCTTTTGTCATCGTTTGTCATTCAAAGGTAATGTGTTTTGCCTTCATCGTCTTGTATAAAAAAATGTTATGTTAGCCTTTTGTCATCGTTTGTCATTCAAAGGTAATGTGTTTTGCCTTCATCGTCTTGTATAAAAAAATGTTATGTTAGCCTTTTGTCATCGTTTGTCATTCAAAGGTAATGTGTTTTGCCTTCATCGTCTTGTATAAAAAAATGTTATGTTAGCCTTTTGTCATCGTTTGTCATTCAAAGGTAATGTGTTTTGCCTTCATCGTCTTGTATAAAAAAATGTTATGTTAGCCTTTTGTCATCGTTTGTCATTCAAAGGTAATGCGTTTGTCCTTCATCGTCTTGTATAAAAAAATGTTATGTTAGCCTTTTGTCATCGTTTGTCATTCAAAGGTAATGCGTTTGTCCTTCATCGTCTTGTATAAAAAAATGTTATGTTAGCCTTTTGTCATCGTTTGTCATTCAAAGGTAATGCGTTTGTCCTTCATCGTCTTGTA
Source organism: Euprymna scolopes (assembly GCF_053919585.1). Taxonomy (NCBI): domain Eukaryota; kingdom Metazoa; phylum Mollusca; class Cephalopoda; order Sepiida; family Sepiolidae; genus Euprymna; species Euprymna scolopes. Next base: position 92,794,290 of record NC_136498.1, read on the forward strand.
TAAAAAAATGTTATGTTAGCCTTTTGTCATCGTTTGTCATTCAAAGGTAATGCGTTTGTCCTTCATCGTCTTGTATAAAAAAATGTTATGTTAGCCTTTTGTCATCGTTTGTCATTCAAAGGTAATGCGTTTGTCCTTCATCGTCTTGTATAAAAAAATGTTATGTTAGCCTTTTGTCATCGTTTGTCATTCAAAGGTAATGTGTTTTGTTTTCATCGTCTTGTATAAAAAAATGTTATGTTAGCCTTTTGTCATCGTTTGTCATTCAAAGGTAATGTGTTTTGCCTTCATCGTCTTGTATAAAAAAATGTTATGTTAGCCTTTTGTCATCGTTTGTCATTCAAAGGTAATGTGTTTTGCCTTCATCGTCTTGTATAAAAAAATGTTATGTTAGCCTTTTGTCATCGTTTGTCATTCAAAGGTAATGTGTTTTGCCTTCATCGTCTTGTATAAAAAAATGTTATGTTAGCCTTTTGTCATCGTTTGTCATTCAAAGGTAATGTGTTTTGCCTTCATCGTCTTGTATAAAAAAATGTTATGTTAGCCTTTTGTCATCGTTTGTCATTCAAAGGTAATGTGTTTTGCCTTCATCGTCTTGTATAAAAAAATGTTATGTTAGCCTTTTGTCATCGTTTGTCATTCAAAGGTAATGTGTTTTGCCTTCATCGTCTTGTATAAAAAAATGTTATGTTAGCCTTTTGTCATCGTTTGTCATTCAAAGGTAATGTGTTTTGCCTTCATCGTCTTGTATAAAAAAATGTTATGTTAGCCTTTTGTCATCGTTTGTCATTCAAAGGTAATGTGTTTGTCCTTCATCGTCTTGTATAAAAAAATGTTATGTTAGCCTTTTGTCATCGTTTGTCATTCAAAGGTAATGTGTTTTGCCTTCATCGTCTTGTATAAAAAAATGTTATGTTAGCCTTTTGTCATCGTTTGTCATTCAAAGGTAATGTGTTTTGCCTTCATCGTCTTGTATAAAAAAATGTTATGTTAGCCTTTTGTCATCGTTTGTCATTCAAAGGTAATGCGTTTGTCCTTCATCGTCTTGTATAAAAAAATGTTATGTTAGCCTTTTGTCATCGTTTGTCATTCAAAGGTAATGCGTTTGTCCTTCATCGTCTTGTATAAAAAAATGTTATGTTAGCCTTTTGTCATCGTTTGTCATTCAAAGGTAATGCGTTTGTCCTTCATCGTCTTGTATAAAAAAATGTTATGTTAGCCTTTTGTCACTGTTTGTCATTCAAAGGTAATGCGTTTGTCCTTCATCGTCTTGTATAAAAAAATGTTATGTTAGCCTTTTGTCATCGTTTGTCATTCAAAGGTAATGCGTTTGTCCTTCATCGTCTTGTATAAAAAAATGTTATGTTAGCCTTTTGTCATCGTTTGTCATTCAAAGGTAATGTGTTTTGTTTTCATCGTCTTGTATAAAAAAATGTTATGTTAGCCTTTTGTCATCGTTTGTCATTCAAAGGTAATGTGTTTTGCCTTCATCGTCTTGTATAAAAAAATGTTATGTTAGCCTTTTGTCATCGTTTGTCATTCAAAGGTAATGTGTTTTGCCTTCATCGTCTTGTATAAAAAAATGTTATGTTAGCCTTTTGTCATCGTTTGTCATTCAAAGGTAATGTGTTTTGCCTTCATCGTCTTGTATAAAAAAATGTTATGTTAGCCTTTTGTCATCGTTTGTCATTCAAAGGTAATGTGTTTTGCCTTCATCGTCTTGTATAAAAAAATGTTATGTTAGCCTTTTGTCATCGTTTGTCATTCAAAGGTAATGTGTTTTGCTTTCATCGTCTTGTATAAAAAAATGTTATGTTAGCCTTTTGTCATCGTTTGTCATTCAAAGGTAATGTGTTTTGCCTTCATCGTCTTGTATAAAAAAATGTTATGTTAGCCTTTTGTCATCGTTTGTCATTCAAAGGTAATGTGTTTTGCCTTCATCGTCTTGTATAAAAAAATGTTATGTTAGCCTTTTGTCATCGTTTGTCATTCAAAGGTAATGTGTTTGTCCTTCATCGTCTTGTATAAAAAAATGTTATGTTAGCCTTTTGTCATCGTTTGTCATTCAAAGGTAATGTGTTTTGCCTTCATCGTCTTGTATAAAAAAATGTTATGTTAGCCTTTTGTCATCGTTTGTCATTCAAAGGTAATGTGTTTTGCCTTCATCGTCTTGTATAAAAAAATGTTATGTTAGCCTTTTGTCATCGTTTGTCATTCAAAGGTAATGCGTTTGTCCTTCATCGTCTTGTATAAAAAAATGTTATGTTAGCCTTTTGTCATCGTTTGTCATTCAAAGGTAATGCTTTTGTCCTTCATCGTCTTGTATAAAAAAATGTTATGTTAGCCTTTTGTCATCGTTTGTCATTCAAAGGTAATGCGTTTGTCCTTCATCGTCTTGTATAAAAAAATGTTATGTTAGCCTTTTGTCATCGTTTGTCATTCAAAGGTAATGTGTTTTGCCTTCATCGTCTTGTATAAAAAAATGTTATGTTAGCCTTTTGTCATCGTTTGTCATTCAAAGGTAATGTGTTTTGCCTTCATCGTCTTGTATAAAAAAATGTTATGTTAGCCTTTTGTCATCGTTTGTCATTCAAAGGTAATGCGTTTGTCCTTCATCGTCTTGTATAAAAAAATGTTATGTTAGCCTTTTGTCATCGTTTGTCATTCAAAGGTAATGCGTTTGTCCTTCATCGTCTTGTATAAAAAAATGTTATGTTAGCCTTTTGTCATCGTTTGTCATTCAAAGGTAATGCGTTTTGCCTTCATCGTCTTGTATAAAAAAATGTTATGTTAGCCTTTTGTCATCGTTTGTCATTCAAAGGTAATGTGTTTTGCCTTCATCGTCTTGTATAAAAAAATGTTATGTTAGCCTTTTGTCATCGTTTGTCATTCAAAGGTAATGTGTTTTGCCTTCATCGTCTTGTATAAAAAAATGTTATGTTAGCCTTTTGTCATCGTTTGTCATTCAAAGGTAATGTGTTTTGCCTTCATCGTCTTGTATAAAAAAATGTTATGTTAGCCTTTTGTCATCGTTTGTCATTCAAAGGTAATGTGTTTTGCCTTCATCGTCTTGTATAAAAAAATGTTATGTTAGCCTTTTGTCATCGTTTGTCATTCAAAGGTAATGTGTTTTGCCTTCATCGTCTTGTATAAAAAAATGTTATGTTAGCCTTTTGTCATCGTTTGTCATTCAAAGGTAATGTGTTTTGCCTTCATCGTCTTGTATAAAAAAATGTTATGTTAGCCTTTTGTCATCGTTTGTCATTCAAAGGTAATGTGTTTTGCCTTCATCGTCTTGTATAAAAAAATGTTATGTTAGCCTTTTGTCATCGTTTGTCATTCAAAGGTAATGTGTTTTGCCTTCATCCTCTTGTATAAAAAAATGTTATGTTAGCCTTTTGTCATCGTTTGTCATTCAAAGGTAATGTGTTTTGCCTTCATCGTCTTGTATAAAAAAATGTTATGTTAGCCTTTTGTCATCGTTTGTCATTCAAAGGTAATGTGTTTTGCCTTCATCGTCTTGTATAAAAAAATGTTATGTTAGCCTTTTGTCATCGTTTGTCATTCAAAGGTAATGTGTTTTGCCTTCATCGTCTTGTATAAAAAAATGTTATGTTAGCCTTTTGTCATCGTTTGTCATTCAAAGGTAATGTGTTTTGCCTTCATCGTCTTGTATAAAAAAATGTTATGTTAGCCTTTTGTCATCGTTTGTCATTCAAAGGTAATGTGTTTTGCCTTCATCGTCTTGTATAAAAAAATGTTATGTTAGCCTTTTGTCATCGTTTGTCATTCAAAGGTAATGTGTTTTGCCTTCATCGTCTTGTATAAAAAAATGTTATGTTAGCCTTTTGTCATCGTTTGTCATTCAAAGGTAATGTGTTTTGCCTTCATCGTCTTGTATAAAAAAATGTTATGTTAGCCTTTTGTCATCGTTTGTCATTCAAAGGTAATGTGTTTTGCCTTCATCGTCTTGTATAAAAAATGTTATATTAGCCTTTTGTCATCGTTTGTCATTCAAAGGTAATGTGTTTTGCCTTCATCGTCTTGTATAAAAAAATGTTATGTTAGCCTTTTGTCATCGTTTGTCATTCAAAGGTAATGTGTTTTGCCTTCATCGTCTTGTATAAAAAAATGTTATGTTAGCCTTTTGTCATCGTTTGTCATTCAAAGGTAATGTGTTTTGCCTTCATCGTCTTGTATAAAAAAATGTTATGTTAGCCTTTTGTCATCGTTTGTCATTCAAAGGTAATGTGTTTTGCCTTCATCGTCTTGTATAAAAAAATGTTGCATGAAAACTCCTTCCAAAGGTTGACTGTATCCCTCTCTTTGATAATGCATCTCCCTCCTGTTTAAAGAACTGTCATTATATTTCTCTTTACATCTCTCAGTTCCACTGTCATAAGAATTGCTATCTCTATTATAAATGTGGACACTCCAAGTATTGGGTCTTGTCTCTGTGTACCCTGCTACTATGCAACGCTACAAATTCCTAGTTCTGGATGACTTCAAACTTCATATATTTTTCCTCATCAAACTATTCAACTCGTTAAATTTGCTCATAAAATTCTCTGGGGTTTTTTTTTGTTGTTGTTTCACCCCAAACAAGACATGGGGCCACTTAGTCATGAGAGGCTACTATTGGAGACCAGATTTGCAGAGATACTATTCAGGGAATTGGGCAGCAAGATGTTTGTTTACATTACACTTGAATTTCTGCATGTTAGTATAGTCAGGGGAGCAGAGGTTCCAGAAGGAATCCAGTGCAGCAGTCCAAGGGAAAAAGCTATTAGAGTAAAAGGCTTTACAGCATCTACAGTGTAAGAGTGGGATTTGGCTGCTTGTCAAGTTTGTTGATGGGGTTGTTGTCGAGAGGATACTAGTGCTTCGAGTTTGTCAGAGCACTTACCATTCAAATACTTGTAAAACAGGCACAAGGATGGCAATTCTCGGCAATGGAACAGAGGTTGGAGTTTAGTTGATAGTGTGGGACCTATTAAGTTGGCGACTCTTTTTTTAACCTTATCTAGGAGCGAGAGACTAGTGGTAGATACACCAACCCAGATGTGGCAACAATACTCCCTGCATGGGCAAACAGTGGCCTTGTAGAGATACAGGATACTCTCAGGCGTAAGTAGTCCTCTAGCACAGTAGAGAGCCTACCTTTCTTGCCGCAGCCTTGGCTACTGTCTACAATGGTAAATTTGCGAGGGGGTGGCCTGCTGGGTCTAAAGTAAGTTGGAGGCAAATTGTTGGGCCAGCAGATTTGACTTTTCAATTGGTGAGCAGATAATCTCGATGTTGTTGGATAGTGGGGGAATTGTTGATTGCCCATTATCTACTAAACTGTTATAAATTTTCAAGAAATCGCGAGTTCCCAATTTCTGCGATTTGACGTGTTTTCTAGTGACTTCGGAAGGTCTTCTCTTGGCTGTAGCTATTTATTTCTTACAATTATTTCTAGCTTCTACAAACTTTTGCCTACTTGTATTGGACTTATGTCAGATACGTCTGAAATGCATACTGCCTTTGAGCAATAATAACTGTATAATCAGAGGTGAACCATTATGGAGAGTGTGGTAACGCATGCTTTAATTGTTGCTTTAAGCCATTCAGTAATCTCATTTGCACACTGTTCCGCAGGAAGAAAAAAGATACTACTCCATAGAAAGTCTCTGATGTGATCCCTGATGGCTTGTCGTTTTGAGTAATGGCTCTTCAGCTTAGGGTAGAGAGTTGAGGGTGATTTCTACCATTATCACAACGGGATTTGTATTCCCAAGTGGGCTATGGGTATTTGATACACAATCATCGCAAACTGTGGTCAGAAATAGATCTAGAAGTGATGCATGTTGGTCTTGTCAATTTGGAAGATGGCTCGAAAACATGACTGTGATACGAAATGGGATATAGAGAAGCTATCTGTAATGCTACCAGTTGTGTTTGTATAAGTAGAGAAACCAAGTGCTGTATCTATGCTGTCAGAGACTTGATTGATTAGGATACAGTCCTGAGTCGAGAGAGAACGGTAGAGAAAATATAGTTAGCTAGCACAGGTTTAGTTTAAAGCACCTGAAGGCCAGGTCATCTGATTCTAGTTTGGATTCTCTAGTCAAGGGGGGGGGGGTAGAATATAGATTCCAAGTCTGTGCATACGTCTCTCCAATTCCTTATGGCAAATTTTAAATAGTAAAATGAACTTTAAAAAATATTCTATTTCACAATATATTTTTGAATTTTAACAAAACGTTGATTAATAATGAATAAACTAATAATGTGCAAGTCATATAGAAGAAAACATACATATACGAGATATGGTCACCATTTTATCAATATAGAAATTAATGCCTATCAAAGATCAGTGGTCAATAAAATTTTTAATAAATCTATTTATGACCAGATTACATTTCATTTTAGTCTGAAATACATACTTAAAAAAAAAAAGAAAAGAATGAAAGATTTGACTAAAACAAAATAAAATGATTCAAAGAATTATTTTTAAAAATACATTGATTATTTTTTTTTTTTTTTTTAAATATAAGTATGTACATGTGACTGGCTTGCTTCAATAATCATATATATAAATTTAATTTTATGAGTAAAGGAGGGGAGAATCTTAATATCTGATTATAATTAGTTATCTTTTTCTTATAGATTAATATTATATCAATGGTTTCAAGTTGTGAATAGGAAATAAATTAACAAGCAAAACGAAGAGTTTCAGTTAAATATTTTCTCACAGACAATCAACTTATATGTATACATCTACTGTTTTATTTACATAGATTAAACACAAACATTTTTATTTAAAACTAATTTGTTTTGCTTGTTAATTTTGTAAAAATGTTTGTGTTTAATCTATGTAAATAAAACAGTAGATGTATACATATAAGCTAATTGTCTGTGAGAAAATATTTAACTGAAACTTTTCAACTACTGGTCACATAACACTGAAATTAACAAGAAATGGTAATCATACCTCAAGGGTAGTGTATAACAAGTAAAATCTTTGTTTGGATGGATGACTGATGCATACCGGAACATATCGATAAGTTGAATTGCAAAATATTCATTTTAACTTCCCAAACTCTGTATTACTTTTGTGCATGTGCAAATTCATTCATTCATAGCTTGAAGTGGTTTAAAATTAATTCTTTCTCATATATCTGTCAATAGCTCAAACAGTAGGGAATGCAATTGGAGCGCTAAATGTTTTGGTTTCAATTTGAGATAATGGCACTAAAGTCATTTCTTTTAATCTTTTGAAATCACTACTATATATTAGGTACAATATAATATTCAATAGAGAGTTGGTTCTGTAATATTGAATAAGAAATCTGCATGAATTAAAATATATTTAAGCGTATTTTATGACAGGGCAAGGCTCAGCGCCCCCTGCTAGTTTTCTTCATAAAAAAATTAAATTTGTCAAGCAAAAGTGGAGTCAATTTCATTTGATCATTTGAAAAAGTATAGAAATAGAATTTACTTACATTAATAATAGGTGATGTAAGAAGTCCCCAACAGAAGAACTCCAGAAAGATAATCACTAAGGCATGGTATATGCTGGGTTGCCGTAATCCCGACTGAAATAAAATAGACATACATCATTAGTCCATCAGTTTTTAACACAAATTTTCACACACAGACACAAATTATGATGCAGTTGTTATTCTAAGTTAACATTTGCTTTTTATCTTTCTACATTTGCTTCGATGAACTTTCAAGAATTAGTTTGAAATTTGTTGCAACTTTTTATAACAAAAAAATTAAATTATAAAAAATATAAAAAATCGTTTTGACAAACTTTAATAGAAACAGTGTTGATCACAAGCTAGTTATTAAAAAAATGCTTAAATGTCCTAAAGTTCTTCTGAAAGTATAAAGGTGTCTTTTTTGTAAACATTTTTTTACTTTTAATTTTAAAAAATTGGAGGGGGTGAGTAGTAACAAAAAATTTTCTAATTCCTCAAAAAAAATAAATAAAAAATAAAATCGACTGATCTTTAAATGCTTTTAAATTCAAACTGAAAGCAATATCAATCTATGAACATAAAGTCACAAGTCACTTATGTATTGGAACTGCTATTAAATATATTAAAAATCTTAATTCTTCCTATTAAAACTTAACTAGGTTTTGAAAAATAAACGAAAATTTATGGACATTATTATTTAAAAAGATGAAAAGGCAACATGTGATGCAACTCAGTCAGAATATAACAATCACAATTAAAACAACTCTAGATAGGAAAATCCAGTGCAAACTATTCCAGCAAAATAAATGCAAAAGAAAGAATTTTAGACGAATCATGCAGGTTATCATCATTACCTATGTTAACTATTATTATATATTAAGTAATTATTAACTATTAAATTTAAACACAGTAAGTATAAAAGGGTAACTACATTTTCTTAAAAAAGATTTTGAAATTTTTTTTCTTATTTGGGATGTAATTTTCACAAATTTTCGGTCACAATGTAACCTCTAATGTTCTAGTGCATCTTGAAGATTAAATAACAAATTCAATTCCAAATTGTGCATAGATCTGAATTCAAGACATACTTGAATAAATACTAGCAGGCCGCCCGGCTTTGCCCAGTACTAAAATATGCGTAAATATTATATTTATACATACAGAATTATATTTATACATACAGAATTATATTTATACATACAGAAACAGAGATCGAAACCAAAACCTAAAAACATTGAGTAAAGTATTATAACCTTCACACCAGCTCGACAACATTACAAAGTGTTTTAAAAAAATATTAACATAAAAAAGCTGTCATGCTTCTTACTCACGCATGCGCAGTCATGAAATAGTTGAGTTAAAATTCTGACGCCACCTATGTACAAATTAGCTAATTTTGACCCCTTAGCAGCCCTTTTTCCAGATACAAACCGATTAAAAAGTTTTCCACATGTCTGAATATCCTATATACCAAATTTCAAGTTTGTAGATCAAAAATTTGTTAAGTTGAGAAGTGTCCTCACAAACACACATTCTCACTTTTATAGATATATAAGGGTTGTTCCAAAAGTAATACTCCTATTTTATATTCCACCAGAATGGATCAAACGGGGATTGTAAATTGCATTGTTATGCTCACTGAATTTATAGATTCATGCCCTGAATGTTTAATCTCTTGCAGATGTTGACAGTGTGAGATTAAGTAAGAAAGCAATCCATGTGATGGGCATGCGTCAGAAGTAAGGATACATCATTGAATTCCTCCATGCAGAAAAAATGGAACTGATCAACATTCACCGGCACCTTTACAAAACCTTTGCATTTAATGTCAATACAGTTAGGTAATAAGTTTGATTTCAGAGTGGCAACAGAAGCGAGTGACAGTGCGCTCTAAACATTCATGCAGAGTTACGACCCCAGAAAATACTATGCATCTCGATTAACTTATCCAGAGAGAGAAAGAGATTGAGTGGGGAAAATTCTTGATATTGATAATGGCTAGACGAGTGCTTTTTGTGAAAGTTTGGCAGAAGGACACCATTGATTGAAATTCAAGCAAGTACTTGCCATGAAAATAATGATAGACAGGCTCACATCTCTTCTGTGAGGAAAAGGTTACAGGGAGGAGAAAAAGGCATCTACTACTAAGTTTTGAAACTGATTTTGAACTCAAAGCAGGATAGGGTGCTCCAAGCGGCTCCTACCCAGATGCAGGGACATTACTCCATTTTAAGACATTCAGCTCTTATACACGTAAAAGATTTCATTAGGAGTGAGGTTACTTCTGGAGTGGTAGAATGACAACCATATATTTTTTTTAACAACCTTGGCAAGAGAATTGATCTAAGTCTTCCATTTTAGGTCAGGAGAGCGACGGTTAAATCCAGAAGATTGTCAAAGCAGAGAGCTTTTGAAGGATGCATTATATGGACAGCATTTCCCTGAAAACAATTTTGTAATCAGAACCGTGAAAAAAATGGTCCACTTCAGCACTTTAAACAGAGGCATCGAGGCTCTCGTTCATTGAGAATGTTGGTGACTATGTAGAAAAATAAATTCTGAAGTCCAAAAGGTCACTTGTGTTAATGTTACCACTCCCATCTTTATAGGTCTCCAACTTCAATGTAGGAACCATTACTTTTGGAACTCTTGTGTATATATTTCTACAATCAAACAATGTAGCAGCTCAAACAAACCATGAAAACCATCAACCAGAAGTTCAAGACTAGTTTCATGCTCGTTTGGGCTCATAAGTTGAACATATCTGAACTTAGGATTCGAAACCCGAGTTAGTATGTGAATGATGACGTTTGTGGAAAGAATTATCTATCATTTCACAGTCAAAAATTCAATATATATTAATTATTGTACAAACATGAATAAAAGAACTTTATTTTTATTTATTTTTTAATAATCCAAATTTTTCTGGCACCTGAACAAACTCTTGCATTAAGTTACTGAATTCTGATGCTGAGACAGGCAAGATAGTGATACCCTGCTGTCGTTTCTAATGTGTGTACAAACAATTATAAAAATTTGTTTAAAAAAAAAAAAAAAATTTTTCAAAACTTTCTCCGTCACTTCTGACTTGCCAGAAAAAAAAAATAATGTATGGTTTATATATTTTAACGCAGTGAAGATTTAAAAAAAGGTACCATTGGTGCAATAGGTTAGCATGTATTTACTTTTTATTCTGCATTCACAACTGAACTTGGTCATTTTAAATAAAATATTTAAGCTGATTGTTTAATTTTACTAATATTTTATGTAATCTACATCAGAAGAAAGTAGGACCCTGGTTTATCTATATAACTTTTGCAATTACTTTTCCATTTACTATTGATTTCAGGTTTCAATTTCTTTTTTACATTTGTTCAGTTTCAGATATTTTTTTAATGATTAAATTTACTCAATTTTTTTAGCATTTTTTCTTCAATTTCCAAATACTCTTTCAATGCATCTCTGCCATTTCTTTTCCTACACACATTGGTTAAAGAATTGTTTTCTTTTCATATTATACATATCACTTTCCAATTATGCATCTATTGCCACTCATCTTCTCTTGTGGATTCTTTCATAATATAAAATTTTTGTCAGTTTTATATATCCTTGTTTGTGTTTCCTGCATGCATTTCATATTTCTTTCAGTTCCCACCAGACAGAAATCTAAACTAGTCAGTAATCCTCCATTGCATAGATTGAAAATACCAGTGTTCAAACCTAAATAAAAATTCACTTAGACACAAACGTGTTAAAGTTTTGAGAAAAAAAAAAACTTTGGTTGTTTGCAACCAGGTGATGGCACTTAAGACTAGTTGCAGACAAAATTTTTACTGAAAGCAAAGATAACCCTGAAGAGAGACTGATAATCCAATAACAGAAAACAGCAAATGCAGTGTCAAAAATTTGAAAATACAAATTCGAAAATTGTGAATTCTTAGTTTGGTAAAGCCAGAAAGTAACCATTTCAGGAGTATTTAACTCAGATTATCAATGATCACTAAATCAAGGATTACAAATAAAATTTGTTTGGTAAAGGTCTAAAATGAAGACCAAAATATTAATGTTAAATCCTTTTTAGGTTTGATTTATGGCATAACAGTTTTTATTCTAATACAAATAACAGAATGTACATTCTTATTTGTTCAGGAGCTCTTTGCGAGATAAGTCGCTGCTATATTAATTTTAATTTTTATCTTTTTAGATTCAAATGTTAATAACTACGTTTTATTATAATAGCTTTTCTCGTCAATAAATGTTGTTTATTATATCTACCAAGTTGATCTTAGATAGCATAGACTCAACGATTATATTTTCTTTACAGACTCCCACCCTGCCTTTTTATCTCACAATTCCTTAAAACGTTACTAGCTGACTTTTGGAAGACCCCCCCACCCCCACCCTGCTTTTCCTTTTATCTTGCAATTTCTTAAAACGTCACTAGCTGAAGTTGAGAATACGATCATGCCTTTCTTTTAACGGTTATTAAAAAAAAAAAAAAAAAAAAAAAATAGGTCTTTGTAATGCTGATGTCTTTAAAGCTAATTTCCCTTCAACAGTTTGCATTTTGGAGAGGGAGCTCTTTTCAAAATAACTCACTGCTATATTAATTTTAATTTTTATCTTTTTAGATTCAAATGTTAATAACTACATTTTATTTCAGTATATATATTTATATTTTTATTTTTTGATTGTTTTATTTAATAATAGCTTTTCTCGTCCATAAATGTTGTTTATTTTAACTACCTAGTTGATTGCATATATAGATAAGGTAATTGTATTCATTTTCAGTTTGTGAAAGGGAAATCTATCACCATACTTTCCCTTAAACACACCAATTGGACTTTTATTAAGTACAATATTTAATAATTTTTTTTTTTAATGAAGAGTAGAAAACGCATTGTGGATGTGCTATCGGCAGCTCTCGTTACTCTCGCTTCTTTATTTGTCCCTCAGTCCTCAGTTTTTAATAAGTGATTTTTCTGACAAAGGGAGAAGAAAAAGCTGTGTTCTAGGTTGGCAGTATTTTGTGTGAACAGCCACCAGAGATGTCGGAAATTTTATGTTTCCATGTCTATCCTTGTAGCCATGTCACTAGTAAGGGTGCTGGAAGTAAACATTTTATCTGGGCCGACGTTATCCGCCTGATAGTCAGGGACCCAAACCTTGGGTTAACCACTAAGGACACCCCAACTATTGAAAGTGACATCTCTTCTCGTTATTTTCGAAATTTCATGACAAAATTTTTAATACAAACGCAGTATAAGCATTTACAAATCAGGAGTGGGGGTCATTACAAAATCTTACCAAAAACACCATTTTATGATGTTCACATTTTTATCACTTTATTTGCTTAAAACTAAGAAATATATAATGTAGGTTATTTATTAATTCATTTGAAAGTATATTCATTTCTGAACAAGTGGTGGTATTTTGAAGACTTAAAGTGCTTTGGTTTTTAAAATATGACTATTTTAGCAAAATCTGATTATCTAAAGCATTTATCATCTATGTGTACTGCTATTATAATACCAAACAAAAGCAATATGTATTAAAAGAAAATGGACAGTTTAAGAGAAACCTTCCACCAAAACAACTACCCAGCGAGCATGACATGTAGAAACAAAAATAGGTTCAAGCCTCCTAAAATTTGTACTTAAATTGTCCACAAATACCTGTGGTACAGTGGATGGAGTAGTTTGAAAAATTTCCACTCCTGAAGGTTCAATTACGATGGAATGAGAGCATGCTATTCCCATAGATTAAATAAAAGGTTCTATTCAAAATTCTGTGCAGATTCTCGAGTTCAACAATATAAACCAGAAAAAGGTTGGAGATTACGCATCAGCAAAGATGTCACCTTTTTTTTTTTTTTTTTACCTTTTCCTCCTTCCGATTACGGGTTCAAACCTGCCTGCCTTATACCACTTTTTTTTTTTTTTTTAAAAACACCTCTCTTCACCCAAACTGCCTACTGTTATTTTGACCCCCCCCCCCCCCACTACTACAGCTTTTTTTTTTTCTTTTGACTTTCCCCACCCGGGGTTCCTTATTACACCTCTACACACCCGAGCAAAGCTAGGGACCCCCCCCCCCCGCGCTACTACCACTTTTTTTTTGTAACACCTCCCAACCCCTGGGTTCCTTACACCACCTCTGCAGACCCGGGCAATGCCAGGCACCTCCTTTGCATTACTGGTTCAAGCCTGCCTGCCTACTACAACTTTTTTTTTTTTTTTTTTTTTTTTTTTTAAACACCTCTTTCCATATGGGCTGCCTACTGTTATTTTGATTTCACCCCCACCCCTCACTACTACCACTTTTTTTTTTTTTTTTTCAGGGTTCCTTACACACCTGGGCAACGCCGGGCACTTCCACTAGTATTTTATGAAACTAATTTTTTGTAGAATAACAGTACTTGTAATGCTGTTCTTTCTGGTGTACAGTAACTAGATTTTTCAAAGAGATAATTTATATATAGAGACTCACTTATACAAGAGTAGTTTTCAGCCAAGCCTCAATTTCAGTAAAGAATGTTTAGAACGAAGGTAGGGTGAAAAATAAAAACTAATGTTTTCAAATGCAGAAAAAATGTCTCCTGCTATTAGCAGGTTCACTCATTAAAATCTGTTTTACAGATTTCCATGATAAAATGAATCTCAAGCAAGTCCCAATTGAATTACTTTGTGTTGAACAAACTCAGCATAAAAAGAAGCAACACAAAACAAATAGTTGTACCTTCACATACTCGTCAATCGTCTCAAATGTATTAACCATGGATTTGAAAATTTCGAAAACTGTCTACCAGTGAATGAACAGATATTTCAGCTGTTGTGATTGTAAAACAGGTCATTATCTTATTTTGCAAACAACGCCACCTTATTTCAAGCGAATCAGCATTAACTTTTAACTTATAATTTGTGTTCTGTCCACAGATTTGAATTCAATTGGCAAGCAGGCATGGTATAAAGTGAGGTTTTAAGTGATCAAAACTGGATTTTACACACAACTAGCAAATACCCATCTTTCAAGTATTTCTTTCATAAAGAAAACAAAATCTATAGGAAAGAAAAAAAAATACTAAGTATAATATCAAATAATCAGCAGAGTATTCTAGTAAACATTACAAAATTTGAATAGTTATAAAAAGTTAATTTTTTGTAAAGGCGTTAAGTCAACTGAAAGGAAAAACAAGGTCGATAGCCATTAGTCACGTGCTCTTGTGTAATGAATGAATGCGTGAATGTAGGATTGACATGAAATTCTTAAAGATAAACTAAAACGACTGAAAAATGGGCTGAAATGACTTAAAAGTAAATGACTTAGAATGACTTTAATGAACTTAAGGATGAATTGAATGACCTTAAGAATGACTTGAATGCTTAAAAAATAACTGGATTCCTTCAAAAACAACTTGAATGATCTGGAGAATGACGTGAATGGCTTCGAGACTGACTGGTTGTAAAGTGGGTGATCATTTTACATTAAATTAATACAGAAAAGTGATCCTCTACTTTATATCATAATAAGTACAGCATGGAGTAAGAACAGATACTACGCTTTGATCTTGTTTATATATTTTATTGCTTTTAAAAATTTTGAAAACACAATTAAGTAAAAAACAAAAGATTTTTAAACAACAAAATTAGGCACAACGCCAAGAAAGCTTAAAAAGCTAAGAACAGCATCTATTAACAACAAACCTTTGATCTTAACCAAAAAGGCCAAGCACAAAAGTATTACGGACCGACCGATGGAGTGACTTATAAGAGTCGCTTGCACGCGACTAAAAATACTGATTTCTGACTTGATTTTATTAATAAAATCATCCCAACAGACTCCTGACTTGGCCTTCGGGACAAGATCAAAGTGTAGTATCTGTTCTTCAGATGCTGCACTTCAATTTCTTGTTCTCTGTCAATGGAGACGATTTTTATTTTTGTTCCTTTTCTCCACGTTAAAAAACGACCCTGGTGTCTAACTGTCCCGTGGGGAGGCATTGTAAATAGGAACAATATACACAAAACAGAAAAAGAACAAGACCACTGGAAGCATGAAAAATAAGTTACAAGATAAAAATTGCCATTACAGCAATGTCATACAGAAGATAGTGTTAGTGAACTACACAAATGTTGCCAGTGATTGGAACGATTCATTGGCATAGCAGGTGACACAAATTAATCGACTGACACAACTTGTTTACACATGTAAAGATTCATGCTGACTTTGCTCATTTTGGGAAAGCCATCATCTCAGTTTCATAACAACACCAAAAGCAGCAGTGTTTCATCCGACAAGAGCGACTAACCAGTGGGCAATTCATTGCGTTTATCAGCTCCCCTACACTTCTGTTTACATTCACATGTAGAGTTTTTAGAATATAGTTAGCCACTAAATCAACAAAGAGTTTTTCAATGTATACAAACCTTTATATAATATAGATTAGGACCTGTGGCATAGTGGATAATGTACTTGGTAAAAATCATTTATAAGTTAAACAATTCTGGAGACTGACAGTTTAATCCTCAGTGTGGGCAAAACTCAAAGTACACTCAAGTACTAATTACTGAGGACTTCTGACTAAATAAGAGCATGCTATTCCGATGGATTAAATAAACGGTTCCGATCAAAATTCCATGCAAATTGCTGAATTTGGCAGATTCCAGAATTCGACAAGATACTCCTAAAGACAAAATGAAGTTAAATTGAACAAAACATTGCAAAAATAATGCCCAATATGAGAACAGTAGTTTGAATAATCCAAATAATACGATTAAATAAATGATCACCTTCCTCTTATACATTATGAATCTATGGAAATGGAAAAACAAAAAAATTTTTCTGAAAACTTCCTTTGAATAATCCTGACCAGGATGATCCTACCATTTTTTCCCCCAAGTTAGGTTAGAATCAGATCTGAAATAACTGAACCTCACCTTCAAGAGCAGGATGACATCAGGGAATTATAACAAGATATGGCAGTCATTTTGCAAAAGAAGATTTTCAAAACAAGCATTTAGTACCCTTGGGACAAACTTCAAGCAAATCTTCTGCATCTTCAGTTCCTCTCAAATGTGTACAGTTCCCACACTGCACTTACTCTCTCTATACATGCAAAACAGTCCTTATTCATGTAATTATTTGGCCAATCAACTTTGGTGTTCTTACTTCCTTACTCCTCCCACACCTCATCATCCCACACAAACTCCCCGCCTTCTTGAATCTCTTATGCAACTCAAAAACTGATGCTCGATTCATGCAAGATCGTCCAAAAGCAGTCTGAGGCATTCCATACGTTTCTGTGGATTTTTTCCAAGATTAAAACAAAATTTTATTGCATATTATTCTTCTAAGGTGTCTTCATGTCCAGATTGTATTTTGGAAATTTACCAGCTGTGATAATCAGGCTTTAGTAGGGTGTATTCCAATTCCTGCTGTAGCTGTTCATTTGAACCTGAAATCATAAAAATTGGTCAGTCATCTCATAAGATGTATAGCAATAGCATACTGCAAATGAAAAAAAAAAAATACTGTATGCTGGGCACGAACTTGTAAAAGTTAAGTTCATAAGTAAAAACACTAAACTGGACCAAGACGCCACCGATGATATCACATTGCAAATTTAATTTTAAAATAAAAGAAGGAACTGACCGTTCACACATGCACAATTAACAAACAGCCTCAAAACCAATATTTTTACCTAACCACACTATTTCAAACAAAACATTTCTACATGAAATAACGATTTTTTCTAATTTTTCGATATTATGTATCTCAGAGATCACTCTAACGATATCCGGTTCATACTAGTTCGATGTGGATAACAAACGTTTTTAGCAGACATATGGACAACTGAGATTTATATTACAGTAGAACTGGTATACAGCATTAAAAATTAGTAACAAAATACAGTATAAAATACACATGTACCTAATCAAATTAGATTATAAATAACACCGTAAGGCGAGGCAAATACCATAATCAGGGGCCCAAAAAACATTGTGACCTGAAAAAAACATATCCTAGGGCCACCATATCTGGAGGTTCTACTGTATAGACTTGCAGGTGGAGGGGGCTCAAACATAAAACGTGGAAGAGGAGAATAAAGCAAAAAGTTACAGGTAAACGCTTTAGCCCACACGGTCTCACAAGTGCTTATGATGTCATGATGTTGCAAAACAAGCTTTTTAAACAGTTTTACTTAATTACGCATGCATGACTTGCAAAAACAGCGACGTGAAAACCAGACCCTCCTTCCAAAAAGTGGTCCGGTTGACCACCACAGAATTAATTTTTTTTTCTAAGTTTCACATATTATGCATCTGGGGGTATTGTTCTTTCAGAAGGTACTGGTTTCAACCTTGTCAGATGCGGATGACAAAAGTTATTAGCATAAAATTAGTGGCAAATTTTTATTTTTATTATTTTTAGGGAGTAATTGTTTTTAAGCTGTATTTTTCTTCTAAAATTATAATTTTATATTCAGATAACCCACAACGAGTAAATAAGGAAACTGCTTTAAAGGTTTTTGTTACTTGTGCATCTGTTATTGTGCTGAAATAACTATCTAGAAAGCCATTCTTAACATGCAGCAGAGGAGAGGGCATGTTGTAACTATTCTGTAATTTCACTTAAAAATTTAATAAACAAAAGTACTGTAAAAATTAAATTTAACTTGAAAATACTATTAAAAACAAGCACACATTTTTTAAAATGCTAAACACTTGTTTAAAATGGCACAGCTACCGCAAAAATGAATCTCTTTATGAATAAATTCATGTTATCGAAGGAGAAGTTAAAGTCTGTTAAAAAAAATTTTTTATGTCTAAACACTACTATGCCTCTGGTTTGGTCTGGTCTCTTCAATAAATCTAACTCTACACATTTTTTAATTACTTCTTATAATTAATACTTATTGTTTTTACATAATGAAACTGGAAGATAGCCGAAAACAGTTTCCTTCAGTTATCATCCATTTATTTTACCATTCAGTTTTAATTCATGTTTCACAAAGATTTGCTGGCCCACCTTGTCATTTGGATGAAACGAAAACCCCAACTTTAGTTATTTTGTAGAAAAGTTATCCCCACTTAAAAAATAGTGAGATTTCTAAATTAATTGCCAAGCAGTTAATCCACAATTGCATTTGTTAAGGGAACATTATATAGGACAGAAGGTCAATATATTTTACTATAAGAGGGCCAAACAGATTGACAGGAAATCTCTTGCAGCAACCAAAGTGAAAAGAATGAAGGAACAGCTAGACAGACTGATACATCTTTTTGTAGCTGCAAACTTTGTCTTGAGATGTGATGACTTTGCAGTAAAGTGCAAGATAGAAAATTGTCAAAGGCAAATTGTCCTCCTAACAAGAAGGTAAGATTAATTTTATAGATTCACCTGTAATTATGTTCCTTTTGTGGCAAATAAAATAATATAGTGGTATTTTGCAATTTTCAGGTTCCATTAGAAGACAGAATACTTAAAAGACCACAAGAAAAACAGTGCCAAAGGATAGTTATCAACTGAGACTTATTGACAAAGGTGCTATAAAAAATACAAAAGAAAGTCTGCTAAAGTGGGTAGACTACAGAGGCAGAGTGAAAGACACAAACAAGCTTCCCTAAATATTTCAATACAGTCATCTTCTCGTGAAGGAAAAACATGACAGTTTGGATCCAAGAAGTCAGCCAAAGGAACCTTACAACCCTTTAAAAATCCGAAAATATTTTATGGAACTCAGAGGTGAAGTATCTTCCAATCTTGGTGCTTGTTTAGCTAATGCCTTTCTGCTGGACCTAAAAACATGAGCCTTTTTCACTTAAAATTAAATTTAAACAACCTAATTTTAGATAAATCAAAAATTGACAGAGAAAAGGTTAGAATGAAGCTACCCAGCAATGTGCAGCATGTCCATAAAATGAGAATATACTTTGTGTTGGAATTGATTGTAGAATTGATAAGGACACTTTACAATACAAAGAAGTTGTAGATGAAAATGGTAGGGAAAAGACAGTAAAAAAGAAAGGAGCAGAACGCCACCAGAGAACAGGAACAGAGAGCAAATATCTTACACAGAGCGATACCCAACCTGGGGGTGGGGGACAACTGGTGTTCTCTTAGCTGAAGATGTTGCTGCAGTTTTAACAGAATATAACTATGTAGATACTGTTAAAGCAATTTTGGTGGATAATGCCAGTACAAACACTGGCTGTGAAGCAGGACTAATTACAGCTCTTAAATAAATTACATCAAAATAAACTGCCATTTAGAGTAATTTTTAAATTAACTGATGGAACAACAACAAGTTCAACAACATTTACTGGTCTTTTGAGGAAACTTTGTATCAATAATTAGCAATACGTTCAGCGCTGGACAAGGCACACACTGCTACTTAATTTGGCACTCATAGTTTTCAAATCAGTAATAAGCGTGTTTTTCCATAGTCCACAAAATGAAACTTATATAACTGGATTCACAATAACTTTATTTTAAAATGGTATTTCAATATTTTTGTTGTGATTTGTATATTCAAAGAAATCGTTTAAATCTGACTATTAACGACGAAATGCCAGCAGAGCATGTCTGCTGGCGGTAGAGGACATTTTGCAGATAAGCGGACGGAGTGTGTTCACTTAAGTACTCGTAGCGGAAGTTGTACCCGTCGACGATGTTTCTAGTTGTTTTAGTTAATTAGGGAAAAGAATCGTCTTTACAAATGTTGATAAAAATGGTGACAAACACAGGTCACATGAGAATTTTTGTGTACCGTTACCCACAGAAAAAATCTCAAAACGTTCATCAACTTACGAACATAAAGTATTCATTTTTTTTTTATTATTATTATTTAGAAAACATTAAGTTTTTAATTATGGAAAGGAAAAGATTATGTTTTAAAAAAATTGATTCTTTGAAAAAGAATGACCGATCATGAGCATTATTTTTTTTGTTGGTGGTTTTTGAGTCACAATAGAACATCTCAAGGCTGAGGCTTTGTAGTACAAATATAAGTACAGATACAAACGTTATTTAATAAAGAATCTACTAATTTCTTTTGTCCGTAAATGTGAAAAGAATTGTATAAAAACTTATGTACGAATCAATAGAAGCAGTGGCAACCGCATATAAACATGAGAACGTTTGTGTGCGGAGATGCACACAAAAAAATCTGTAAACAAGTGTTCAATTAACTTACAAACAAAGTATTCATTTTATTTTTGTTATTTAAAAAACAAGTTTTAATAATGAACAGGAAAAGAATATTTTTTAAAAAAGAATAACCGACAGCAAATAGTTTTTTTTTCTCTTGGTTTTAGAGTCGCAAATACATCTCAAAGTTAACGCTTTGTTATACAACGATAAATAAAGATAGAACCTGTGTTCAAACGCTATTTAATAGCGAATATATTAATTTGTTTTCTCCTAAAATTTGAAAAGAATTGGGTAAAAACTTATGCACGAATCAATAAAAGTAGTCACAACCGCATATAAACATGAGAATTTCTGAGTGCCGAGACACACACAAAATAAATATGTAAACAAGTGTTCATCGACTAACTTACAAAGTATTGATTTTATTTTTGATATTATTTAGAAAACATAAGTTTTTAATTATGAAAAGGAAAAGAATATTTTAAAAAAATAAATTCTTTAAAAAAGAATAACCAACAATGACCATACTTTTAAATGAGTTAAAACACACAAACCACTTATCCAGTTAAGTAAAAGAATAACTTTTATTAAGTTTGTTTTATAATCCACAGAGGTATGAAAAAGTTGTCAAAAAACAAATATATGACAAATAAATGTTACCAAAGGCAACTTACTCTTCTACCTATCTTTGTAAATTTTTGGAGCTGTAAATGTTTATTCTGTTCAAAAAATAAGTAGTGTCAAGCGTTACATGAAAACAAGTAAAAATGTCATGATGTCTCTTGAAGTCTCAACAATGATGTAAAAATAAAAAATTATACAAAATAGTGGAAGAAACTCACCCGATAACTGTCACGGTAACTTAAAGCTGTTAAAATGAAATTTAACTATCTTAATTAGTTTAATGTACTTGAAAACATAATTGTAATCTGTACAAAATTTCCTTTCATTTGATATGCTACAAGTCATATTTTGTTAATTATTTTAATCGTGTTGTAGTGACCATCTTGGATTTCTTGGTTGCCATCTTGGATTTTTCATGGTGTAATAATGACAAAATAATATTTTGCATGATGATTAAGCCTTACCTCCCATTTCTTTAACTGTTTTTTATGATGCTTCTACTTAGACCCGTTAAAATTCGGTCGTTTTCTATGAAATTAAGTAAATCTAATATTTTTCTTTTGTTTTTCAAGCGTGTTGTAATCATAATTTCTCCATTTATTTAAAACAAATTAGAAAAAACAGAATAGTCTATTCATCATGTTTAAATGATAATATCACTTCCATCTATATTAAGAGGGAAATCTCAAAAAAAAAAAAAAAAAAATTATGCTAATTCATTTAGAAGATAGTAGAACTTTAAGTATGATACTTATTATCTGACCGGCAATGAGAAACCTTGTCTGGAATCCCGACGCATAGCTACTCCCTTTTAGCATGATTGAGCCATAGATCTTGCTAGGTTACCCATCTGGGAGAGTGAACGCTCTGATATAAAGCCTATTCTTTTTATTCCATGACATTGTGCTGAAACATGGGAGGAGGGGGGGGGGCTCCTTGGTCATAGTCAACAACTTTTCTAGAGCTGGTGACATGAACGAATTCCCCAGTTTGCAAATCTATATCACATAAGGAGTAGGTAGGCTCTGCCTATCACCCAACTTCCATAGGTGCAGTTACAATATGTGGGACTCACTTGAGACCCTCTGCCTGGCCTCGATTCCCAACTAAAACAATGAACCCCCGACTCCTCATTTTTTATATATTTCTCTCACAAACAGAGCAAATGGCTTTGCTTGCATGCTACTTATGTTCACTTGATTGGCTCAGACTATTATTGTAAAGTTGTTGCATAATGCACTTAAATTTCATTTCCCATCTTTATTTCCTGCTAAGATATATTAAATAAAATAAAATATAAATTTCCAAAAATCCATAAAAAGACCTCCCATGCCAAGACGAAGTACTGACCACAGGCTGAAAACAAATAGAAACCTAGCTGAATAACATGTAGTCGAAACTCTTGTGGAAAGGAAGCCTCTTTCAATTACTTACTTACTAAGCATTGCAAAGTTATGGCTTATTCACCTAAACTTGTTTTCCTGCTCTTAATTACTGATACTGCTTCACTCTTTCTGAAAATCATAAATTATCATTCCATGTATGAATATAAGGCCTATACTGGCCATATGTACATGGTTACTTGTGTATGATACAAAAATGACTGTCACAAATTCTAAATGTTGAGTTAAAAGGGCTAGTTACTTTGACTTCAAGACGATTGCCCATGTCCATTTGGTATGATAAACATTACAAATCCTTATACTCCTAACTCTTACCACAACCTACGTATATCCTAATGTATATTAATACTGTAATCTTGTAAGTTATATCATCTCTCCTGTTCCAACTGGGCAAATAACCGATTGCTCTTCTCCCCAAACTGCTATAAAATCACATACTTTGTACATAGGGGATTTAGCTTCTAGTCTTTTACTTTAGAAAGCTGACCTTTAAAAATTGATATTAAACATCTATAGTTATCTATTGAGAAGGCATGCATTATCTTCTAACTTATACCTGTATTTCTATAAGATAGATACTCATTAGCCATAGTTTGTACTTATATTTAAGTGATCTATATTAAGTAACAACTATCTTTCTTTCTCTTAGATGGGCCAAAGTACTGGTGATTGTTTTTACAGAAAAACTAACACCTAAAGCACATTTCAAATCGTACCTTAACTCGTTATACTATAATTTTTTCCAATGTATTTATTAATCCACAAACTATATTTAATCCTCGTTGAACTCTAGTAGATATTAACTTTAAATTTACACCCCATACTCATGCATACACCCCTTCCACGTTTTCCAATCAAAATGTGTGATTAACCACATCTTTCAATCTTAATCCTATTTTGAGGAGTGTAACTTCACAGCAGATACTAATTATCTTCGATACTAACTCGATTAATCCTAACAACACATCCAGGGGCGTAGAACTACCTGGCTTTGAAACCAAGCGCAGAGCTAACCCTCTCGAGGATGGACTGTAGATCTTGTCAGGTCATCCATCTAGAAGAAGGAAAACTCCTATGTTAAGCCTGTGGCACTGACTTTATAACATCTTAACATCAAATAGGGGAGGGAGGCCTCCTCAGTCCTGGTTGACAACCTCCCTAGAGCTGGTGACCATCAGATCACCAGTTTGCAAACCTAAACTGCTTAAGAAGTAGGTAAGCTCTGCCTATCACATACTCTTTTGCCTATTAGCAAGGAGCAGAGGTACAATGATAGTGACTCATTAGAGACGCCCAATGCTTAGTCTTGTTTCCTGACTAGAGCAATGAATGCCATCCCCCACATCCTCCTCATTCCCTTCCCATAAACCTGGGCATTTTGAGAGTTCTTGTTTACCATTTATGCTAACATGATTGGACTGTGCCACTCTTGTCTGACAGGCTTGAGGGTACCAACTTGACAGTTGGTCTGGCTGCTGTAGTCTATTTGACAATACAGGAGCCCTAACTCTTTAGTAGTGCTTAGAGCGACTACTCTATCATCAGTTGTATAATATTGGGATGGTTGTAGTGCCATGTCGCACATGGAAAGGGACCATGCACTCATCTCTGATAGGCATTCCCAAGGTCACATTTCTGTGGATGAGGAGTCGGCTGATGGGTCTACTTGTGTTGTATGATGCTGGATATGCACATCAGCTTTGTCTAGCACCACTCACCCTAAACTGAAACTATGAAATAAAATTAAATAGCTCAATCCAAAATAACAATGAAACCTAACACATACTTGAACGATTCGCCTCCTCCTAATGTGCTACCAAATTCGATCTTGATTTTCTTAAAAGGAAATTACACAGAACAATTTAGTTCTATTATAACAGTTTTTATTATTGCATTTAATAAAAAATAAAATACATGGTTCTCTAACTTGTATCAAGTTGTTTTATTGTGTAATACATCTCCACAGATTTTTGAATTGTAATTTAAAAGACTTAGTTGCACATTAGCCTTTTTTACAATTTTTCTTTAATCAATGCAGTAAAAGTTGAAATATTTTGCTAGTTGTGATTCATAATTAAAATACATACATTCACACATACATACATTTAAACAAACAGGTGAGACTTATAGATAGCACAGACCCATCTAATGACTGCTTTTCATGTATGAGAAACTAGTTTGCAAACATGATGGATATATATGATTAAACCTGTGAAATGACTAACAGCACACGTTATAAGCATAACAGTATGCTTGCTTTTAGATGCTAATTAAAGAAATTCAGTCCTTATACAAAAAACATATGGCAACGCCTATGAATTAATAAAAGAAAATCAACTGACCCAAGAAGAAAAAAAATAAAGGCTAAGTTAGTCGCTAACAAAAAGTAAAATACAGAAATCACACCTTTTTTTTCTGTCAATGAAAGTCATACAGAGGAAATGAATAATGTACAAGTAATTCATGTATAAGAGGGGTATCAATAATGTGCTAAGTAAACAAGCAGCAGTGAACAAACGTATTTGCAATAAACAGCTTTTTTTCTTCTGCTACTAAGGCAATCAACTACTAAGTGATTGTAAAAAGTTAGTTACACATGTCAGACCAAAGAGGAAGACAACTTAGAGAATCCATGTTTATATAAGGAAATAAATAAAAGTAATAATTTGCGAAAAAAAACAAAAAAAAAAAACAAGTGATAGTATGCATGTATGTGTTATGTATATGTGTGTGACTTGCATGTTCACCATAATCACGCCGACACACTGGTTCTCATCAGATCATCGAAATTAAGCAATGTTGAGCCTGGCTAGTACCAGATGGGTGACCATTTAGGAATTCTAGGCGCTGTATATGCTCTCTGCTTATCTAGGCATTGTTTCCAGTTGTCCTGCACCAGCGCAACTCTTGCCATAAAAATTCCACATGCAGGAACCCTTACAGTGCCTATCATAGTCTGTCAAGACTGAAGGAAGCTATCATATATAGCTTGTTGTCTACCAAATATCATTGCAAACTTAAATTATGTCATTACTTTTTAATTTATATTTTTTTGATAATTTATTAGGATTTTAATTTACTTTTTTGATAAATTTATGATGATACTGTTTGGCCATTTGAGTAGGATTTAAACTGCTTTCATTCAATCAGGATTGGATAAAGGTCTTAAGTAATTCACAATTGTATTTTCAGTGTCCACACTGAGGATTGAACCTTCAACCTTAAGGTCACTTTTACAACTTTTTCCAAGTACTCTAACCACTGCACCACAGGTGCTTGCAGACAGTTCTAGTACGAATTTTAGGAGCCTTACACCCATTTTATTACATATTATAAAAAGCCAAGCAAACAAAAATAATGAGCTCGCTGGAATGCCGAGTCAGATATTACACTTTCATCTTGCCAAAAGGCCAAGGAACCATAAAAATAATGAGGTTGCTGGATGCTAAGGACAGATACTCCACTTTGAAAAATTTATTTCCAAAAAGATTTATAATATAAAAAATTTTAAAAGCAAATTAGGCACAAGGCCACTCAAAAGAGTGGGGAGAGGGTATCTATAGTCATCCTTGTCACTGTATCTAATATTTGTCTATCATTTTCCTAGCTAAAATCCTCAATCAACATAACACCATATTTATTCCAGGGGTTGTCCTACTTAAGATTCGCAAAGTGATTTTTTTTTTTTAATAAATATGTACATAAATAAATCGTTTTTATTAAAAAATAACTTTATTGACGTGGGGTGAGGAAAAAAAAACAAAAAATGGAAACAGATGTTGGTAAGACCCGCAAAAGCCCTTTCAAAAGGGTATACTATTCACTGTTTTCCGATTTGATGGGAACCAAAAATAAGCAGGTCAATTTCCAAGTGGGGTTGAAATTTAGTTGGCAAAAAAATAAGGTGGGGAGTTGGGTAGTATGTGATGTCCTTCCAAGAATTATGCCATTTAGGAGGAGGGAGGACAAAGAAAAATTTAGAGCAGGCGTCGAAGGTTTTTTATTGGGAGAAGAGGGGGGGGGGGCATTCACACGATTAGCTAAGAAACTAAAAAGATCAGAAACCACATATGCCATGCTCAAGCAGTGAAAATGTATTCAAACTTGACTTCTCTACATACACAACAAGCTCACAACTTTAATCCATCTTTCGAAAGCAGTGAGATGGAATCTTTTCCTATCACATCTGATCTTGACCTTCAATTGGTGTTTGAAGAATACAATCAGATCCTAATCAACAAAAGATTTACCGCCCCCTCCAGTTCTCATTCAGACGCAACATCCACACCACCATTCTCGCTACTGCCAGGATTGTGAGAAACATTATCCATTTCTCCCTGTCTCACTGCGACCAGACGTAGGATACATTCAGCGGGCAAAGATGCTTGGGATAAACATGAGCCGTCACCTTGTTGATATACCCCCAGAGTTTGCTGCATTCAAAGAAAGAGTGTTCAGGTATTTTTTCTATTGGAGTCCTGCAACGGGGATACCTGGGCGAATTCACTAATCTGGAACTGCGTAGTATAGCATTGAAGGGTAATGGGTTCCAGGCCAGTCACAAGATCAGATCTCCTCCTCCAATAATCACTTAGAAAGTAGATCATCAGTGACCCCCACCTTTACTAATCCCTTATAGAGTTATTTTCTCAAAGTCAGAGAAAAATACTGAACCTTGGAAGTTTCTTGAGTGGCTTGACATTCTGAGAAACTGCATATTACCTCTCAGCCTATGACGACACTCAATCAAATGATGAAGGATTGAGGCATTATCAATGACAATATTCCCAGATTCCTCCATCAATGTTCGGCTTGGGAAAGCCAGTATTCCCAAATCTCCCTCATACGGACATCGAACACAGGTCTGTTTGCTAACCCAATGCTTCCACTGTAAGACCTTTAGGTATTTTGCAGGCAGAGGAGATACAGCCAGTCAGTAGAGAATAGGAGCAAAGATATACACAGCACACACCTCCGCTTTAGCCCTTAAGAAAAGTTTATTTCAAAATCAAAAATTCACCGACGCTTCAACCTTTTACTATCTCTGACCAATTCTATTCGAGCTGAAGACCTGGTCTGAACCACATGCCAAGGATTTAAACCGGGCCATCTGTCCAGCTGAAAGGAGCCAAAAGAATTGTAACACCACTCTTTTGCTGTATTGTAACAATCCTCCCAGGCATTTTCTCCTTTTTTGGCAGTAATTATGTTATAATGTAATAGTTTTCAAACAAGGCAATGTACTTTTGTAATAATTGGAAAAAACTGCTCTTTTTGTTTTAACCACACTTTATGTATGCATTATTATTCATCAGACTGCTGTTCTCATCTTGAATGTGATTTTCACAACATTTCGGTTGATATAACCTCCGACCTTCTTCAGGTATATCTTGTCGAACTCGGGAATGTTTCTGTTAAACTCTGGAATTTGGACGGAATTTCGAGTGAAACCCTTTATTTACTTCTATTTGAAACTATAATAATTGTAATAAACCTACTAAAAACATAACCTATAATATGGCCATGTCATCCCGCATATGAATGGCAAAAAATAATCCAAATAAAATACAAAACCAAATTAAACCACAAGCATTAGCCACTAAAACAAACCAAAAACCAAAATCCATAAGTGTAAAAACAGACATAGGGAAATCTTATGGTTTAACCCTCCATATTCTAAAACTCTTTAGACAAACATAGCCAGGGAATTCTTTAAAATATTAGAAAAAAAAACTTTAAAGCTCCTCATAGATAGAATAAAATCTTTAATAAGAACACAGTCAAAGTCTCTTACTCAACTATGCCAAACCTATATAAAAAAATAACTAGTTCTAACAATAAAAAAAATTAGTAAGATACAAAATGCAAATATAGAAACTATAGCAGGCTGTAACTGTATAAGAAAAAAATATGTCATCTGCAAGATAAAAAATGTGATTTATAGCTGCACAGTGTCACAAACCACAAATATAAATTATTTTAATAGCAACCATACAAATCCCTTCTCATATTCTAACTCTACCACACACAGTTAATCAATAACAGAAACCCCATTAACCAATCTACCAATTAAATACAACCAAACTTATTACATACCAATACCACTCCTAATGTAGGTGACAACAAATATATTAAAAATGTAATTTACTTCGGTTCCACATCTGGACTTATTAAACATAGGATTTCAACGCATACGCACTCCTTTAAAAATCCTTCCTTGAAAAATTAGATTTCTTTATTTAAATATATTTGGCGACTTAATGACAGAAATATTACCTTCAATTTAAAATGGGAACTAATAGGATCTTATAAAGCATATATGCTGGGGGACAGATTCTGTACATTTTGTAGATTTGAAGCCGTTAAGATTTTAAAATATAATAAAAATAAAACCATTCTCTAAAACTTAAAAGACAAAATTTTTTCGGGGTGCATTCAGAAACGTTGGTTTAGGTTCGCCAAATTTTAGTCACCATAAATCATAAAATTGTCTTATTACTAACCTGTTTTAAAATTTATAATTTATAAATTGAAAACTATTATTATAGTTTTATTACTGTTATTTTTTTTATTATTTTATCTGATATTTTACAATTATTTTCTATTTTATTTTATGATCTATTTCACTTTGAATTTATATGTTACTATTTTTATTAATAAGTTCTATAAATATTATAATTACTATTAAAAATAATTTTATTATTTAATTACTATTAATAAGATTCATTACTATTATTGATTTTATTAATATTAATATCTTTAAACCATTATATAATTAACTTATAAATAATTAGTGGTTATCTCCCTTTGAACAGTAAAATTCTTCATTTTTCTATTTGACTATAATTGAAATATTTAAATTGAATTCAAATATAGTGTTACTAACGATATTAAACTGGTAATATTCTATTGGCGTTTGGCTTTGGAAGTTTGTATATATCAACTTTTTCAAGCATTCATGAACTACATTTAACATCCCAATGAATGCATTGACGATGATACTTACGAGCTTTAAAAAAAGTGAACCATTAAAAGGTATATATATTTTATTAGAAATATTTAAAATATCCCATCTTAACCTTACCTTTCCACATCGATTTTATTTTAATTTTATCTTACTTTGTTCATCAACATCAAAAAAGTAACTATTTTCCTTTTATATTTTAAATATTTTCCATATACATCTGCCTTACTTAAAAAATGCTAGGTTTATTTTTGGTGTCTTAAAAAAAAAAAACACCCAATATTTTCGCTGATGAGGAGACTGTTTCAAAAAAACTAAATGATAAAATTATTGTCCAAGATTTATTGTCTATCTCAATAAAAACATCGTTTTCGAAATGATCGTACAATTTATTGATTTTGTTTGTTCTTCCTTGTGAAACCGATTTTTAATTTTCATTACAAATTATCAATCATCTTACTCTCTTTCTCATATATATATATATATATATATATATATATATATATATATATGAGAGAGAGAGATTAATTTATTAATGTAAAGATTTTCATTTTATAGATTATAAGCTAAAAAGATACGAATGGAACTTTAGAATTTTTATTATAACATACAAAATCATTTTTTCTAATCAGGGTAAATACGAATGGAGGAAAACTACAAAATCATTAGTCAAAATTTATCTAGATACATGGGTAAAAAATATAACATTCATTGTTATATTAATCAAAAGATTAAGAAAAAAATGGGTACTTGTGCATTTAAGGAACCAGGCGTAACTCAGCATTGTTTGGCGCATGATGTCAACAGCAGGATAAAACTGAGTGTTGCCAATAAAATAAAAACAACGCTACAAAATAATTGTAAAATGAAATTGTAAAATATAGAAACATCCAAAAATAAATAAATAAAAGGCAAAACCTACCGTTCATTTTTTTTTTATTATTAGTATTATTGTATGAAATTGTTTTCTATTTTCAAATAAATACATAGAAAACATTTTTGTAAACAAATAGGTTGTAATTGTTTTTGTTGAAACATTGTTTTTTTTTGTTCAACTATTTACATAAAACAACCAACAAAACTGATATTTGTAGGATAATAAACGAGCATTGTTTCATTAAATAATAGCTAATATATTTTAAGTTTTTAAGTATTTAAGAAAAAGGAACTTTTTTTTCTTTTTTTTTTTTTTTAAACCCGAATCCCTGCGATTTTTTGTTTTTTTGCCAGGAACATATTTTCTCAGAAGAATGTGTTTTCCTCAGACTTTTGGAGGGCATTAGACAACAAAGTGGATGGAGATGAGATAGTGGAGGTGATAAGAAGCTCCTTACCAACCGGATAGCTTTCTGCGATGTGGGTTAATATGGAGTCATACAGCTGTTACCCAAACTTTTGTCTCCATATAAACTCTAAAAGATAGGTGTCCAAAAGCTCCCGGTTGCTTCCACATTCTCGTTTATTGCGCTGTTTTGCTTCTTTCCACATCCGCTCCACATGATTTGTTGTTGTCTGTGTTACGGAATCTACAAAATTAAGGCTGTGGCTCATCGTTAAATGGTGATAACCCTCTCCTCCCATTTTGCTGTAAACCTTCCAGCAGTCTGATATGACCATGGTTCCCGGCTGAATGTATTTTCTTATTAGTGGAAGGAGGGTTTCAGCATTCCTTTTTGGTACATTAACCAAAAAAATCCTCCTTTTCGCCACCGAAGACCCATACCGGTGTTAGATGTCTGCCGACATTGTGTTTCTGGCAGTTGAAGACACTCGTTGATTTCAACCATATGGCCTGGGCCTCCTATCTGCCAGGGATTCCTGAGAAAGCAATCCCGGCATACATCTCGCAGAAAATTCTTCCAGTCCACAATTGTGTGCATGACAGCAACCCACATTCGCATTGGAGATTCCTAGTCGATACCATCTCGAACGGCCATAGGTAGATTACTTTGATAATACAGGCAATTGTCAGTTGCAAATTGGCGAAGAATGTCCCAATTCTAGTGGAGGTCCAACGGCGACATGTTGTATTTCGACATCTCCAGTCATATCTGTCCGTAAGGCTTGCTCTCTCGGCAAGTAAACATTTTTGGCAGCAGGTGGAACACACTTTCGCTTCTGCCTTGGAAAAACTTAATTACAGCCTCTGGAGTCTGGAGCTAGTTTCATTTTCACCATTACTGGTATCGTCAGTGTTTCTTGAATTGTAGTGCAATTTTTTTTTTTTTTTTTTTTTTTTTAAACATCTTCCACTTAATATCAAAATTCTTGTTTGCTGCATGCATGTCGAGTTAAAACTAAGTGTACGGCGTTTTGATTAGCTGATGACCACGTTTCATCAGACAGCAGCAAAACCCGAGCTGTTGACATCATGCGCCAGACAATGCCGAGCAAATGCGGAGTTACATCTGGTTTGTTAAATGCACAAGTATCAAAAAACGATTTGAAAGCCTAATAACTAGTCAGAAATATCAAATTCATTATATGGTGATATATCAACAAACGACTGTATTGATAACATTGCTAAATAGCAAATACAATTTAGCTTGTGGCCTTTTATAGCAGTCTGCCTTATCCAACATCATTACAGGAATTTTTAATTTTTCCTTATTGAATGTTTTTTCAGGAAATGAATGGCTAGAGATTGTACATTTGCTTCATTATAAAGTCATTATATAGGATTCCTTTTAGAAGGTATTCATTACCTCAATCAGTTGTGGAAAATATTTGAAATTTTTTTTTTTTATATATATATATTCTATCAACTCTTATGGATTATCCAATGCAAAAACTGTAAAATGAACCCAATGCCAATTATAGAGGTAAATCTTATTGGTTATCCAGAACGGAGTTTGAAAGGCAAATATAAGAGCATTTCTTTTTATAAAAATTTACTTTCAAAATCAAATTTAAAAATCAAAGCATTTTTTTTATTTTTATTTTTTTTTTTTTTTAGGTATGCAAAGAAACTCTGGTAAATAAAAACAGCAGTCATTCTTTTTTTTTTTTAAATCCAAGTAAAAATACTCCCGAGTAATGCTGTGTAGGTATAGTTTAGTATATATATTTAATATATTACTGAAATAAATTTTAAAAAGTTAGACTTCCAAGGTTATATTAATGCAATTGTCATAGATGAGTGCTTATTATAAAATTGATCAGAAAATTGCTCATTTAATGACAGATAAATAAGTATATCAAGTGGGAAGCTATCATGGGCAAGGTGTTGACTGGAAAGAATTCTAACAAGAACAGCTAATAAGATTTGAAAAAAAAAATGTCTTCATGTAAAAAAAAAAAAAAAAAAAAAAAAAAAAAAATAGTAAAGGAGACATTTTTCATTTGATTTTCTCAAGGTATACTTGGAACAAAAAAAAATAGGAAAAAGAAACTTAGAAGCGTTTTATTTAATACTAGCAGGAGTTGCTAACTGGCGTTGCCCGGTGGTAGCATTCCACCACCCCCATCATAAAAAAATTAAAGTGGGCTGTTGTGGTTGTTGCCCAACCTCATGTTAAGAACGGCTTTCAGAATGGAAACCCCCAACCTCCTTATATTTAGAACGGTTTTCAGAATAGACATCCCATTTTGTGAGTGAGGGTGAGGTTGTCACAAAATTTGCCTGAAATGTAACTTTGATAATTACTGTCAAGATTCCTATGCACAAATACTATGAATGAACAACAAAACTTGGTGGTTGCAGTATCGTTTGGCTAGTGTGTACTAATCTGGAAGGCAAGGTATGGTTAAGGGTATGGTATTTTTGTTGGCAAGACTGGTGTTTAGGTGGCAAAATACGCTTTAACTATCACTTAACAGGAACTAAATTTCTGTAGTAACCTGTACATTAGCATGTAAACATGTAAATGGTATTTCAGAAAGTGAGAGTTTAAAATAAGCAGAAAAAAAAGAAACAATATAAATAGAAAGTTTTCTTTGAATAATAAACATTTATTTTTAAACAATATAGACACAATTTTGTTTATATTAAAAACAATATAAATAGAACACTTTATAATTTGAAACAATGTAAACTTTTTTAAATTATAAGTTTTAAAAACAGAATTTTTTTATAATTTTTCAATATATATATACTTTAAAGGAAATGAAATTTTGGGAAATTAGGCAAAACAATTTCTCATGTTTTGTGACCTATTTTTGTGTAAAAATAAAAGCAAAACATTTAATACTAGCGGGGGTACCTGGCGTTGCCCGAGTGTTTGTTTCCGGGACGGGGGGGGGGGGTTAAAAAATGTTATGGTAGGTAAGTAGGAAGGATCAAACCCGGAGTCATGAGTAAAAGTAGGAAAATAAAGTGTGAAAAAAAAACAAAAAAAAAAAAAAAACATCTGCAACGTTAACAGTTCGGCCACCAAGAAAAGTCCATTCCAGTTGTTTAGGAAAAAAAAAAAAAAAAAAAAAACGACTACGGTAGGTCGGCGCGAACGTGAAAATATAATGTGAATTGTCCAGCACGCTAACCACTACGCCACAGAGCACTGCAGCTTAGTTTAGTGATTTTAAATAACTTCACATGAAAGAA
Source organism: Euprymna scolopes (assembly GCF_053919585.1). Classification (NCBI taxonomy): domain Eukaryota; kingdom Metazoa; phylum Mollusca; class Cephalopoda; order Sepiida; family Sepiolidae; genus Euprymna; species Euprymna scolopes. Next base: position 92,828,448 of record NC_136498.1, read on the forward strand.
CTATGAAGCCAAACCGGTGTTCTCTTCTCAACTGTTCCTTGTGAACGATCCCCAAACGGTGTTAAGTGGTGGCAGGGGGAGGAGAAATTTATTAGAGAGAAAATATTTTACCACTTCCATTGATCTTAACCGATTTTGACCGTGACTTCTCAGCAGAAAAAGTATAGAAATCTAAGATTATCGAGGAATTTGAGAAATAATAAGCCTATAACACACCTCAGATATTGTTCTGCCGTTTGTGCATATTATATTTGCATGAAATATCTTGATTTTTAATCCTATTAATGTCAAAATCAGACGGGAAAAAATGAGTTCATTTTATTTATATAGAGATTAGTTATAAGTGCACAAAAACATTTAATATTAGTTATAAGTACGCACAAACATTTTTCGATATATATATATATACCCAAAAGAAAATATAAGTGGTGGAAATTAGGCAAAAACAATTTATTTTGGTTTGTGACCTATTTGAGTTCAAAAATAAAAGCAAAATATGTGATAGTTATTACCCGTGTGAGCCATAAGTAAAAAAAATGTAAATAGCTGCGAGAACCCGTGCGAGCACAAAAAAAAAAAAAAAGTCACAATAGGCAGGCTCGAACATGTAACGCGAAGAGGAAGAGGAGGTTCAAAAAAACGAAAACACTTTAGTCAACTGGCCTACTGCAAACTTACGCCTTTAAAGATTTGGCATTTAGTTGTACCAATATCCACCGACCATGTAATCACTGAAAGGGACTCATTCAGTAGACACCGGAAACTAGTTTAATGTAAACAGAAATTTATCTACTGTAAAATTAAACCAACATTTTTTTTTATTGTTAAATGTTTTTAAATGTAAATTATAAAAAAAACACACACATTTAATCATTGTAAAACTTCATCCTGCATTATTTCTTTAAATGAGAACAAGATCTACTGTAAAAGTAAACCAACATTTTATTTTTATTAATCAATGTGTTTAATTTTGAATTATAAAATAAACAAAGGCTTCCAAATCACACAAAATCCGGGACTTGACTATAGTAATCACATAATCGTCTTTTTAATTTCTTTTATTGAGCATATAAAGAAAGAATGTAAGTCAGTTGTACTTTAAAATAAAAAAAGAAAAGTTTATCTAGATGTTTGAAAAGAAAGAAATCAAACGTTTTAGACAGTTAATTCATTTGAAAGTATATTAATTTCCGAACAAAACGGTGGTATTTTGAAAACTTAAAGCGCTTTGGTTTAAAAATAAAACTATTTTAGCAGAAACCCCTTGAAATCTGATTATCCAAAGCATTTTATCGTCTATGTTAATATAATTAAACTAGCAGGCCGCCCGGCATTGCCCAGTTGTAAAAAATATGCTTAAATATGATATTTTGGCTCATTCCATGGAAAGTGGTCCAAAATCAGAGAATTTTAAATCCAATATTTTCTAGCATTGTTATGCTTTTTTCTGAAAGACAACTACAAAAAACATTTCAATTCTGATCTTTTCTGTGTTGTCTGTGCTGAGACTATAAACATCGGCTATTAATTGAAGTAAAAAAATGAAAGAATTGCCTATTTTTCAGGCATTCATTTTTACTAATAAATAACATAGAATTATGTTTAATTATATTTTTCATGATTGAGACCTATATAGATTTCAAAATAATTGAGGCCGTGAGTTTCTGTTGTTAATTATTTTTACATTAAATTTTCATAAAGTTAGGCCTATGTCCATGTAACACACATGATGCTTAATCAACTTTTTTTTTCTCATTCTTCAATAACTTCTATATCAGTATTTATAATTGATAAAACTTCACAAGGAAATAAATTTTCTATTCAATTTTTTTGTTCCAATTGAACATTTAAAAGAAAAAAAATTCCACGCTGAAATAGGACATTACTGAACACACATATATAATTGTTATATATATATATATATATATATATATATATATTTTCTAAATTTACTAGATATATATATATATATATATATATATATATTATATAACCATGAAATTTGAACAAAACACATGGCTTTTCATTCAAATGTACTACATTAAAGAGTAATGCCTTAAGACTAAACAAGACAAAAAGAAAAGAATGTAAAGTATTATAAGGGCGATTTTAAATAAATGTTATCGCTGAAAACCCTTCCGAACTGTAACACATGTGACATGGAATGGCCCTTTTGATTAATGCAAATTTCGTATTTATTATTATACTAGCAGGACCCATTAACCGGCGTTGCCCGGTGGAAAGAGGTTTGTATTTACTACAACTTTTTTTACGCAAGTATAAATCATGTAGAATATCTGCATGAATATAATTACACGTAATAGATGATTATCCCAATGCCTAATCGAAAAAAAAAAAAAAAAAAAAAAAACTAATAGGGAATTAAAATCAATGTTTAAAAGATTATGCAAATAAGCTAGATCTTTTGCAGATGAATGCAATTCTACGATCCATACATAAAATTATATTTTCTTTTTAAATTATAAAAAAAAAAAAAAGGTTTTTAATATAAATATCAATAAAAAAAAAAAAAATTATAGGAGTATAGACGTAAATATTACTTTTAAAGTCAATACTGTTATGCAGGATATGAACTGTGCTGAAATAACGGTATTATTTATAAGCCCAGTAAAAACATGGGAGGTACATAACAATTACTGTATACAATTACTTGAATGACCAAAAGTAAATGCCTCAATAAAGCAATAACCCACTCAATACAACAGCGCTTGAAAGTGCCACCATGTGCCCAACAGTGCTATCACGTCACAGTAACAACCTTGAAAGACCACTACCCCCCCTTCCCCCCCCCATTTACTTCCAACAATAATCATAACCTGCTACTGGATGATAGTGCTCATCAATTGAAGACAGGCAATATTATTCTTGAACAGTCTAATGGATATCTACAATGGTTGTACAGAGGTAGACTGGACTCATCAAAATACATCAAAACAACACTACATACCAGTGACCACCACTAGCATCCATTGACAGCCAATTTCATTATGAAGCAGTTAAATTTAGGCTCATGGCCACTAATGACAACCATGAACCGACAGTGACAGTTGTAAAGGCAAACAACTGACAAAAAAAACACTAATCGCTAGCAACTACTAGCAGCCAGTGGATTCCTCTAGTTGCCACTGCCAGGCAATGCACAATAGTGAAAGCCAGATTATTTCATTTTGGTAACTCTGTAAATTCCCCCACTAACCAACAATCACGAGGTTGTCTCCTCAGCAACCGACAAGGCTAACATGCTTGCCAGTCGGTTTGCCTCAAACTCCACACTGGACCCTTCCAACCACTCCCTACCTGACTTTCCTATGCGGACAGACGCCACACTAGACGATCTGAAAACCACCCCTGCTCAGGTGCATGCTATCATAAAAAACCTTGACACTTCAAAAGCATGTGGACCCGATCTTATCCCAGCTGTGCTATTAAAAAAGTGCTCAGCCGAAGTAGCTCCAGTTCTCTCCAAACTCTACAACAAATGCCTTAATGAAGCTTGCTTTCCGGGCTGTTGGAAAACTGCTTCTGTTGTACCAGTATTCAAGAATTCTGGCGAAAGGACTGACCCATCAAATTATCGCCCCATTAGCCTCCTCCCACTTTTTGCCAAAATATTTGAGACCTTAATTAACCATGCTCTAGTCCATCATCTTACAGATGCTAAACTTCTGACTGACAAACAATATGGATTTAGACAAGCCTGTTCCACAGCAGACATCCTAACTAATCTCTGAACGCATATACCATTCACTGGACAAAGCGGGTGAGGGCAGAGCGGTAGCTCTAGATATATCTAAGGCTTTTGACAGGGTATGGCATGAGGGTCTCCTCAGGAAAATTAGATCATATGGTATCACTGGTAGAATACTTAACATAATTAAATCCTTCTTAGATAAGAGAAAAATCCAGGTTGTCCTCGACGGTCGTACATCTAAACAATATGATATAAATGCGGGGGTGCCCCAGGGTTCTATCCTTGGACTTCTATTGTTCCTGATATTCATAAATGACCTCCCCGACAAAATTGCCTCTGAGATGGGTATATATGCTCATTACACTACACTATGGCAGGCACGACAGGAAGACGAATGAACGCATTTCTAAAGAAATGGCAGAAACACTAGAGGAAGACCTCCAATCTGTGGTGGAATGGGGACAAAAGTGGTTGGTTGCGTTCAATGCTGCCAAGACTAAACTAGTTTCATTCAATAATTACAAGAAACCCTCTCTACCACCTATAGCAATGGCCAACGACTCTTTATCTGAGAGTACATCTTTCAAACTGCTTGGCCTAACGTTCACAGGAAACATGAGTTGGAACAATTACATTGAAGGCATTGCCAGGGCCACTGCAAGAAAGGTGGGCTCTCTTTACCGTGCTAGAAAACTACTAACACCCGAAAGTATCCTGTACCTCTATAAGGCCATCATTTGCCCATGTATGGAGTATTGCTGTCACATCTGGGCTGGTGCATCTGCTATTAGTCTTGACAAGGTTCAAAAGAGAGTCACAAACCTGATAGGCCCTGAACTGGCATCCCTCTGCCTTTTCTACAAGTATTTTAGTGGTGAATGCTCTGATGAATTGCAATCACTTGTGCCCCCACGACGTGAGCACCCTCGACAAACCCGACAGGCTGCTAAATCCCACCCCCACACTGTAGAGATCCCTAGATGTAAAAGATCTTTTTACTCCAATAGTTTCTTCCCCAGAACCGCTAGACTCTGGAATTCCATTCCAGGTCCCTGCTTCCCCAACAGTACTGACGTGCAGAAGTTCAAGTGTAAGGTGAACCGACATCTTGCTGCCCAAATCCCTACATAGTACCCCAGTAGTTGTTGCCCCTGATAGTAACCCCCTACACCAAAGTGGCAATTTGCCTTGTTTGGGGGAGAAAATGTAATAAAAAAAAAAAATCAAAAAAAAAAAGTGCCTGTAATTTTCAAGAGCCGACAATGGCTATCACTAGCAACCGACACCATCTGGATTAAGATTTTTTTTAGCTGTTTATTCATAGTCAGTAATTTTTGTGACTCGCATACGATAATGCACTAATAATCATAGGTGCATTTGTTTTCAGGAATGAAGGCTTCTTTACTGATTACACACACATACACACACATCTTTTTTTTCTTTTACCAACAACCCGATCATAAAATATTTACAATTTACTACAATATATGGCCTGAAAACAGAAAACACGTGTCTAGTTGAAACCACTATCAATTTCACCCACTCTTTATTTGTGCCTCAACCAAAATATAGATGCCATGAACAAAGCTTTTTTCTTAGAAATGCATGCCTGTGGAACTCTCCCGTTATCTTGCTTTCCAACTGACTACCCTATGGTCATCTTCAAGTCCAATGTGAACAAGTTCTTGACAAGCCATTCCCTCAAGTAATCCAACTGACCAAATTTCCACTACTAACGATTACTTCAACATTTTCTCATTGATTACTGTACACTCATTAATCCTTATCCTCGAGTGGCCTCCAGTTCTTGATAAGTGATGACTCCCTTAAAAAAAAAAAAAAAAAAAAGGTAGATGTACACTCACTAAGAATAAATATTTTTACTAAATTATGTTTATTTTTATTAAGTATTACATTATATGCTTTTTTTGCCTGGTGCAATGACTCCTTTATCAACCATTATCATCACATGGTAGAGATCGACCATTCAATTACAAAAGTAGTGCAGATAGCAGACATTTTTATATCTTTTGTGAAACTATACTTTAAAAAAGTTGGGATTTTTTCCATTTATTTCTTTGTTTTGTTTTTTTTTGCCATGACATTGACAGAGATAAATCTGAGGTTTCTTCTCTCACAGATTGCTATGCATGCTCAGTTAAACACATCTGGTAATTTTGAAAGTAGTTTGTACTAAACAAAATAAGGAGAGGGAGGGAGATGGAACCTCTGGTTTAGAATGAAACATTTGCTTTAGACATTTCCTTGTTCATTAGAACAATAGCAGCTTTGCAAAACAAGGATTTGCTACCTTGCCTAAAATCATGACAAACAGTTCTGGGCCTTTATTTGTGATATGCACAAACCAGACAGTGACCAGCAATGATGCATTTCACTGTGATGCTTTAAAAAATAAAATAAAAAAGTCATCACTTACAGAGACGAATGTGTCAAATAGGGACTCTAAACAATGGCTATTCTGAACATGCAAGAAGCATAAAATTATGTTGTAAAAAGCTGTGAACATTAATATTGTGAATAAAAACATACTTTGGCATTTTAAAGTGTTCAAGATGACCATTTTATTAAATGTCTTGCTACAAGTTCACCCTCAGTAAACAGTCGCAAAAAGACATGCATGTCCATGCTTTTGATAAAGTCAGTATGAAACGGAGAGAGGGACAACATTGCGCAGGCAGGAGGTTTTCATTTAAACTTGCAAATTAATATCTTTACCAGGCTATAAAATGAATTGCATTTCTCAGGTTAAAACATGACAAGATAAATGTCAATCAATATATAATCTATAAACGGAAAAGATCATTAAGCCATCATAATCAAAAGAGAAACAATCATCGTTTTAAGTTGTAACTGTTTTGACAAACTGCCTCTTTTCATTGATATAGGAAGCTGATCTATAATTATAATAGATCTTAAATAGCAGGTTCATTAAGAAGTAAACCACAGATAAAATTAAAACCATAATTAGAGGTTAGATGTGAATGATTAATAGAAAGAATTTTCAATCACTTGAGACAACGTCTATAACAATTAATGGGATTCCTAAACACCGAACAAGGTTTCTTTTTCATAGTGAAAAGTTATTGGTAAGAAATATTTCATAAACTAAATCCACAAGACAATCCAATTTCTTTTCAAATGGATATGTTTTTCAAACAATATATAATCAGGTTTCTTGTGACATGAGGACTGCTAATTTTGGATTATGCAGATTACTGTTCGCATATTAAGGGTTATTTTCACAATGTTTCCGGCAATATAACCTCTGACCTCCTTCAGATGTATTTGGTTGAACTCAGGAATCTGTACAGATTTTTAAATAGAACCCTTTATCTAAATCCTGGGGTTTAGCATGCTTTTGTTCTGTCAGAGGTTACGACATCGTTCAAAACATTGTAAAAATAACACTAAAGATGAGAACAGTAGTTCAAATAATACAAAATATATGATCATGTTAAAAAGAATACTAATATAGAAAATGTTAAACTTGAATTCAAATATAATAACAGAATGGATAGTGATATTTTTTCTAGTATTTCTGATGATTTAGGAGAATTTTATGTGTATTCTCCCATTATATATTCTGTGAGGTGATATTTTTTTTTATGTTTGTATGAAAAGTTGAAATATGGTTATTGATTTAAATAAGAGATGCTAAAAGTCAATCAAATCATCTTTCACGATGCAACAGGAACAAATACTATTTAAAAAGTTATATTATTACTAAAATATACAAATTTTGTTTTAAATTGTACACTCTATAATAAAGACTAATATGTATGTACTTGTATACAAATAAATATATGTACTTCCATCCTGTCACAAGTCAGCAACTAAAACATATGCCTTTATTCTAGAACCACAGACAAAACCATTTTTAGTAGTGAGGGGATGTGAGAAAGTAAGTAGTAATTCAAAAAAACACCTCACACGTACAGTGCTGCTAGGAATAAGTTCAGAAAGAACACTCTAGTGTTTAATAAAAAGTAATGCTTTACTTTAGGTGATCAGGAATAATAGTTCATTCATGAAAATTTAATAAATAACAAATGCTATATAACTGATGAAGCATTTGTTTCATTTTTGACAGGAAATCTACACAAGCAATTTAATATTGTGAAGTAGTCATGTGAGAGATCATAATTTCATGGTTAAAACAAATTTTAAAAAATTCTTTTTGTTGTTTTTTTAATACATGTTAAAGTTTTATTTTGAAACATCAGCATCACAGATCACCATACATCCCATAATGCACAAAGGAGGATACTCAGCAGATGCTTAGAAAGTGAAGCCAGACAAATCATAAGAAAATCCAATTCTTATTGCTATAACTGATACAAATTAGTGGTAGGACGATTAATCGGAATCGTTAATCGTAAGAATCGTGTATTTTAGGGGGAGGGGGGGATCGGAATCCCATCGTTAAAAAATACCTTAGATTTACGATTCTTTCATTATGATTCTCTTAGATTTTTAAGTTGAACTGTTCGTTTAAGGTGAGATTAATGCTGTCAAAAATTTATGATAAAAATGTTGGTACGTCTACACTTTATCGCCGAAAGTGGAGACGCCATTTTATTTCACACACCTGTCATTGAAATCCAAGGGAGAAATCAGTATTTTAAACTATGACCGAAGTTAGAAATAAATAACAAAAAAATTAAAGTAGATACTGGATATATTTTTATTGTTTTTATTTAATGTAACATGTTTATTCAGCTCAAAAAACATAGTGTTTACCGATGTATTGGAAAATTAAAAATGGCGCCCGACTCTCTTTGACACAGTAAGTTTGAGAAAAGGAATTAAAAAGAAAAGACTATACAAAATACTGTTAGAAACTCAATATGTCACCATGATATATATGACATATATTCGGTGGGTTTTTATTGTTACCTGTGCAATTTTCAACAGAAATACACAATTTTTGACCAATTCATTACTTTACAAAAGCCAACATATAAACTGATACATTGACTGAACATGAATTTTCATGCTTCCATTAGCAATATACATGGAAATTAAAACGCTTTGGATAATCACAGATTTCAAGGGGTTTCTGCTAAAATAGATATATTTTACAAACCAAAGCGCTTTAAGTTTTCAAGATACCATCGTTTTGTTCGGAAATGAATATACTTTCAAATGAATTAATAAATAATAATGTACATTTTATTTTTAAAAAGTTTTAAGCAAATAAAGTGATAAAAATGTTATCATAAAACGGCATTTTCAGTAAGATTTTGTAACGACCCCCCCCACCTTGATTTATAAATGTCCGTACCATGTTTGTAGTAAGAATTTTTTAATGAAATTTGGAAACTAGCCAAAAGGAATGTCAATTTTAATAGTTTCGGCTGTCTGAAATATATTTGACCACTCGTTTTTTGTTGTGTTAAAATAAAGATTTCAACATACCGAGTTTGCAAAAACTTTGAATGAAAAATTTCTTCGTACACCCACTTTTAAATAAAACAATCTTTTTACTGTTTATCTGTTGAAAGAATAATAGTATATTGTTTTCTCTTGTGGTACGTAGCAATTTAAAAACATGATATCAGGGAAAAAAATCGTTTTTAGTTTGAATGTAGTATTAGTAATAGCAGCAGCAGTAATGGCTTGGTGTAAACGGACGTTTTTTTTTGTTGTTGATTTTTATTCCAGATCGATTTTTTTTAATTGAAATTCTGGTTATAAAAAACATTCCTTACATGTTTAATTAGAGCTATTTTGTTAACCATATAAATATTTAAAAAAATTTGGATAGTAGTCAAATTTAAAAAACATTGTTTCACTTTGAACAACAGAAAATGTGAAATATAATTTTTTTTTCTTTTTTTGCTTCACGTGTATATTTTTTTTAAATTTTCGTCTTATTTTTTCAGCAGATTATTATTGAATGGAAACTAATCTACCCGATTATAAAAAAAATGCAAAATTGATATTTAAATATTTGTCGAAGAAGCAACAAAAATAGAAAAAGACATTAAATGTAATTAAAAAGAAAAGTCAAATCCATTCATTTTCAATTTTGGCAAAAAGTTTTTTGCTATTTCTACAGTTTGTCACCGAAAATAGAGATGCCTTTTTTTTTTATCGGACACCTGTTGTTAAAATCAGAGGGAGAAATCAGTATTTTCAACTATGAGCGAAGTAGGAAATAAATAAAAAAAATACAAAAGTATTTTATTAAAATTGTATTTTCTTAAAGAGACTTCAATAAATGTCTTTACAATTATATTTTGATACATGTTTATACAAGAAATATTTTGGTTTTCAAATGCGCTCACCCAGTTTAAATAATTATGAATATGTCATTTTCATTTTCTGTTTTTAATAATATATATATATACACGTTTCATGAAAAACTTTCCCGTTTTTCCATTTTAAGAACTGTAGAAGTACCCTTCTTTTTTTTTTCTTTTTTTTTTAAATATTTAAATAGGTGGGACAAAAAATATTTCGTACTTTACCAAAGGTCACGTTTTCTGAATAACATTTATTTTTGACTGTTTGTTGTAATTCTTGTAAAGTTTCACAATAGATGTCAAACACTCTTAAAAAAAAAAAAAAAAAAAAAAAAAACTTGCTTAATCTTACGTCTAACCCTAGGTACAAGTAACAAGCCTCCTCCTAAAATCTTAGCCCTAACAATAACACTACGTCCAAGTGGCAGAGCTCCTCACCAAACAAAATTCCTCGTTAAACTACATAAGCGTCAAAAAGAAGACTTGGAGAAAAATATGCATGATTAATCACCCATAAAAAATAAATTGGTCAAATGTCCTAAAACGCTAGAATGGTTTTGAAATGGTGAATTATTTTACATTAAATTTATGTGAAATCAACCGTCACTCTAAATTCTAAAAGAATTTGCCTTAGCCCTATTATTAACCCAAAGTCAGAGTGGCAACCTCCCCACCTTCTCATAATTGCACAAAGACCCTCTTAAAACCACACATAATCGCCTTTTAGAAAAAAAAAAAAAAAAAAAAAAAAAAAAAACAAGCTCCCAGGATTTATCTATCAAAAAAAAAAAAATAGGTTAACTGCCCTAAAACGTTGGAATGGTTTAAGATGAGAAATCATTTACATTAAATTCCAAAATAATTTTTGTTTATCTTTCATTAAAGTTTTTCAAAATGTTCTCACGTAATTGTCTACAAAGGTAGAATCACATATTTTGGAGAGGTGGTCAGATGGGGTGTGGGGGTAACAGAAGGTATTAATCTACATTAATATCAAAGAAATATTGCAATATATTCATTTTTAAACAGTCCTAGATTTAGATTTCAGTTTTTTGTGCATAAAATGCATTGCAATTCAGCTTTGAGTTTTCTAACTTCTTTTCTTTTAATGAATACATGGCATTTTTAAGGAATTGCAGCATATTTATGTGCATTTACAGCAGATTATTTGGAAACCATTAATTTCCAGAGATTTTCAGTAGCATATTCTGGTTTCTTGCACAAAAATACACTTATATAGGAAAGTTCATTGCTTAATCTTGTGTTTTAACAATGATATAGCATTTTTACTGAAAAAGTAGTGTAAAAAATGACGAAACGCATATGGTCTTAAAGAGGGAAAAATATCCAAACGTGTGAGACACAAAAATAGTCATAACTTCCTTAATTTTAATAGGATTTTAAAAATTTAAAAAGATTCTTTCTTAGTTTATCAAACTCTTTCTATCTATGCCATTATTGAAATATTTTAAGCCATTTTAATTTTTTCATGTGTATTGCTACTTTCATTATGTGCTTCTTGGCCATACGTTTCTAACGAGCCCTCAACCACTTTCCTATGTCAATCCAAACTGAAATAATACCTATTTTAACATTTCTCTGAATTTGGTAAATTTCGGTAGATTCGCAACATTTTGCAACAACCAAAATAGGTCAATTTTGTCCCAAAATTGTTTACAGAGACAAATATCAGTTAAAATCTAAACTGTACCCAAGTTGATTATATGCCTCAAAAGTCTTGAAAAGGTCTAATAAAAGTCATTTGTGATGATGCTTCACCTCTATTTCGAAACATTGGCCATCTGAACCACTGAACATTTAATGCATTTTCTTTTTAATTTAAACTAATTATTCGCAAAGTAAATCACAGCTCAATTTCCATCCTTAAATATTCAAAAGATTATTCAAAATTGAAACTGGATATTTTATTTTCATATCCTTGGTAAAATGCAATAATTATAAAAAAAAAATAATAATCATGGTATGCAAATCAGCAAATCATTCAAAATAGTAAATTTGTTATTGCAGCTTGGCTTAAGTATATACCTCTTCCTTCATATAGAGAAGGTTTTTACATGTACTATCCACTTTTATACAATTTTTGACTATAAAAAAAAAGTGTAGCATCTGTTCTAATAATAGAATTCATTTTTACTGTTTTCAGTTAGTGAAGGAGAGGGTGGGGCACTTCTAGACTAAGAATTTATTTTTGTCTCAATCCAGAGTGGCCTTTTGCCTCACATTAAAAACCGATCTTGTGGGAAAATAAACTTCCCATAACCAGATTTTGGTAATATACATAACATTAAAAATATATAAACTTTTCTTACAATGAAAATGTTTGAAATCAAGTTTCAACAAGTAGTCTACATCTGGAAAAAAAATTCACTGGATATATTCATGTGAGCTAACAGATCCATTTCAGAATGAGTTATGAAAAAATAAAGGTTGGTCTGAGTACGTAGTTATCTTGCCAATAACCGGGCTTGGTCGTTAAAAGTGCAAATTTTATAGCACAAAAATATGGGAGAAAAGAAGTGTTATTTTCATCATTATTATTCGTTTGCTTTATCAGATAGAATAAAAAGACTATTTCAAAGTGAGAAGTATATTTAAACATTCGAATGTGAGTGTGTGATAGCTGCAAACTACCATTGCTTGGCTAATAAGCTTTCAAGCAAAAATCATCACGAAACATTTTTAAGATTTTGCACACAAATCCAACTCTATAATCGATTATGACAGTGACACAATAAGAAAAGCAAGTTTACATTATTGGAAAAAACAATCACCACAGATGTTATATTAGTTTCCTCCCTTTAGATCTCTGCCTTAAAAGAGTGAAACTTATATCTCTCCTGGTATTCTTCAGACACCAACTTGACAATTTCTATATCTGAACACACCCATTACATATACATAAGAAAAAAAAGTAAAATGATTAAACACTCCATTATTTTATTAACACAGAAAAAATTAAAAGGATGAAAACTAAGAATAGTCGGAATGTGCTAAAGATCAAATACAGACCAAGAATCATCCCTAAAAAAATGTGATTCCTAAACATTAAATTACCTTTTTATACTACACTTAAAAACAACTGTGCATGTCTTATTTAAATTATGTTTGTCCAAGTCATGTATCATAAAAAAGGAGAATTTTGTTCTTTTAACCAAATATGGTTGGGTAAAAAATGTTTATTTTGACAGAAATACAAAAGAAATATCTAATACACAATTTATGATTTCAAAAAATTTAGGAGTCACACCCATGACCTTAGATTTTGTTGTATCTTGCTTCATAGATGGACATCATAAAAACTAAGAAATCCTGAAAATTTGAGCATATGTAACTCCAAGCAGTTGCCGATTTAGAGCATTTTTAGTTTTGCATAAATCGCCAGAGATGTGACATTTTAATTACATTTTTTATTACATTACATTTTTGGGAGTATTTTTTTTTTCATTTTATTTTAATCAAAGTTCTCAGAAATAAAGCAGTCCCATTCCAGGGGCTAACACTTGATATCCATATGAGATACATACTCGAATATTCCATTAAAGTTCTTCTTTACTTCTCAAACACTGAGTTAGTAAAGAAGTTAGAACAATTTTCCTCTCCCCAATTGACTATTTAAATATGTAATAGTATACATTTCTTTTGGTCTTATTGGATTCCAGAATAAGACTTCTCCTTGTCTGGTGGAATATCCAGCTTTGTGCTCTTACTTGGGATAACATCATTTGGAGAAGGTGCATCGCTCCTAGGAAAAACCAGTGTTGGTTAGCCATATCAACAAGATCTTATTTGGATCGCAAATACCACATAATTTTAAATATTTAGTCAGAGTTGTAAGTAAAATTATCCTCATGCCAGGTTTTACTAACAAATCCCTGTACAAAGAGAGATTTTGGACACTTGAGGATAGTGTCTAGTAGGCATTCAAGTTCTCTCTATATACAGGTTTGAGCCTGCCATCACTTTTTTTTTTTTTTTTTTTTTGCACAAAACACACCTCCAAACACCCAGGCAATGCCGGGGATCCAGGCTAGTTCCTCAAAAGCCAGTGTCGGTAAGCCATACCAAGGAGATCTTATTTGGTCTGCAAATACTATATGATTTTGAGTATTTAGTCAGGGTTTATCTGTAGAAAAAGTATCCTCATGTCAAGTTGTACTGACAGTGTTTAGTAGGCAATCAACTTTCTCTCCAGAAGGCATTTAAGTTTGTGATCCTGAAAATTCCCTCAGGTAAGTTTACTGAGTCAAGGAATACAAAAAATGGCATCAAATTTGATCAGAAATTAAGCCTTTTAAGTGATTTTATCAGATTTAAACATTTTTCACATGTGCCCCAGGGTGAAGAATAAACTGAGGTTAGGGTTAAGATAGTACAGAGCTTTTTAGCAACATACAGGAAAATTAAAATTGCTAAAAATAATAATGGCATATAAGGAAAGAATTTTATGATGTACAAGAAATTTTTTAAATCTGACAAAAAACCAAGGAAGTTATAACTATTCTTGTGCCTTGCATGTTTGGATATATTTCCCTTTTAAGATTGTTTTTTTTCACATTTTTTACACTACTTTTACAATAAAAATGCTGTATTTTTTACTAAAACAAGATTAAACAATGAAATTTTGCTTTATTAGTATTGTTTTGTGCAAGGAATCAGAATATGGCACTGAAAATCTCTAGAAAGTAATGGTTTCCAAGTAATCTGCAGTAAATGCACATATATATGTTGCAATACCATAAAAATTACATGTATCTATTAATAAAAAAAAAATTCAAAGTTGCATTTTATGTACAAAAAAAAAATTTAAAAATCTAATACTAAGACTGTTAGAAATGAATATATTGCAAGGTTTCTTTGGTATTGTAGATTAATACCTGCTAAATCAGCCCCCACCTACATCCCCAAAATATGGGGTTTTCCCTTTTTTTTTTTTAAGCAATTACATATACCCACTTTGAAAAAGTAGGCAGAAAGTATGAGACATTTTGTTAAAGAATCAAGTGCTGTCTAATGGAATAAACACATTGCATTAACCACTATTACATATATTAATTAGATATAAATAGTGGTTTTCATTCGAAATTATTTTTTAATCCAAGGACATGGGTGTGAAACTTCTAAATTTTGGGATGATTTGACATGGAATTATCCTTATATACTAGACATGCGTGTAATTGTTTTCAGCAAGGTTCAAATTGAATTTGTACTTTTAATTTATTTAATTTAGCCTCAGTTAACTTGAGTCTATTGAACTACTTAGCCATCACTTGAAGTTAAATTTTTTATTTAAAAAGTTAAAATCTGGTATCATTTTACTACTACTTTCCCATTCAAGGCAAAAACGGATAGCCAATCTAGTTTAGAATAATGATTGGAATTTAAATTCAATCAAAACTGAAATGTACACTAATAAAAAACAAAATCATTTTTACTTACTCAGCAAAGAGATGTTGGCAACAATTAGAATGTTGCAACATTGTAACAAATAAAGTTACGATGTGATTAGCTAATCATTTATGATGATTAGCTAATGGAAAGAAGTGTGCAAATTTGAAAGTTCCTCTTACTAAAGAAAATGTTAGACCGGATATATAGTATGAAACTGGTGGAATAGATTTAAATTACAACTTTCAGGTGTAAAGATTACCGGCGGAGTTTTTCAATAATTGACTGGCTAATCAGTATCAAATATTGAGGTACCAATTCTATTGATCTAAAGTCAAGAATTTAACCATATTTTCTTTATATTAGATATACATACACACAGTGTCTAAGTTTTTTTTTTTTTAAGCAATATTAACTAGAAATGCACACATAGAAATATCATGGTCTAAATTGTATATGAAAACCCAAATAACACAAATTGGAATTAAGTAGTTAGCATTTGGGGGTTAAAGATTATTTGACGAATCAAAAATGGGAGTTGTTGATAAGATTAAATAGCATGCTATGGTTGACATAATCGGAATTGGTCACAAAGGGAGAAATTTCATTATAGATTATAAAAAATAAATGCACCTTATAAAAGCATAAACAAAAGATGACAAGCCAATGGCAAAAAAAAAAATAATAATTCTGAAGACCTCAAATGTGAGATAGGATCAACCAATAAGTAATGTTTGTATCAGTTTAATACTTGACTCAAATCAATTTGAGTTAAGTATTAAAAATGATAGAAGAAAGAGTATATTACATTTTGATAATGTTGAAGCTTTTATATGAAATATACTGTAGTTATTTTTAGTATAGGATGAGTAATACAAGTTTGTGTTAATGTACAAAGATTTTTTTAAATATTATATATCTAATATATGTACACACAAGACCTGTGATCGAGTAGGTCATTCAGAAGTCGGCTTGGCAAACAATAGTAGATGATATGTTAATCAAAACATAATTCATCAGTATTGTGCATCCTTAGTTCTCCTTTAGAAAATGAGCTGGTAGCATTTTAGGACATAGCAAACATCTTCATTACAATGATGGAGGTAGGAATAATCATGTGTCGTATAGCACATTTTGTGAAGATCATTTAAAGGTTGCAAAAGCCACTTAAGAGAATCTTAATAGCAAGACAATGCAGGAAGTAGTCATTAATCAGAAAGGTTAACACATATCTTATATAAAGTGACAGTTCCCTATTTCATTAGTTGGTATAGCTTAATAAACAAAAGCTATGTACAAAAATCTATTTAGTCAGTAAGATACAGAAAATATTCATTTTTGGTGGTAAATGAATTTTTTAAACATTATTTCCTATCAATTTTTATCTTTTTATAGTCTGATCAACTGTTTGACTATTAATGTCATATACTCAGTTGAAGTAGAAAACACTTTCATATTCTTTCTGCTACTCAAATCATTGTATACCAATTTTATATCAGATATTTCTTTCCAAATTTACTGTTTAAAAATCATAAGGCCAGCAAATATATACTCACTCTGGTTGCATATTTTTGATAACCTGGAAGAATGATATAGTGAGTGAACATGTCCAAAAGAAGGAGATAATGATTGAGATGATATAATGCAAGTGGGGGCATTTGTCATAACAGAATCAATCCTTCCACGCAAACAGAAAATAGCATGGAAGGATGGTATCATGAGAAACAATCATACATCCCTAAAAAAAAAAAAAAAAAAAAAAAAAAAAAAAAAAAAAAAAGGGGGGGGGTACTTAAGATCACCTCATAAAAGGAAAAGATAATGCCTGCAAGTATGATTTCATAGCAACAGAACAGATACTACATTACCTTCCCTCCCCCAAAAAGAGGATAGTTCTTAGGTAGATTTCCATGAGACAACAGAACAGATACTGCATTACTTTCTTTCCCAAAGGATTACCTCCATCACCTTAAAGAGGAGGTAATTTTGGCAAGACAATCTTATAACAGAACCAATACTACTACTACTACACTACTTCATTAAAATATAATACAATAGATGAAATCATTTTTTATGCCTAACCATAAAACAGTTTTACTGTCTTAGTCTTTGGACTAATATTGCCTTTGTAAAAAAAAAAAAAAAAAAAAAAAAAAAAAAAAATCCAAGCGTAGTACTGTGCTATTTTGTTACATTGTAAAGTTTTTCTGTATAGCAAATAAGTAAGTCAAAGTGTAGTATTTGTTCTCAGCAATAGTGATATCAGACATTTTACTATCAACGAAAATATTGTGTATGTATAAGAAAGGTACTAGTGCAAAGAGTGATCCGTGCTGAAATAACATTATTTAAAAAGCCATTCTTAACATGGGGAGGGGAAGGTGTTTTGTACCTATTCTATACAATTGAATAAAAAAACAAAACTTTCATTAAACTTGGAAATACGATTTAAAAAATGGCGCGCATCATTCTCTGCACTAGCACCATAAGAAAATATGTAATGCAAAATTACAATTGTATATTACAGAATATTAACTTATTAGAAGTCATTTATAAAATAACTATGCAAATTAAAATCAAACACGTGTTTGTGGATATCTATAGTCCATTAATATATATATATATATATATATACACACACACCGGTCCTTGTCAGATCAACAAAGTTAAGTAACATTGAGCCTGGCTAGTACTAGACGGGTGACCATTTGACAAATCTAGGTGTTGTATGTACTTTCTGCTAATCTCAGCATTGTTTCCAGTCGTCCTGAACCTCCATTTGCCATTGGTATTTAACAACACCGACTCAGAAAAGATGTGGTTGGAGATTGCGCAACTCTTGCCACAAAAATCCCATATGCAGGCACCCTTACAGTGGGTATCCATAGTCTATCAAGACTGAAAGAGGGCTACTATATATATATTTTAAAAAAATCTAATGCACCATTGAAATAAAAACAACCTACTATATACATGTTTGGATATTGCTATAGTTAGATGTTAATAAAAAACGTTTGCATTTAGATATTAGTAAGATCATCTATCTAAAGAAAATACATGACCCCTAAAAGGGTCTGCACACTGGTTTAGTGAAGCAAGGATGTTCAAACCCACTGCATTCTCCTGTGCAAACACTGCTCAACTTCAATAGCAGTAAGTCCAAGGCAACTGAAAACAATACCAGGATAAGTAGCAGATGGTTTGGTTTGGTTGTTTTTTCGGGTTATTTAATGCCAAATCCAATAGTTAAGAAAAAGGTCTAAATCTTTTTACTCTCAAAAAGGAGAGTATTTGATCAAAGTGGTTGTTTTCGAAGATGTTCTTCATAGTGTTGGATTTAAGATACTGTTTTCTAGTATTATCAATGGCTCTACATTCCACGGAAATGTGTTTGATGGTGCAAGTTTTTGAGAGAATGGGCATTGTGGTTGTTGCACTTCTTTCAGTATGTAGGAGTGTGTGAGTTTTGTAGGACCAATATGAATTCTAGATATAACAGCTTTTTCTTGATATTCTAGTAGTTGGTTTCCATTCTTCCAGATTGAGTTGAATTTAGTATAATTTGTTGTTCATGTTGTTGTTCCATTGTTGTTGCCATTTTACATGAAATAGTTGATTTTGGGTTTAAAATCAGTACATGGAATGTTTATTGTTGCAGGGTTCAGGTTTAGAGCTGATTTGACTACTAAGTCGGCTCTTTCATTTCCTTTTATTCCGATGTGACTTGGGATCCAGCATTTAATTATTTCGTTGTGTTTAGATAAGGAGTCAATTCTGTTTAGTATTTTGGTGATTAGAGGGTTTTCGAGTTTTGTTATTCAGTGATGTTAGAATAGAAAGTGAATCAGAGTATTAGGAATTTCTTATGTTTATTTTTTTCTAAAATGTTGAGAGTTAGGTCAATGGCACATGTTTCAGCAGTAAAAATAGAGCTTTCTGTTGGAAGGGCCTTTTTTAGGGTGGTTTCATTCAATATGGCAGCCCTCAGTGAAAATGTATACATAGTCAGGGTATTTCAGGAGGATATCACAGGCTTTCAAATATTCGTCCCAGAAATTTGTGTAGTAACAGTCTACAGTGGGGATTACTGTTTTTCTGAGTTTCAGTGTAGAGTCATTGTGAAGTTTTCTCTTGTGACAGAAATTAACGCATTTGGTTTTGATTTGGAAAATTTATATCCATTTTCCGTTTCCCATTTGTCTAATCTATTTATTTAAGCATTGTTGGAGTTTGCATGGAATGGTGTGTATATACTTTGATCTGCAATATACTATAAGGTCATCTACATATTAAGATTCCTCAACGCCAGGGTCCAAACATTTCACTATGCTATTCATTTTTAATATTGAATAGTGTCGCGGATAATATGCTACCTTGAGAGACTCTCTCCTCCTGGTTTCCGAGTAAGCAGATCCAATGCAGACTCTACATCTGCGATCAGATAAGAATCCTTTCATAAATTGTATGAATCTGCCTTTTAAATCTACTTTATGTAAGTTTCTCATTATTCCATATTTCCATGTAGTATCGTAGGCTTTCTCTAGGTTGAAAAAGATTGCTGATAGGTATTCATTCCTGATAAATGATTCCTTTATAGCTGTTTCCAGTCAAAGTAGGTGATCAGATGTGCTGCTTTTATTATGTAATCCATATTGTAGGTTGGAAATAAGATTGTTGAATTCTAGATACCAAACCAATCCGTCATTTACTATCCTTTCCATTATTTTGTACAAGCAGCTAGTTAATGAGATTGGTCTGTAGTTTTGTCGGTTCAAATTGTCTTTTCTTGGTTTTGGGATTGTTATTATTATAGTTTGTCTCCTTAAGTCTGGGAATTTGCCTTCTGCCCATAATTTTTTTGCAAGTTCTTAGTAGTAATTTTAAATGATTCTGTAGGGAGATAAGAATTCATAATGGGTTTCATCTGGTCCTACAGCTGCTTTGTGGGATCTTTTAATAAAATCTTTTAATAATGTAAGCAGTTTATTGTAATCCTCCAGATTTTTCGATTTAAAGTTTAGTTTGTACTGTTCGGCATTTTGTTTAATTGTTATAAATTTAGGGTTATGGTTTTGATTAAATGAGATTTGGGAAAAGGTTTCAGCTAGTAAGTTTGCTATGTTCTTTTATCAGTTAATCTGGAGTTATTTTTAAGATATTTAATTGGTATTGATTGATGTTTACCTGCAATAATTTTCAAATCATCTTCCATATTGTTCTTGGTTTTGTGAAGGAATTCAATTTGCTGACATCATTTTTCCAGCATTCTTTATTAGCTGCCTTTATTATTCTACGAGCTTTAGCTCTGTCTAATTTGTATTCCATCAGGTTTGTAGTTGTGGACTATTTCTGAAGTTTCTTCAGAGCCACTTTTCGCAATTTGAATTCCAGACATTTATCGTCGACCAGGGTCTGCTGTGTCTGTTAGATGCTGAGGTTTTTAAGGATGCATTCATTTACAATTTCTAGTAATGTTTCTGTGAAAAATTTTACTGTGTCATTGTTTGACTCTTTGTGATTCAACCTTTGTATAGTTGCCAGTTGGCCTTATTTAGCATTCTTTTCATCAGGGAAGTTTTTCACTGTTGAATTTTAGGTTATTAAGTATTCGAAAATGATCACTGCAACAATTGTTATCACATACTTTCCAATTAAAGTTCATATACATCTATGGATCATATAAGCTTAGGTCGATGACTGAATGATTTCCGCTAGTTGGGTTGATAGGTGTAGGTGCACCATCATTGAGGAAGCCTATATCATTTTCGTCAAACTCTAACATTTCGCCCTTTTTCTTTACATCTCTAAGAGGTTATGACTTGAAGTTTCCTAATAGAATTAAAGGTTTAGGTAATTGGTCAATCAGTTTCTTCAATTCGTTTTTATCCATGCCACATTTGGTGGGATATATAGAGAGCATACCATCATTGTTTTATGTAGAGTGGTCTTAATGGCAATTGCTTGGTTGTTATGTTTATTTTGCTGTAGGGTATATCATTTCAGATTAGAATAGTTACTCCCTCAGAGGACCTACACCCAGAGTTATGAACATGATTAAATATTTGATAGTTCTGAATATTGATGTTGTCTTCTTGTTTCAGGAAGATTTCTTCAAGGTAGATTATGACTGGGTTAAAGAGGAAAATAAGTATAAGGGGTATAATTTGATTTTATTCCACAACAATTCCATAGGATGATTTATCCATGAATTGATTATTATTCCTCTGTATATTTTGGTGCTTCTATTATCTTTCTCGCTTCTTCTATGTACTTGCAAATGTTCATCCACTTCCACATTTTGTATTATTTTAGGTTTTTGGTTTGGTACTTCATTTGTGGTATTTCTGGTTTGGATCTAGATTGGGAGCGTTGACGAGATTTTTTCATCTCCAGGCTTTTTGGTTTGTTTTTATTTGGGCTTCTTGATTTTCTGTCTTGGGTATCTTTCTTGGCGTCGATTAGTTAGAATTTGTTTTCATCCTCAAACAGCACCATTTCTATTTTCTGTTTGTTATGTTAATTTTTTTTTTAGATTTTGTTTTAGTGGGTGAAAGATCCTTGGGTTTGATACTAGTATTTGGTAAGTTTTGTTTGGTTTGTAATATTTTCAGTTTCATCATTCTGGGATTGGGAATTTTCCTTTAGGTCTCATTCAATCAATCTAGTTAAATTTTCCTTTAATGTTTCTGCTAGCAATCTTAATTCTTTCATCAATTCAATCAGATTGTTTTGTGTCATTTCTTGTCTTGAAATAGAGTTATTTGTCACTTTAGTTATATTTGCATATGTTAGGGTTGGTTGGTTGGTTGTTTTTGTTTTATGGCATATCAACCCTTTTCGGGTTATTTAATGCCGAATCCAAAGATTTTGAAGAAAATTTTTTTTAATAGAATATATTTGTTGTTTTCTGGATATAGTTTAAGGTCATATCCAGGACCCATATGTTAGGGAGTCCGATGTGCTCTCAACTAACCTCCTCGCTTCGAGGTAGGATAGATTTTTGGTGTGTTTCATTGTAGTTATTTGTTTTTTCTTTTGAGTCAGCTCCATGTTTTGTTTACAGTTTGCAAATTTTAATGGCATTTTATAATTAATGTGTTCTCCAATTTCACCACAATTTTTAAATGCTGGTGGTCTGGTGCATCAGTCTCTGAAGGCTAAATTTATGGCAATTATGACATCGCAAAGTGTTAGTATATAAACTTCTACTTTTTCTATTAGATATCCAATTTTTATTTCAGTAGCAGGTTTGAAGTTTAGACTGTAGGTGTCCGTTGGAATCATTTGGTTGTTTTATTTTATTGTTACTCTTTGGGCGTCTACGATGCCTTGTCCCATTAAGTTACTTTTAATTTCATCTGGCGAGCAAAGTGTGAGTTCTGGGCTTTTTATGCCCTTTGAGGAGTTCAAAGTGGTATGAGGGTAAGCTTTTCTTTTAAGATTATGGATATTGTTTTGGTTAAGAAGTATAGTTGCTGAGAATTTATTGGGTACTTCCATAAGGAGTGTGTTGTTCCTTAGTTTTTTAATTGATGTAGTTTTTGTTATAGATCTATTTTTTTTTTCAATGATGAATGGGAATAATTTAGTGATTGGAATGTTGCTCTCTATTGACTAAAAAACAATGAATCTTGGAAATATTTTATCGTTGGTTTTGTTGTCGGATTCTGTGTACGAGCATTCTGAACTGGATTCAATATGAGGTCTTTTGTTTTTGTTGGTTGCCATGGGTTAATTTTTTTATATATTTCATCTTCCTTACCCCCCCCTTTATGCTCTATCTCTGGTTTGTAATTAAAAGTCAGACGATTTTCTGAGGTGCCTGAAGTTGATTTTATGTAAGTAAGTATTAGGGCTTGATGTGACTAGCCGATTGATCGGATTCGGGCTTCTCCGACCGCTTGTCCATTCCAGTTAAGAGCCAAAGTGGTGTGTTGGGAAATGGGGGTGCTAAACCCTGACCTTCAGTCATTCGACTGCCAAGATCCCATCCTAAAGCTTTACAAGTCTCCTTTCACAGCCAGCAGGTGGCTCCACTTAGGGACTTTTAACCTTTGCAGGGGGGGGGGTAGTCAGCATATTCTAATGCTCCACTGACAGTGCCACAGTAAAGGGGAAAAAGAGAAAAGAGAGGAAATATAGAAAAAGGGGAAAAAGGGCAGGGGAATATTTTTGTTTCTTAGTTTTGCAGAACATGATTGAGTTTTGCAAAAAAGGAAAAAATAAAAACATTTATGTTTGGTGCATTTTAGACAATCTAATCTGGTAACATCAGTAAAGTAGCAGAGTTGTCTTTCTCCAAGAAAAGTTGCTCTACAAAGACTTTAGAGTCTAGTCTACCCTACTATTTAACCTAATATTAGAGACAAAAAATGGATTTGTAAGTTTCCCAAGTCATAACAGTTAATAGCATTGGTTTTCCCATGGCATAACAGTTAATAGCATTGGTTCACAAGTTTTAAGTGATAGTCAAACTACAAGCAATAATAACTAAGAATAACAAATTAACAATTTTACCTTGTCATGACTGATGAAATGTGAATGATCTATATGCATAGATTAGGTAAAGACTTTGGCTTGAAATTCCATACACATTTCAAAGTCTGAAAAGATCCACTTGAAAAAATTTGGCAGTTACTTCTACTGAGGCAGGAATATAATAACCAGGATGAGAATAGAACATAGTAAAATTATGAAATAAAAATATTCTAATAAAAGACAAAGATTTAATTTTTATTTTAGGATTTATTGTAGAGTATATAATCGAGTGAATACTTATCGTTGAAGATTTAGGTATTCAGTTTAAATTTTTTTTTAATATATAAAAACTGAAAATAAAAAGTGAGAGACATTATGATCCCTTAAGTTTACAAAAGATAATTTTTAAAAAAATTGAAATTAAAAAAAGAATCCTAATAATTTTAGATGTTTTTGTTAGTGACACACAATCAACTCGATGTTTTAATTGGCGATTTAGTCAAGCAGTGTTTCAAGGAAAACAAAAACAAAATACATGTACCTCATTTACTTCACTCGAGTTTCTCTCTGAGAAGGGCTTGAAAAATAAAAATAAAACAATTACATAAATACCAGAAAACCTATTGCAAATACAAATTACTTTTTGGGTTTGAACTTTTTGAAATGGGAATTGATAATTTGTATTATTTCAGACTACTATTCTTATCTTGAACATAAGGCACAACGAAAAAAGGTTTTAAGTAAAATCATTTCTAAGTCACAGTCTTCTGGAGGCTAAAGGTTGAATTCGCATTTTAGAATTAAACTACAAATAAAATAACACATGAAAGTCAGTGATTACACCAACCAAAACATTGTGAAAATAAGATCCAAGAAGAAAATAGTATTCCAAATACAAATGTAGTTTATTTAACTTTGTGTGATTTTTTGGGATTTTTTGCCGGGTGGTTTAGACAGAATTATTTATAGTACAACCATTTTGTTTTAACTATAGCATCATATGTCTATCATCATGGGTGGATAGAGACAGTTCTTTTCAAAGACTATCACATCACAAATTACTTTTATTCTAGGTATAGGAATCAGAATTTTGTAAAAAGCAGAAATCAAAGCAGCAATTCTTAATTGAAGAGTTGTGGAAAACAAAAGATCATTTTTTTTTTTTTAACTAGCAAGCCACCAGGCATTGCCCAATCATAAAATACACTTGGTATTTTAATTTATACAGATCTTATATTTATTATAGAGCCAATACTCTATTGATTATCATGTCGTACCCAATATATAGTAGTGATTTTGAAAGTTAAAAAATTAAAATATGACTTTGGTACCATCAGTTAGAATCCAAACGAAAACATAGCTCTCCAGCATTATTACCATCCACTGGCTATCATGATACATGCGTGAAAAGTACTTAACTAATTCAAATTTTATAACAAAAAGAAATAAATTGTTTTATTTGCTAATAATTTCAAACAGCAGCACTTGGCAATCAGTAGTTTTCAGCTTTGTTGATATGAAGTGTTTTTATTTTAAACAAGTCCTTGTTTAAATGTTAATAAATTATTGAAGAATAAATAATTAACATATTTAATTTTTCTTTTCATCACATCACAAGTAAAAATATTCAATGGTTGAGAAAATAAATGTCTTTATCAACCGTATGGAAAACTAAGCTGGCCTAGTCAATTTTTACACTAAGTCACCAATGTGGGTTATTGTTGCTTGCTACTGGTTGAAAAATGAATGCTTTCTGAAATATTTCTACTCCAAAATTCTTATGTGTGCATTCAAACAAAATGATACATACATGAAAAAATAAAGGTTTTTACACTAACTTGTGCAGGTTTGAAATCTTTTTAGTGAAAATTGTTTAAGCTAAAAAAACCTGAACTTTAAGAGAGTGGTCCAAACCAATTCGCTTAGGACAAAAACTAAGATTAAGAAAATACTTTATTGTAACGCACATGACACTACGGTGTAACACACATAACAAATACCTTAATTCTCAGGGGTTCCATGAATAAAAATTTACCAAAAAGACTATTGTAATAAGTAGAAGAGTTCATAAAAATTTAGAAAACACATTTTTTATAAAAAATAAAAGATAAAATTTGTAGAGTTTAAACATTGTTTAACAATGGTTAAAATATCCTTCCCGTCTGAATGTAATGCACGTGACGCTAGAAATAAGACTTATAAAAAAAAAAAAAATGATCATAGGTATCGACTTTCTTATGTACTACATGAAAGAGTAATGCCTTAAGACTAGACAATCCAAAAAAGAGAAAGAGAGTAAAGTATTATAAGGGCGATTTTAAATAAATGTTATCGCTGAAAACCCTTCTGAACTAACACACGTGACATGGAATGACCCTATATATCAAGTTTCAAAAATTGACAGTTTGGTAGAGATCATTCAAGACACACAGACAAGGCCACTTATATATATATATATATATGAGAGAGAGATTTTAGATCAAAACACTTTGCCATTATTTTTTTTTAAAGCAAAATTATGCACAAATTAGAACTTGAAATATCTGAGTAAGCTTTCATCCAATTTAAGAATATTTATGTTGTTTCAGCTATGAATATTGGAGGTGATGCAATTTATTAAACATCTTAATGATATAAGGGTGAAAACAAATATAGTAAACTCAACAATCAAACTATAACAAAAAATTTTGAAAATACTTTTTAATTTTAAAAGAGGTTTAAAATGTTTACATTTTTTTGTATTATGGTGCATATTATATAGCTAGTCGCATAAAGATCTGATCATGAATTAAATGCATCAGTGCAGCTCTAATTTTGTTAAATGCTGATATAATTGGTCATGGAGGTGTGTTATACATTTAATAAAATGTTAGCTCATACCAATGAGAAAAACTGCAGATTATTATGATATACAGTTTTACATGTTGGCATGTGTTGGAGACAAACATATTTGAAAATGGTTTTAGTAAAGAAAAAAATATTCTTGCATATTTTAATTGGAAACATTTCCTGCATATTTTTGATGCTCAAAGATCTATACAAAAACAAGGTTCAGATTTGTTAAAAATGAAAAAATATGATGCTTATATGACTATTACTCCAAGCAGGTAGAGCTGACTCTTACCAATAACTGAAACACCTCACAAATTACTTCTGAACATATCCAACATTGTGATGCTGAACCACAGCTCTTCCTATGATCAGATTTCATAATAAAAGAGGTAGTTACTAATGTTAATATTGTAAATTCTTTATTAAAGTATTAATTGGCATCCAGGTTTTTAAATTATTTAGCCTTTCAAATTCTCATGTATAATGTTTTGAAAGCGTATTTATGGCAATTAAACTACAAAGGCTTCCATATTTTATCTCTACAGAGAATAGTCAAACTAAAAGAGAATTTTATCATGACACTTCCCTACGGGAAGGAAATGCGAAAGCTTTCATGTAGCTTAATTGCCATAAATATATTTTCATAATTTCAGTCTAACTCTACTCAAGAGCACTATTTATATAAATACTGAAATTAGATACATAATACAGTAAAACCCCGGGATACGGTAGCCCTAGGATACATTTTTTTCATGTTACAATGTGGAATACAATGTTTTTCCAGCCCCTGGGTACGGTATTTGCCCTGCCTTACGGTGTTATTTATAATATTATTTGATTATATGTGTACTATGCTACTAATTTTTAATGTTGTATCCTGTATATTATAGCTCCTTATAATATGTGCATACATATATTTCCCAAAACCTCTGGACTTGGAGAGGAGACTAAAACTTGCTATGGTTTCAAATCATCTGAAATGACAGCAAGAGACTTGATTCCAAATATTTCTCATATTTTATACCTTCCCTCCTTTGGAAATAGGGTAGGATTATGAATATCTCCAGTATCAGTTATGATCTTCGATGTGGTTTCAAGTGAGGACCACATCATGCCACCTCACAGCTACAAAATCGGCTTGAAAGTCAACACCAAAGTGTACCTGGATGTGCTGAAGATTGTGGTGATCCTTTGGTGCAATCAAGTGGCCACTGGCAGACCCTGGTATGGCAGCGGGATTTGGTGCCAGTCCACAAGTCCAAAAAGACTCAGACTTGGCTTCAGAGGGAGTATTACAACTTTGTATCCTTCTCTCACTGGCCATCCTCCTCCCCCGACCTGATCCCATCGGATTACTTCGTTTGGTTATACATTGAGAACATCACCGACGTGACCTCCCACAACACCAAAGCCAGCCAGATCACCACCATCCGTCGAGTATTTGCCAAGCTCCCATCGGCACTTGCCCCACCCAAGTGTTTGGAGGTGTGTGTGTGTGTTAAAAAGAAAAAAAAAAAAAAAAAAAAAAAAAAAGACGTTAGCCGTGTGTTTGTAGGTGTAAAAAAAAAAAAAAAAGTTTTAGTAGGTAGGATTGAACCCCGAAGCCTTGACGCGAAGGTGGAAACGAAAGGGAAAAAAAGCCAGCCACCTAATCATCTCGGCCATGAGGGGAGAGAAATTGATAAGCGTGTTAAGGTTTATAAAGTTAAATATACAGGTGCGAGGATGTTAAATGGTGTGATGTTTGACCTAGTTTTGCGCTGCATTCATTCGCTTTTTGAAGACATGGCGAGCTGGTAAAAGTCGGGCAAATTAAATACACACACAACCCCCATTCTTAAGTCGTAGATATTACGATTTAGACACGATATAAAAAGTTTTAAGAAGGAGCAAGCCGACCGAAAAGGCCAATGAAAAAGCCTTTTGCAGACATACACACATACATTTTCGCTTTTATATAATAGATTATATAGAAAAATGCAAGCATGAAAAGTAATATGGTTAAGATTTAAACATGGCAAAGTAAAAGACTAGTTAAAACTGGAAAAGAAAAAGACAAGATATTCTAGTAAAAAAATATAATAAATTTATAACTTAAAATGTTTCAGCACTAAGAACTGATTATATAAATAATCAATTCTTAATGCTGCAATATTTTAAGTTATAAATTTATATTTTTTGCTAGAATATGTTGTCTTTTCTTTTCCAGTTTTAACAACTAGTCCTTCTACTTTTCTAAGTTTAATCTTAACCATATTACTTTTCATGTTTGCATTTTTCTATGTAATCCATGATTTTTCCAGGCTTTGCTTTGTCAACAATCCATAAAGAAAATTATTACCAACTTCTTAAATTGACTAAATAAAAAAATCAAATAAAAGACGTAATTAAGTAAATAAATACGCAGCAGTTAGTTCTGGCCAGCAAGCCAAGGCGAAAGCTTGGTTAACGATTGAGCACAGCGATGGTGAATTATCAGCAACAGTACAGCTGAGCGACAGATCAGGACAGTAGTGAATTATTAGTGCCAATAGTAGCTGAATCGATAATTGTGGTGACAGGGCGAACGACACAGGCACGCAATGAATGAAAACATTGCAAAGAGGGCAAAATATAAGAGTCAATATATTTTTTATTGTTGTTTTCGAGAATTGGGTCTTCATTTTTCCCTACGTTAGCACTTTGCTACAAACCCTGGGGAACTTTCCTTTTTTTTTTTTATATATCTTGTTATGCCATCATCTCCGCCGTCCCCAGTGAATTTGAGATAGCATAACAGATTTGATTACTCTGTTAACCAACAGCCAATCAGAAAAAAATGTCTTGCCGTTCCTTACAGATTCTGAGAACTTTTGGACACCAGTAATTTTATAACTTTTGTTTTATTGAAAATTTTTCTTTTCAAAATATAGCTGAGAAGGTGACCTATGAACTGTAAAAATTGTTTGAAACTTAGTCGCAAAATGAGTGAGCTGTGAAGCAGTTCTAAAATGAGTAAAACTAACACTGTACCATATATTCAAACACTGCTGTGTTTGAATGATATTCATTTATCACTTTGCATTACCATCAAAATGGATTACTGCTACATAAACCATAGTATTTTAAAATGCTGTAAGTATATCAGAGATGAACAGCCCAAGACAAAACTTTAGATTATATAACTATCTTTAAAAAATTCCTAATAAATTCATGTATATAGTTATTTATTTATAATTTAATCATTCTATCATTTCCATATATATATATATATATATATATATATATATATATATATATATATATACATGCAATATTTTTTGTTAGCAGTAATTTAAGTGATTAAAAAAAATAATAATAAATTATTAAACCTTTAAAATTAATTTATTAATTTTCAGGAGTGGTAATTTAATGTAACTAGAAAGATATACCAAGCTTAAGAAAAAGTTCAAAAAGGGAAGATGACTGATCAACTCACCCCTCCCATCTATCTCCTTTCCTGTGACACTTTAATTTTGGAATTCAATCAAAAGATTAAATTATTAAAAAAAAAAAAAAAAAAAAAAAAAAAACAGGGCACACACACTATCACTCAAACAAATTGATTTCCTCTTTTCATTTCTTGGCCGTCTAAATTTGTATCAAAATTATCAAAATGTTAATGTCCATTAATATAAATAGATGCTAAAGTTTTGTTCCATATTTACAACTAATTTATGTATTATTTAACATTTTAGTTTCAAGTATTTCAAGTAGCAAACTTAGTGGCAGTGAGCTGGTGAAAACAATTAGTGGCAAATAAAACTGCCCATTAACATTTATAGTATACATTTTTAATCTCTGGAAAATGACAAGATCTTTTTAAAAATAGATTGTCACACAAGTTTATTTTTTATATCAAGAGTCGATTTGTTATAAGTGACCTAAATTATATTGGGTGATGACAAGTGTTGAAAATAAAAAATCGGTGTCTGATAAAGTTTATAAAGAATATTCAAAAAGAAATTAAAGTTATAAAGAATGTACTTGTAAAGGTAAACAGTCAAAATTAATTTCACTTGGCTTAAGATGAAAAGTCTGATCAAATATTTAATGAGGATAACACAAAATGTAACATTAATTACCATGAGATTAACAACAATAATTAACAAAGTACAGGGCTATTAGAGTCCTGTTGGATCTAAGGCACAAAGGATACTGGCAACCTTAATGTGTGGTTCTTTCAGAGAGTAATCGATTTTAAAAAAAAGAAGGGGAGAGTGGGAAGGGACCCAATCAGTATGGCCAAAAGTTTTTGTTTTTTACAACAAAGTAAACAACAAAAAAATGAGTCCTTACTGAAGGGTTTCCTTTTTATTCAGTTTTTTTTTTTTAGGGGGAGGAGGGCAAGAATCTCCCCGTTATTTAGAAAAACAAAGATGGATTAAAAAGGTAATAACTCCTCCCCATACATAGGATTGATAGAAAATTTGTTACAGGGAAGGGGCCTATTTTTATGCCGTAACATCTTTTATGATTTATTTAATAAGAAATATATATTTTGTGAAATGTTCATTGAATTGCTACTTTACACACAATGGCTGTGGAATTTGAAAGATCATACGATTCCCCTACACACATACTACCACCACTAATGTCAATGCATAAGTGAACATAAATCCAACGCGATTGCAGATTCCACTTGGAACATTTTTCATATAAAAAGCACCGAAAAGTGAGAAAATTATAAAGAAAAAAAGAAAATGTTATCCAAAACTAATTCAAAGGCTTCAAAATTAGAATTAAATATTGCATCTTACAACCTTCAAATCAGAACTTCAAAAAATTATGTTTAATTACCATGGCAAGTGTGCCACTTTTTCCGTGTAAAAGCACAATCTGACTACTACAATTAAATTGGTACCCATTTATCAAGCATTAATAGATATATCCTTGGGTGAAATCAAACTCGTGTTCCAGTAATCAAACTAGTCCTATTCTAATCATTCACTAAACACTGAATTTAATGAAAAATATTTTTAACATCACAATTTCAAGCAACATGTTTGCTTTTTACTCAACTGTTTTATGAAATAGAATGTTTTACTCAAAGTTGGAATTTGATCTCAACTTAAAGAAACTTGGTAATTAGGCTGGTTGAACAAAAGATGAAACAAACATGCATCAAGAATCAATTAAGCAAATCAAAAATAGAAAAAGATTAGGAAAGATTTCAGAGGTTAAAAAAAAGACATAGCAGATAAGTATAAAAAAAATGGATTAAAGAAGATAATTGAAGAAAATGTTAGACAAATGTTAAGAAATTATTCAGCCTACATGTTATAACAAGTTTTGAGGTAGATTTGACAGAAAAAGAAATGGCAATTAGTAATCTTTTCGGATATAAAATAAAAAGGACATAAAATATAAATAAAAAATAAAATTTGTATTATTTGGACTCTTCAGATTATTGTTCTTATCTTGAGTGTTATTTTCATAATGTTTCAGTCGACGCAACTTTTGGCCTTCAAGTATATTTTGTCGAATGCAAGAATTCCTGCACAGAATTTTGAATGGAATCCTTTATTTGATCAATGGGGGTAGCATGTTCTCGTTCCATCAGTCATGACTTAGTAAATGTCTTAAGTAATGTCACAATTGCATTTTGAATATCACTCACATTTTAAGGATTAAACCTTCAACCTCCTTCTGCAAGGATTTATGGCGTGGTGGATAGAGTACATGGCAAAATTCATCCCCATGGATTAAATAAGTTTTGTTTGAAATCCTGTGTAGATTTCCAAGTTCGACAAAGATTCTAGAGTTCAACAAGATACACATGGAAAAGGTCAGAAGTTAGATCAACCAAAACTTTGTGAAAATAACACTCAAGATATGACAAATCCAAACAATATGAAGAATCAATCCTCATCTCAAAAATTCCAAAATGCAATATAGATAAAATTGAAGCTTCAATTAGTATTATTTGGATTTTTCGCACGACTGTTCTCATCTTGGGTCATTTTCACTACATTTTGGTCAACGTAACCTCCGACCTTCAAGTGTATCTTGTTGAGCTCTGGAATCTGCACAGAATTTCAAGTGGAACCCTTTATATAATTAGTGGGAGTAGCATGCTCTCGTTCCATTAATCATGATTGGATAGAGGTACTAAATAATTTACAATTCAGACTTACAATTATTTGTAGAGTTAAAAATTAATTTATAAAAAAAAAAAAAAAACAACATTGGGATTGAAACCGCAATCCCACTGTTAATAGTCGTTCATACTAACCAAAGCTCCAACAAGGGAAATAATCTGAACTCGTAAATATATTTTATGCCCACGTGGTTGAACTCATTGCTTAATCAGGTGTTTTAAAAAAGATATAGCATTTTTACTGAAAGAGTAGTGTAAAAAAATATGACATATGGTCTTAAAGATGGAAAAATATCCAAACATGCTAGGTACAAAAAGTTATAATTTCCTTATTTTTGGTCAGATTTTAAAAAAATTAAAAAGATCCTTTCTTAGATCATCAAGTTCTTTCTATGTATCCCATTATTGAAATATTTTACACATTTCATTTGTTTCATGTGTATTGCTACAATCGCGTTCGAATTTCTTTCAATTTTGACCCCTTAGTGACTATTTTAATCAAGTAAAGACCTATAAAAAAAAAAAAAAAAAATTTTTTTAAAATGCAATCATTTGAGACACCTAGTGTTATTTTGCAACCTTCCGTCTCAGGAGATACAGTTTGAAAAAATAGAGGCAGACACGAGTTTTCTAAATGAGATTATCTGAATATGATAGTTCACATATGAAATGAATAAAACAGGATTAATAGAGAAATACAAACTAAATTGTGAATTTATTTGCATTAATCTTTTTTTTATGGAAAGCTCATAGCAATGTGTTTACTAAACTAATCATAAGCAAAAGACATAAAAACTTTTAAAATCCTAGGTTGTTCACTATTTCAAAGTAGTAGTTTGCAGAGGTGTTTTGCTATAATAATTGTAGCCTAATTGCCGGCTAAAAATAATTCTTATTGTGTAAGGTTGCAATTTAGGATCGTTAGCTTTCTGAAAGCAAAGATTTAAACGTTTTCATAATCTCACTCACTACTTAAATCACAATAACTCCTAAATTGACAATGATAAAAAAAATGATTTTAAATCATGTGTTGATAATGACAAATGCAGCAGCAATGATTCATTGCATAATGCAAAAGAATATGATGTAATGGCATAAAACAAAAATAAACTTTAGTAGAATGATCTCAAACAAATGATTATTACAAGTGATGCAACTGAATTTTAAAAAAAAAAAAAAACAGCTTTTTGTACAACAAAGTTATCTATAATCATTTTTTTTTTCAGAATCTAAAATACTTTTTCTTTTTAGTTCATATATACACATTCGTGTATTTTGGCAAAGTTCTTGTCATAGTGAACAATTCTCCAAAGAGCATTTTATCAATGCATAAATTTTAACAAACAAACTAACAAGTATTTTTTGTGGATACAGCAATACTTGTCACTGAAAATGGGATGACAAATTCCTTATGGAACATTTCGCAAGTGAAAAGGATACTTAGCTTAATTATATACATACAGACATCCACCTGAATAAATTAGATTAAATTCAGGTTTTGAAATTAAAAAATATAAATACATATTTATTCCAACTCCTACAAAAATGTCCAACACTGATCCTCGATTGAAATATCCACATTTTCTTCCATGTTTGGAACAATATTAATAGAGTGGGAAATACAATTATTTCCTTTTTAAAATCATTTCTTCTTTTATCTTTCTATTCTTCTATCTTTTCATATAATAAAATAACGATTTTCCCCTTTACAAAAAGGACAATATAGCTTTGAAAACGCAGATGACACAAAAAAATTCAATACGCTCACACAAGTTTTTCGGATATTACGCTTCCATTTTAACCAGCATCGTATCTTTCTATATAAATTCCAGTAAAATTCACTCTCCCAAACAACACACATATAGAGGGGGTAGCACAATACTTTCTCTCTCAATACTTTCTCCTCACACATTCCAGTCATACACTGGGGTCATTATTTCATAGTAATACCTTAACAATGACCTGGATCACTTCACTTTATTTGTTACTGTTTTTTTCTTTTTTCACCACACTTTATTTTCGATGAAAATAATGATCGGCCCCTTTCTAATTATCACCTGACTTTCCAGTTATTTCATTGTTTTCTTTCATTTTGTTAATCCATCATTTTCTGGATGTTCGACTATTTCCAAACGATTAGATAGCATATCAACAGAATTTAAAACTTGGCATCCCGCTCACTGAAAATCGTTACATCTTTTGGTTAAATCGCTGCACGATTCACCCACAAAGTTTCATACAGACACACGTCAACACCAACAGCATATGTGTTCTTCCCATGAAGAATTTCTAGGGTGAAATTTATCTGGTTGGATTTCAATATAGTCATCGATTAGCTGGTTCTCGCATTTCTTTTCTAAAACAAACGTCATTATACTGTACAATTTGAGCAATATTTACATTTCGATACATGTAACTCGCATTGTTGTAGACAATAAACTCATTTAAATAAAACTAATGAAACGATATACTCACAAGGTCTGCGTTTGTTTTTATTGTTTTGCTCCAGAACAAACAATATTTTTCTTTGATAAAGTTATCATTTTACTAACTATTGCAGTGGATAATGCAGTATATACACAAGTCCTGTGGCAATGGGAGAGTGGCAACGTAGCAGGAGTAGATACACTGGCAGCTACAGCATGCAAACCTGCACACAGACGTCTCAGGCTATATGTTCATCTTCCTTCTGTCCAAAGCAACAGAGAAACCCAGCAGACACCCGAGTGACTGAGCAGCCCTCTTTAGGAATGCACTGCTAGCATGAAGGAGGGGCTAGAAAAGGTGCCCTGAAAATTGCCTGCTTCCTTACACCCAGGCAAGTTTACGTGGAACACGTACATCAAGTCTGTTGCCAAGGTCGCTGGAAAGATGGTGGGATCCTTCTACCGCTCCAGAAGATATCTCCCTACTGATACAATTCTCTATCTATATAAAAGCCAAGTACGTCCAAGGATGGAATACTGTTGCCATATCTGGGCAGGAGCTGCTAAAAACAGCCTATCCTGCCTTGACAGAGTACAAAATAGACTTCGTGGCTTAGTGGGGGATGCCCTTTTCTCTACCCTGCAACCTCTCTCCCACAGAAGAGACGTTGCGAGCCTGTCCTTGTTTTATTGTTATTTCCATGGCAGGTGCTCGTCTGAACTGCAATCTCTGGTCCCCCCTCGCCAATCTTTCACGAAAAACACCCGTCTAGCTGAATCCACTGTGAAAAATTTCCCCCACTTTATATCTGTGCCTAAATCAAAACGCGGATTCCATGAACAAAGCTTCTTTCTTAGAACTGCACGCCTGTGGAACTCTGTTCTGTCTGCCTGCTTCCCTACGGACTACAACTTGGATGTCTTCAAGTCCAATGTTAACAAATTCCTAATGAACCGCCCCCTTAAGTAAACACTTCATCAAATCTCCACACTAACGTAATGTACTTGCAATAACCCTTATCCCTGAGTGGCTTCCGGGCCTTGATAAGTGGTGATCACTGTGTAAAAAAAAAAAAAAAAAAAAAAACTGGCAGGTATTCCAAATTCAGCAGTTGAATTTACTCATCATAGGTATATAAAATGTACTTTTTCTTATTGACAACCCAAAAGTAAGCAAACCCGAAAGGTGAACCGCCCTAGTACCCAGAGAGCTAAATAGCTACAATGTGGACATAGCAACTATGGTGCATTAATGTCTCCAAACTAGGAGTGGAAGCAAATGCAACCCTACTTGTGAATAATCTCAATGCAAGAATAACTGGACTACAGTTTGATTATTCTGATATTGAAGATGACTGGATAGCTTCCAAGGAAGCTGTACAAATGTCATTACAGGAAGTGCTTGAACCATCCCAGAAGAAACATCAGGATTGGTTTCATGAAAATGAAGAAATACAGGAACTACTCACAAAAAAGTACAAATGTCACAACCCACTTCAGCAAGATCCAAGCTCTGCCTTAAAAAAGGGAAACATTTTCAAAAATCTACAGTACTGTTCAAAACAAAACTGCGCAAAATACAAGATAAATGGCTCAATGATAAATCTCTGGAAATACAAAAATATGCAGATATGCAGGACTCAAAGAGATTCTATGACTTCCTCCAAACAATATATGGACCACAGGCTATCAGGACTTCTCTGCTAATGAGACAAAACTGATAACAGAGCGAGCCAATATCTTAGAAAGGTGGGTGGAGCACTTTAACTCTGTACTGAATAGGTCTTCCTCAACTAATGATGAGGCAATCACACAACTTCCACAAATCGAAATAAACCAAACCCTTGATGAGTTGTCGTCTAACCAAACAGCTTTCTCAACTTTCTGGTTTGGTCTGTAAAACAGCTTTCTTGTGGCAATGCTCCAGGCTTTGATGGCATACCTTTAGAGATATACAAAATAGATGGTCTCACATTGACAAAAAAGCTACAGGAGTTATTTCTTTCATTCTGAGTAAAGGACCTAATTCCCCAGGAATTCAAACTGCATCCATAGTGCATATTTACAAGAGGAAGCGAAACAGACAGAGCTGTGACAACCACAAAGAAATATCTCTTAACATTACTGGTAAAATTATTGCAAGGCTGCTACTCAACTGTTTAATCAAACATCTGGAAGATGGCCTGCTCCTGGAAAGTCAATGTGGTTTTCGTATGGGGTGTTGTTGTACAGTTGATATGGTATTTGCTGCTCATCAACTCCAGGAAAAATGTCAACAATACCAGAACTTTTACACAACATTTGTCAATTTGACTAAGACCTTTAACACTGTAAATTGGGCAGATCTTTGAAAAATCATGGCACAAATTTGGACATCCTGATAAATTCATTTCACTCATCAAACAATTGAATGATGGGATGATGGCTTGTGTCATAGATGATGGAAAGCCTTCCAATGACTTCCTAGTCAATATCGGTGTCAACAGGGCTGCGTACTTGCACCAACGCTCTTCAGCATGATGGTCTCGGCGGTGTTAATTGACACATTCAACGCAAAAGATCCTGGAGTAATCATCAACTATGGGACAGATGGCAAATTGTTCAACTAAAAATGACAGTGCTGTCACCAGGATTAAGACCACCTTCATACAAGACCTTTTGTTTGTTGATGACCGAGCCCTCAATGCCAACACAGAGCCAAACATGCAATATATTGTTAATCGTTTTTCTAAGGCATGCAACAATTTCAGTCTGACCATTAAACTAAAGACTGAATATACCAGCCTGCTGCAGGAAAAAGGTATGTTAAGCCGCAGATCTCAATTTGTGGAACCAACCTGAAAGTTGTGAACAAATTTACTTACTTGGACAGTATTCTCTTAAAGGCAGTAAACAAACACGAAGTTGATTGCAGGATAGCCAAGTTTAGTGCTGCCTTTGATGTCTCAGAACCACTATGTGGGAGCATAGAGAAATTCAGCTGCAGACCAAACTCCAAGTCTATCGAGCTGTGATTCTTACCATCCTTATGTATGCTTATGAAACTTGGACTGTATATGCTAGATATGCCAAGAACCTAAACTATTTCCATATGACCTGCCTTTTTTTTTTTCTTTTTTTTACAGACGGGTGTTTCTTGTGAAAGATTGGCGAGGGGGGACGAGGGATTGGAGCTCAGACGATCACCTGCCATGGAAATAGCGATAAAACAAAGACAGGCTTGCAACGTCTCTTCTGTGGGAGAGAGGTTGCAGGGAAGAGAAAAGGGCATCCCCCACTAAACCACGAAGTCTATTTTGTACTCTGTCAAGGCAGGATAGGCTGTTTTTAGCAGCTCCTGCCCAGATGTGACAGCAGCACTCCATCCTTGGACGTACTTGGCTTTTATAAAGATAGAGAATTGCATCAGTAGGGAGATATCTTCTGGAGCGGTAGAAGGATCCCACCATTTTCCCAGCGTCCCTGGCAACAGATTTGATGTACGTGTTCCATTTTAGATCAGGAGTAAAGGTCAAACCCAGAAGCTTGTCAAAACATGGAGCCTCTCCAAGACGGGAGCCATCCATTTCAATTGATGCCAGATGGGGATCAGAGTGTTGATGATGTAAGGATAGAAGCTTGGTTTTGGATGCATTAAAAGTGACCAGCCACCTCTTCCCCCATTGTACCACGTTCTCAAGATCAGAGGAGAGAGAATTAGAGAGAACTTTGTCATTTACGGCCTTTGATCTGTTGCCATAGATGGTCGTGTCATCAGCATAGATGTCAACGAATGATTTAAGTATGTGTTTTGGGAGATCATTGATGTAGATCAGGAAGAGAGTTGGACCCAGGATGGACCCCTAAGAGACTCCAGCATTAATACTGTGGGGCCTCTGATTTCTGCCCATCAACCACTACTCTTATGAACCTATCGGAGAGAAATGATTTAATGATTGAGAAAACATTTCCAGTAATACCATAGCTGGAAATCTTGTGAAGTAGGCACTTATACCATACCTTATCGAAGGCCTTTGATATGTCAAGAGCAACTGCCCTGGAAAGGAAACCTTTGTCAAGAGATTCACTAATCCTGTGTGATATAACCGTTAGAACATCTGCTGCAGATCTTGCAGAGCGGAAACCATATTGCGTGTCACTAAGAAGGTTGTTTCTGTTGAGGTGGTTGACTATTTCTTTATTTAATATGAATTCCAACAACTTACTCATGACACAGGAGACTTATTGGTCTGTACTGAGAGGGAGATGACTTTTCACCTGAATTCTTAAATACAGGGCATACTGATGAGGTTTTCCAGGGTGTTGGAAAGCACTCCTCCTTAAGGCAACGCTTAAACAGTTTTGTAAGTATGAGGGCAAGTTCTGGTTGGAGCTTTTTCAGCACTATAACTGGAATGCAATCAGGGCCAGTTGCTTTACTGGAATAAAGGTTCTTGATTAGCTTGGCGACCTCACGCACAGATATTTGTATGTTGTATAGCGTGTTGTCTGTTATAGGAGGAAATACAGGGAGTTGATGGTCATTGTCGCATAGGGTAGAATTAGCTGCAAAGTTCTTGGCAAATAGTCTGGCCTTGTCTAATGCTGACGAGATGACCTCAGGTCCATTGATGATAGTTGAGATAGAATGTACATTTCTGTTCAAGATCCTGTTTGCTATTTGCCCGAACTGGTGGGAACCAAGCCGCTGCTCAGCTACTTTGGATTTAACAGACTGAGCATATAGCTCTCTTGCATGTTTTATTACTCTTTTACAGTGGTTGCTGGCAGTCCTGAAAGCAGCTTTAGTCTCAGTACATCTATTACGTTGGTAGCTATGGAAAAAGTGATTTCTGTGCGCGATGGCAGCAGCATATTCAGGGGAGAACCATGGCTGGCTGTTAGGTTTTTCTTGGAATTTTTTCAATGATATGAATCGGTCTATGCCTATTATTAACCATTCGGTCAAGTCTGATACTATAGAGGACACATCCTTTTTAAACACGGAATGCAGAGGTAGGTCAGAAAATACCAGACACTAAGGTTCTAGCCTGATCAAACTTTTGTCAGTACACACCATGTTACAGCAGTGACAGATGCATTGGGCAAGTCATATATGCCATATGCTTCATTCAAGAGTCCTAAAACAGTTCCTTTACGGTGAACTGTTCAAAGGAAAAATTTGAAATGCTAACTTGTTTGCTCAAGCATTTTTTTTGTATGCCAGAGTGTTCAACTTCTCAGGCACTGGCTTTTTTTTACCTTGTGTCACATCTTCCCACATTGGAAAGACAATAAATAAAAAAGATTATGCATAAATGGTTAATATTAAGCAAATTTTTTTTCAAACAGGTACATAAAAGAATCGACATAAGTTCAAATTTAACTGTAATTTTACACAATGTGATTCCTGCAGATATTCAAGTATTTGGATCTACATGGCAAATGTATAATTGTTAAATTTGAATATCAAATGATGGAGTTAATTAACAAAATGGTAGCTTTCAAATCCAATGTAAGCAAGTTCTTGTTGAGCCATCCTCTTAAATAATCAAATTCTACCCAAATGTATTGTCTTACTGACCACCTGACACTCATTAACCCTTACTCTTGAGTGTCCCTCAGGCTTTGATAAAGTGACTCCTCTCATATTAAAAAAAATCCACATGATATATAAGCATAATAGATCGATCTGGATCTATGTGTGGAATTTAGTTAAGATCTAACAATGGATAACAGTTTCAAGATGACTAGTTTTGAACAAACCATCAAATGATATAATTGATAAAAGATATCATTTAAGTCAAGCAATAAAAGCTAAAGTGGAGGTTAACCTAGACTTTATTAAACATGATTAAAAGGTGAGCATGGACAGATGTAGAAAATCCAGCAGAAATGATAATGGAATTAACATGAGCAAAGTTAGATAATTATTCATTAAATCTGCTGTGATTAAAACTAAAAAAAATCTGGATTTGTCAACTAACCTAAGCTTAGTGATTAAATGATGGAGACAATATTAACATCCGATTTGATGAAATCACGAGACGGTTGTTGTGAGCACTTAATATGAAGCAGCCAGATAATCTGAGAAGGGATTAAAAATATACAACTGATTTATCATTTACAAAAAAAAAATAATCTTGTTGCTATGATTCTTTTTTTCTTTCTAAGTAAAAGTAAAAAGCTAGAGCACCAATGAAAAGTTGTTACACACACAGAATTGTAGAATTTTCTGAACATTTAAAAAAAAAATTGAAATTGTCAATCTCAGTAAAAGCGTAGTCTAATGAAATGAAAATAAAAAACTAGAGTAACAAATATGAAAGCATTTTCTATTTTTGAGAAGCAAATGCAAATTTGCTTTGTGGCTATAGTGAAATGAAGTTAGAGTTCGGTATTCCCTAAGTGACTTGTTGAATTCAACCAAACATGAGATTCTATTAGAAATGCCAATTGACCACAAAAATGCTTTCAATACTTCAAGATTTCAAGGTAGTTTTACTAGATAGTCATATTTTAAAAACCAAAATGCTTTAGGTTCTCAAAATACCACAATTTTGTTTGGAAATCAAGATGCTTTCACATGCTTTAATAAATAATACTCTACATGATATATTTGAAAAGTTTTCAGAAAAGTAATGATAAAAATGCTAATGCTATGAAACAGTCATTTTTCATCAGATTTCTTTTTACCCCAGCAGTGTTTAAAATCTTGGTACCATTCCTCTATGAAGAATTTTGTTATGAAATTTGGAAAACAATCAGAAAAACAAAAAAACATCTCACTTATTGACGGGGGTATGAAATAAATTCATCTGTTGTTGTCTTAAAAATAAAACTTCAACATGAAATGCCTCAAACATTTTTTCTACCTATTTTTTTGTACCCCCAACTAATAAGTAAAATGTTTTTATTATTTTTATGTGTTAAAATGATAATTGTATGTTGATTTCTCTTTTGGTAGTGGCGGTTTTTAATGATGCTCCCCCTAAAATATTAACTCGTTTTCAATGAAAGTAAAAAATGTAACTAGTAACACTCATACTCAGCAAACAGCATTAGTCATTTAGTTTAAAGCAACTAGTTTTATGAATTACGTTTATTTTGAAAACGAAAACTTTTTTATTTAAAATTAATGTGGTTTGTGATTCTTTTATAGAATTCCTTCAAGAAATATTTGTTTTCAAATATATTTAACTTTCCAGCATTAATTGTACTAATAAACAACTTTATAGCTGCCAATTTCGAAAAAAAATAAATAAAAATAAAAAAATAAATAAGATTCTACTCTTTTAGGCGATTATGTGTGAATACTCTAAAACAACTTAGTGGAAAAGAAGAAAAAAAATGATCAAAATAACTTAGAATTTAGAGTGTGTGTGTTGGGGGGTCATTTTCACATGTAAATTTAATGTATAATAAACACCCATTTCCAAGCCTTCTAGATAAAATTCTTTCGATATTTTTTTTTAATTTGAAAAGTTAGCACAGAGTGGAACGATAAATTTGTCGCCCTAAAGAAAACAACAATACTTCTATTGAAAAATTCAGGTTCACTCGATTATGTGGTAGAGTTGACATCTATCCAATGTGGTCGCCTCCAGCCTCAATCTCCGCCTCGATATGGGTCCAGTACTAGGAGCATGCCTTTTCCACAAGCGCCGGCAAGAGCTCAACGAATACTCGGCAGATGGTGGCAATCAGGCTGGCTTTGGTGTTGTGGGAGGTCATGCTGGTGATGTTCTCGACATATGACCAAACTAAGTAATCCAATGGGTTCAGGTTAGAGGAGTGGGGGCAGTGAGAGAAAGGTACAAAGTTATAGCATTCCTTCTGAAGTCAAGCCTGGGTCTCTTTGGACTTGTGGGCTGGTGCAGAGTGCTACTGCCACACCCAGGGTCTGTCAACAGTCACCCGATTGCTTCAGGGGATCATCACACTCTTCAGCACATCTAGGTACACTTTATTGTTAACTTCAAGCTGAGTTCAAAGATGTAAGGTGGCATGATGTGGCCACTAAAGACCATAACCATGGCTGGAAACTAGATTGAGCAGCTCTGTCAAGCATTAAACCGTCCGGATTTGTATTTTGAGGGTGCTGGCAATGGTCCTGTTATCATAACTTGGATCAGTAGAGAACAGAAGTTTTACAGCGGCGCATCTCTGCTCTCGCTCATTGACCATTGTGTCACTTTCAGACATGACAGAAGACTAATCACTTTTGGAATTTGTACACAACTGGCCAACTAGTAGATAGTCAGCAGCAAAACAAGAAAACTAGTTTTCAGCAAACAAAAATAGGTCTTTTCTAGAAAGACAATTTTATCGTTTCACCTTGTATCTAAAATTATGCTACCACTAAATCTAGATCCAAAT
Organism: Euprymna scolopes; assembly: GCF_053919585.1. Classification (NCBI taxonomy): domain Eukaryota; kingdom Metazoa; phylum Mollusca; class Cephalopoda; order Sepiida; family Sepiolidae; genus Euprymna; species Euprymna scolopes. The sequence continues at coordinate 92,872,047 of NC_136498.1, forward strand.
CACAATCCCACTTTCTAAAAGTGCCTCCCTTGAACCCATCGTACCATTAACCTTAAATCTGAATGATAAGTACCATTCCCCAAAAATCTTTTAACCCTACCACTAACCCTAAGTCCAAAAGGCGCCCATTTCAAAATAAAACCCTTTCCATAGTTACCACAAAGTTCGAGTAGCAAGCCCCCCCTCCCCATTGCACAAACTATTAAAAACACAATTGTCTAAAGAAAAAATGCACAGGATTTGTCTCCTACAAAAATAAATTAATTTCCCTAAGATGTTAGAAAAGCTTGGAAAATGGATTATTTCACATTAAATTAATATGTGAAACTAATCACTCACTCTAAAATAATTGTTTTTGTTTTTTTTTCTTTTAACAAGTTTTCAGGGTGTTCACATGTAATTGCCCCTAGTCCCTACCACTAACCTGAAGTTAGCGTGGCAAGCCTCCTCTTTCTACAAAGACTCTTAAAACCACACAATTGTCTACATATTAAAAAACTTACAGGATTATTTCTCAAAGAAAAAAATGGTTAACTACCCTAAAAAGTTATCATGGCCTTAAAATCTCACATTATTTTACATTAAATTTTTATATTAAATGTTTTTATTATTATTATTACTTCTACAAAGTCCTTAAGTGTGTTTATACGTAATTGCCTAACAAAGAGAAAATCACATATTTTGGTAGGCAGATGAGGTGATTTAATCTACAATAATAATAAAAAAAAAAAAAAAAAAAAAAAAGAAATCTTGCAATATATTCATTTTTAAACAGTCCTAGTATTAGATTTTGGTTTATTGTACATAAAATGCATTAAAATTCAACTTTGAATTATTTTTTTAATGTATAAATGGAATTTTTATGATATTGCAACATATGTGCATTTACCGCAGATTAATTGGAAGCCATTAATTTCTGGAGATTTTCAGTGCCATATTTGGATTCTTCTTTGGATGCTTATATAGCAAATTTCATTGCTTAATCTGGTGTTTTAACAAAGATATAACATTTTTACTGAAAAAGTAGTGTAAAAAATGTCAGGAGTTCCTATCACAATGAATAGATGATTACTTGCTTATTATGCAATCAGAGAAAAAATGCAAATCAATGAATTCCTTGGAAGCAAAAATCAAAGAATGATTAAAACAAAATTGTTGAAGGTTAGAACATTAGCAAAGAATCTGTAACTAAGGAGAAAATAATGATCTTAATTACAAGAAAATTCACATCAACTCTTTAAAGAATCTATTATGAGCACTTTGAACCATTTCATACATTTCAAACGATGTAGCAAAGACTAAAATGGCAATTTAATACATCTTTCAATAAGCCCCAGACGTGGCATGGATTGCACTAGTAATTTTTTTAAATTCATAAAATTTTTATAAAATACTAACCTTCAAATAACCCATGTCAAAATTTGAGATCAATCAGATGATTAGTTCATAAAGTATTGCTTTTCAAAGAAAAAAAATACTGTTCAAGCAAAACGATCTGATAAAATCTTAATTTGGTCAATTGTAAATTGTAGCAGAGTAGTAGAAGATATGAGAACGTAGTGTAATTACCATTTTGCATGAACATTTGTTAATTAAAAACCTATGTTCACTGTAGGTATCACATTTGCCTATCATCAACCCCAAATAATGCGTTAACAATTCGGATTGTTGTTTCCAAGTGCTTCAACCTATATGACAGTGGATTTGTTTCAATATATGATAAAATGAAATTTTGTTCCTGCAGCTCTTCTCAGGAAATCTGAATTTTACTAAATCTGTCAATCGAATATCCTTGCTGATTTACTTGGAGAACCTGTTAGGAGTTTTGAACCTCAGAATGAGTGAAGCAATTGTAATGAAAGGTTTGTAGGTTTTTGGAAATTGTTCTGTAACTGTCCCCATCTTTCCAAAGAAAAACAAGACATGCACACAGGGTCCCCCCTCCACGAGTGAATAACTTGGGGGCAATTTTACCTCTATAATGCTTCCTAGAGGTGGGATGGTGGGGGGGGATCAACCAGAGTTACCCAAAAAAATCTGTTCTGGCAAAAATTTACTTTCAACATGACTAATGTTTATGCAAAATTTCAAAAAAATCCAAGGCGTAGTTATTGAAAAAGTGTGAACAAACAAATGAAATGAATTACTAGGTTCAATCCCTCCTTTGTCAGGGGACAAATAATGAATTGTTTTTGTGGAATAGAAATGGCTTCTGATAAGACTACCAATTGCAGAATGTTCTGACAATAGATTTTATAGTTAACTATAGTTACTGATAACATTACTGGAACATTTCAAAATATAATAATCATAAATATTCAAAAGATATGTATGATTTCACGCTAAAATTAAATTATACTTCAGACAAAAATGAATAAATGTATTAATTTATATAAGAAAAAGAATTAGTTAAGTTTATTATTTTATAAGAGTATCTTTCTAAATAAAATATCTAAATTTGTCTTTATTTAAGCTTTTAAATACATAAAAATACAATTTTTTCAAGTGTACGAATATTTGTTTCTCCCCGATTGTACATATATAGATATCTATTACATGATGGAAAAGTGATAGCTTTTAAAATTACAAAATTAGTGTTCAATATCTTTTTCACAAAAAGCAATACCACTAAGCTGATCTAATTTAGCAAATCATTTCTATGCTAATATATCATATCGATATTAACACACGAGCAGATTCTCATCATTGTACACTTCATGAAATAAAACCCAGTGTAGACCAGGAAAAATAACTTGAAACTTTCTGCAATTTTACCACATCCTCGTTAGATTCCTATCATGATGTTTTTGGTTTTCTTTAGCGAATAAAAAAAAAGTCTGCACGCATGCACACACACACACACCTATTATGTATTTTTATGGAGTTTTAGTGTGAAAACATACCAAATTATCAAACCAAAGTCCACTCAGGTGCCATTTTAAAATTGATCTACCTATATTTTGTTGGATTGTTTTTTTAAACTAAACTGTTGATGACCTTTTTAATCTTATTTTTGTTTATCATTTATAATACTCGAGGTCAGTTTTAATAAACATACCTTCCCACTTAGGTTATAGCAGATATCACAGGCAATTTCTGAAGACCAAGGTCATTAATAATTATGGCATTTTTTTTCAAAGTAGAAAATTTAAAAAAATAATTGAAAAGGACATCAAAAGGTAAAAATGTTTAATCAAAATGAAGTTAAATTTAATGTTTAGGAAGAAAAAATTATGTAGGATTATTTTCTTACATCTCAACTAGTGGGACACAGACACAAAAAAAAACAGACACACAAAAATTAAAGATTAATGACATGTATACTAAATAATTATTGTGATGTGCTGAGGAAGATAGAAAGCACAATCCATACTTCCACTTTAAGGAAATAACTATTAAAATCCTAAGAAATCCTTTTGAAACTGATATTACATAGAATACAAACAGCTGATATTAGTGGAAACTAAATAGTAAACGACTGTTGCAAGAATGTAAAGTGATTTACAAGAGTGATCAAAAGACTCAGCAGAAAATACCGAAAATCTAAGGGATATTTGTCATTTTTTTTTTTTTTTTTTGCTAGTGAGAAAAAAAAATTGAATCAAGCGGATACAATTTGTGAAGTCATAATTTTCAAATTCATAATAGTGAGTTCATGACGAGGCTGCACCACTTAGAAAACATTTCTTTTGGTTTCAATCACAAGCGATCATGTTTTTATGTTGAATATTTTGTAATTGCTGTTATTCATAAGTGAAATGCATATGGTTGGTTATATCAGTAATTTAACGAGACAGATTTTTTTTAATATTTAAAAATTAATTTGAAAAAGGTTGATGATTCTATAAAATAAGTTGACATTTAAAAAAAAAAAAAACATTTGTTAAACAAAAGTTATGACTTCAGGTTTACAATACAAACAATTCTTACAGGCCATATCAATGTCCCTTTGGGCAACAAATCATGACTAAATTTTTTTCAAGTACCAACTCCCTACAACATTTATGGTCAATTAGGCCGGTCATTTCAGTTTCCTGCTATCTAAATCTGACCAAGTCATTAAAAAAAATAAAAAATAAAGTCACTAATTAATATTTCCTATGATTGAAAGCATGTCACAAAATTTCAAACTTTGTATTCAAATTGCATTTATTTTTGCAAGAACATAGTTCCTATTTACTTGCCTCCCCACGAGAGCAAAATTAAACATAAGGTCGGTTTTTAATATGAGGAAAATCCAGCTCTCCAAAAAGAGGCACTCTGAATAAAAACAAAAATAAAAATTGCCTCAATCATAAGGGATTTCTCCTCCACTGACCAAGGACAGAAAAGGTTAAGTGTAGCATCAGAACAGATACTACACTTAACTTTTTTTTAGGAAAAGTGCTTAATATGAGAAATCATGTTTATATGTAGCAAAAGCTTTTATTAAAAGGAGTCATCATAAATCAGCTTAATGACTTGTTATATAATACTGTTCATTTTAATATTCTACATTGTGATTACAACTACAAAATCTATATAAATAAGATAAGAAATAGTTCGTTTTAAATCGAGTTCATAGTTTGAAATACTGAGAAAACCAAAAGTTTAATAAGTACTGTTATAGAAGGTGGATTTTCCCAAGAGAATTCAAAATACTACTTATGACATATGTAACCAAATAATGATTTCATTATTAAAGATTTTGACAAACAGATATAAACTACCTGATGCCCCCTCCCACCATTACACACACATGTATAGCATTATACACTGTTCATTTCTGACAATTGTGCATTATCTTCTATGTAATATATAGATGAACCTTTTGAGGAGTTGGAGTGCATCTACACGATATACAATGATTTCATTAGCAAAGCAAAAGTTTGCTACCTTTTTTTTTTTTAATAAAATAAAGAGAAAAAAAAAGCACAAGATCACTTTTTTAAAAAGCCATTTTTAATTCATTAAGTTTAAAATATAATTTTTTAAAATAACCCCATATGTCATGCTTTTTCTTTTTTTTTTGGAGGGGGGGTGGGGGAGTAAATCATTTAATAATTAGCAAAGACAAGATAATAAATTTTCCTTTGGTAAATAAAAGTCTAATACTCTTACAATCATTTTAATGTCCAAATATAAGAAGGTGATGTGTTATTACTATTTAATCTTATGCACTGGACTCTGGGCAAAGGTGCATTATAATTGACGACAAAGGGGTGAAAGAAAAACTTACAACAAACAACTTTTACCAAACAAATTTTATATCATTGCACCAAAGGTTTGTAAAAAAACAAAATTTAAGATGGCGCCATATTGTATGTGATGTGAAGAGTTGACGTATTTAACTGCAAAATCTAAAATTTAACAAAAATATAACTAAAAAATGCTACCAATTGGGATGGAATTTCATTTTCAATCGATCTAAACATTTTTGTTCAAAAGTTCTTTATTTTAAAATATTTTGCACTATATCAAAGATTTTGAACCTTGATTATTTTCACACACTAAAAAGTAATTATGCTTGTTAAGTTGAAGAAAAAAATATAATTAATGAAAAGTTTGCATGCTGTTATCTGCTGCAGTGTTTTAAAATGCTGGAAGAATGCGTTTGCTAATACGATTTGAAGTTCAGAGTAGTGTTTTTTTTCTTCAGGTTATCATGAAATACAGAAAAAAATATAAAATTCTGACAAAGGAGTATAACTCCGAAATATATTAATTTTCAACAAGTAAATACTTGTCTATTTTTATAATAATGTGTTGTAATTCGGCTTACAAACGTATTTCATACACATTTCAAGTTAAAATTCAAATTCAATCAACACTTCTAACATGGAAAACATTACCCTGAATTTCAAATCGCGTTGCCAAATTCTCCCGGTATTTCAAAAATAACACAGCAAATAACAACAGGCAGACTCTTCAGGGGATTTTATGCAAATGACAAATTGCAAAAACAATTGTAATTTAAAACTTTCACAGTGGTAGTTTTTCTTTTTTTGGGGGGGCGGGGCGGGTATAAATTTGTCCAAGCACTCTATTTAATGATATATTGGCAACATTAGGCTTTCGATAATATATATATATATATATATATATATATATTATATAAAATTTAAAAAATTTTAAGTTTTGTTTTTCATAAAATAATGAAAATATTTTTATAATGCTAATCTGAAAGATAATTATTTATAACATTAAACATATTTCACAAGTCAAAACACAAAGAATGAAAAATTAAATACATTCAAAATTCAAGTTTTCATTCTCAGAATTTGAAGTATTTTTTTTTTTTTCTACATTCTTTCTCATCCCTACTCCCATTCAGGAAGTATATGTCCAGGTCCGGCTTTTCACTTTAATGGTAAGAGTAACAGAAAAGGGGGGGGGGGGGTCAGTATGCAAAAAAAAACACACACACACACACACACACACACATATATATATATATATCTATATATATATAAAAATGTAAATTTGGTTCGTTCCAAACGAATAAAACCATATTTCTATGCTACCAATTTATTTGAAATTTTCAGACAACCCATCTTTAGAGTCGAGGCATGTTTTTATGTTATTAAAATAAATTTACCTCGTGAATTATTAAAATATTAAATAAAATAAATATATTTTTTTAACCGTGGTGCGAATCTGTTCTGTTGATAAAACTGAACTTCCGGTTCGATTCATTTCACACCCACGAATTGACGAAAGATTTCATTTTCTGTTTAGTAAGTAAGAAAAAAAAAAAAAAAAAAAAAGAAACATAATTCATTTGTTTATCGTCCAAATTTTTTAATTTACACATTTTTTCTTTATTATATAAGGCCAAAGAAAAAGTTTGTCGCTTGCTTTTTGAGTTTTTTTTTGTTTTTCAATATAAGATTGGTTGGAATAATAAAAAAAAAAAACACGATTTAAAAAATAGCGTGGATCACTCTCCATTAGTACCAAAAAATGTTACTAAACATTTATTAATAATTTCTCACTTTTACAAACATTTGATTTAAAATTTTTTTTTAAATGACGATTTTTATCGACTTTTTTTTTAAATATCCCCCCCCCCCAAAAGTTATGTTTATTCCGGAAGCTGTTCTTAAGATTTGGAGGGGGGGGCGATTCCAAGGTGGACCTAATCTAAAGAAAAAAAAAAAAAAAAGTTTTTTATGCGCACATAAGCAACTATTTTTTTTATTAACTTTTTTTTTTACTTTTTTATTCAAAAATTAGTAAATTTCAATGAATACAATAATAAATCATTTATCATTAATATGTGTTTTTGGTTTTGTGTTGAATGAAACTTTTTTTTTTTCATTACAACAATAATGAACCAATTTAAATCTTCCGGCATGCGTTTAAGGGTTACAAAATTATCAATAAATCGTTTAGTTACTAAGCCAACGTCAGTAAATAAAAACAATGTTACGTGTGCATGCATTAGCCTTGACTGGGGGGGAGGGGGGGCTAAGGGAGCGACCATTAAATAATTATGCTGGTCGCCATGGAACTCAACGCCCAAGGAGTACCTAAAGTGGCACTTATGCACTTATGTTATCGTGCTATTTTTTAAAATAGTATTTTCATGTTAAATTCAAATTTTACAATATGTTTTTCTTTTATTAATTTGTTAAGTGAAAGTACAGATAACCCAGTCGGTTTCTAATGTGATGAAAATCTAGCCCCCCCCCCCCACACACACAAAAAAAAGGGGTACTCTGGATAATAACAAAATATTAAAATTGCCTCAGTCTCGAAAGATTTCTTCTCTACTGAACGAGGAAAAAAACGGTGAAGTGTAGTTCACCATCTGTTTCTCTACCCCTCTCTCTTCCTCTCTTAATATCTCTCTCTATCCATCTCTCCCTTTCCCTCTCTCAATCTATCTTTCTCTCTATATCACCCTCTCCATCTCTCTTTGAGCCCCTTTCTCTCTCTAACTCCCTCTATCTCTCTCCTTTCCTCTGTCTCATCCCTCTCTGTTTCTAACTCTCCCCCTCTCTCTGTTTATCTATCAATCCCTTTATCTCTCTATCTCATTCTCTATTTTCCTCTCACTTTCTCTTTCCTATCTATATATCTTCCTCTCTATCTGTCCATCTCTAATCCCTCATCCTATTTTAGTCTCCTAAATTAATTACAGTGAATAAGGCATTGTCAAAACATGGATAAATCCTATTTTAGTCACCTAATTTACTGACTGTGAGAATAGAAGTTATTTGGAAATTACTGCTACCTTGAACAGCACCAGAAGTAACTGGTAAAACCTTTCTAATTAAATTGATTTTGCCAGCCATTTGGTAACAAAATGACATAGCCTTAGCCCTTACTGCATGAGGAATACCTGCGACCTTGCTGCCAAGTAGAAGAATTATTTATTCTACTTTAAAACATTCAATTTTTCAAAAATCTCATGTTTGACATCTCCAAAACATCCAATATGGGGAAAAATATTGCAGAAATGCAAACTTATTGTTTAGGATGAATGCACAATGGTACGCAAAAAATCACTTGAGGCTCTTGGTCGATCCTTGCAAGATTTGCGTGGCAATGTCAGACCATTTGGGAATGCAGTAATATTGCTTGCAGGAGATTTCAGACAAATGTTACCTGTTATTCTTCAATCAACACCAGCAGATGAAATAAATGCTTGCCTCAAATACTCTACTTTTTTGTTCCATGTGAAGACATTAAACTTAACTAAAAATATGCATGTCCAGTTGCTGACTGTTCGATCCGCACAAAAACTTTTGCATCACTTGTGGGAAATTGGGTACTAAAAAGTGCCAGCTGATCAGAGTTAAGGGCAAAATTCTTTGACTTTTAACTTCTGTAATTTTATTTCATCAAAAGAATAGTTAGTTTAAAATGTTTTTGCAGATATTCAAATTATAAGAATTCCATTTGACTGAGTGAATAAGCTATTTTTGCAGGTCAATACAAAGATGCCCATGAACTTAACGCTATTATTCAATGTAAAATTCCAAGTGAGGTAGTCAAATACAAATCCATCGACACTGTTGTGAAAGCAGATAAAGTGGTTAATTATCCAACAGCTATATTTGCCAGGGATGCCACCGCATGTATTGCAACTGAAATTTGGTGTACTAATTATCATGTTGTGAAATATAAACCAATCCAAGCTTTGCAATGGCACATAGCTTGCAGTAAAAAAAAAATTAACAAACAATATCATAGAAACAACAATCTTAACAGGACCTTTCACAGATGAATATATCTTCATTCCATGCATTCCTATGATTCCACCGGATACATCATTACACTTTAGGAAATTGAACTTTCCAATTTTATTGTCATTTGCAATAACCATCAACAAAGCACAGGGAACAATCTTTACAATTGTGGGCCTTACAGTTACACACTGACTGTTTTTTCACATGGACAATTTATATTACGTATTCAAGAGTCACCAAACCGGAAAATCTCTATATCAGCTAAGAAAATGGAACAACAAAAACTGTGTACCCATGCAAAATGGAAAATTAAACCTATAAGAAACAGGCTTTTTCTCATTTTGGAACTTTTTCCATTGTGCTAATTTGAACCACAGCAACGCGTGGCAGGGTACAGCTAGTATATATATATATATATATACTAGCAGTTCAGCCCGGCTTTGCTTGAGTGCTATATATTGTTCATAACTTGCCCTACATGTGAATACACTTTATGTAAGATTTCAAATGTTTAGACCAAAATTTGAGTAATTTCGTAGCGACCGCAGAGGTCACTTTTTTACTTTGACTCCAATTTTGACCCCTCAACATTTATCATTTTGGTCCCAAATATAAATACAAAGTTTTACCCATGTCAAAGTTATCAACATCTAAAATTAAGTCTTTAGACCCAAAATTGGTGGAGGAATTTGATAGAATCTGCAAAGGTCAACTCTCAACTTTGACCTTTTGGCAACCAAATTTTCGTCCCAAAACTGATTAAAATGCTTACCGCATATCTGAATACCCGTTATGTATAAATTTCAAATGTTTAGACCCAAAATTGGCTGAGTAGTTTGCTAGTGCAATGGTAAAATCTTTTGAATTTTGATCCCTTGGCAGCTCAAATTTTCGACCCAAACTGATTAAAAAGCTTGCCCTATCTCTGAATATTCTTTATGAAAAATTTCAAATGTTTAGACCAGAAATTGGCTGAGTAATTTGGTAGAGACCACAGAGATGAAATTTTTTTTTTTTTTTTTTTTTTTTAACTTTGACCCCCTAACATTTATTTTTAGGGGGCTCAAATCAAATTAACAAGTTTGATCCATGTCCAAGTAACCTACATTCAAAATTTCAAGTGTACAGACCCCAAATTAGTGGAGGAGTTTGGTAGAGTTTTCAAAGGTCAAATCGTTGAACTTTGACCCCCTGATAGCCAAATGTCTAGCCGAAAACTGATTCAAAAGATTTTCCCAAATCTCAATTATCCTTATGTCAAATCTCGAGACTCTAGACCAAAAATTGACAGTTATTTGGTAGGGAAATGTACACAGACATTTTCACTTTTATAGACATACATACATACATACATGTATATATATATATATTAGGTTGAGAAAAAAAGTTCTTGCGGAATTTTGGATTTTGAATTCAAGTAAGTTTTGTTATCATACCATTTTAAAGAGCGTTTTTCACTAATTGTTTAAATTACATTTGTTTTAAAACAATTGTCTTTTCAGAACGTTGAATACAAGATGGGAAAAAAGCAAATTTGCACAATTTTCTTATTTCAATTCAAACTAGGCCAAAAAGCTGCTGAAACAGCTCGCAATATTAACAGAATGTTTGGCCCAGGAACCACTACTGAACATATCACAATGGTGGTTCAAGAAATTTCATAGTGGCAATGAGAGTCTTGAAGTGTCCATTGGATGTTGACAATGATCTATTAAGAGGCTTAGTCGAAGCCAATTCAGGCACAACTGTTTGCTTCTGAATTAGATGTAACGTATATAACATTTTCCAACCACTTGAGAAATTGGTTTGTTTTTTTTATGGCATATCAACCTTTTTTCGGGTTATTTAATACCGAATCCACTTGTTTTGGAAATAGTATTTATGTTGCATCCAGTTATTTTGTTGACGGTTTTTATTCTTAAAGCTCTTTGTATCTTCAATCGCTAGTTTGTAGCGTTTGCTTTTGTTGTTGTATAGTAGATTTTATTGTTTTTGTTCCCTGCCCTGCAGAACATGGAGTTTTGCAATGAGAGAAGGAAAAGGGTTACAGTATTAAAGTTTGGTACATTTTAAGTTAGAAAACCATTTAGGAAGTGGGGGGAGATAGAAAGAGAAAAGGAAAATTGGAAGAAGGAAAAGGGGAAAAGGTGGGTTGTTTTTGGTTTTGCAGAACATAATTAAGTTTTGCAAAAAGTAGAAAAACAAAGTATCAATGTAAGGTGCCTTTCGTCTCAGGAAGCCAATATCTTCAGACAGCCTGATATGGTAGCACGAGGAGAGAGATTGGAAAGACAAAAAACTTGATAAATTGATGCCTCACAAATAGAACTTCAACCAAAAGAAACTTTATGAAGTGTCATCTTCCCTTCCTTTATGCAATAAGAACGACCCTTTTTCTTGTGGCTTGCAATGAAAAGTGTTTTTTTATGACAACGGGTGATGCTCAGCTCAGTGGTTAGATGCTGACGAAGCTCCACAACACTTCCCGAAATTGCTGCACCAAAAGAAGGTCATTTTGACTGTTTAATGGTCTGCAACCAGTCTCCTCTATTACAGTTTTCTGAATGCAGGTGAAACCATTATGACAGTGAGGTACTATCAAATGGATGAAATGCATCAGAAACTTCAATACCCAACATTAGTCAACAGAAAAGACCCAATTCTCCTCCACGACAATGCCCAACCACACGTTGCTAAACTGACCCTGCAGAAGTTGAATGAATTAGTCAACAAAACTGCCTCCTGCAATAGTCTCCATAGCTCTCCCCTACTGACTACCACTTTTTCAAGTATCTCAACAACTTTCTGCATGAAAAATGCTTCAAAAAACTCAGCGATATCAAAAACACCTTCAGTGACTTCATTGCCACTAAAACACAAGATTTTTACATTACTGGCATAAATACACTCGTTCTGCAAATTTCATATTGATTAGATAATTACTTGATTTTTGGTAGATTTTCAAATTTCATATTGATATTACTTGATTTTTGGTAGATTTTCAAATTTCATATTGATATTACTTGATTTTTGGTAGATTTTCAAATTTCATATTACTTGATTTTTGGTAGATTTCCAAATTTCATATTGCTTAGATAATTACTTGATTTTTGGTAGATTTTCAAATTTCATATTGATTAGATAATTACTTGATTTTTGGTAGATTTTCAAATTTCATATTGATTAGATAATTACTTGATTTTTGGTAGATTTTCAAATTTCATATTGATTAGATAATTACTTGATTTTTGGTAGATTTTCAAATTTCATATTGATTAGATAATTACTTGATTTTTGGTAGATTTTCAAATTTCATATTGATTAGATAATTACTTGATTTTTGGTAGATTTTCAAATTTCATATTGATATTACTTGATTTTTGGTAGATTTTCAAATTTCATATTGATATTACTTGATTTTTGGTAGATTTTCAAATTTCATATTGATATTACTTGATTTTTGGTAGATTTTCAAATTTCATATTGATATTACTTGATTTTTGGTAGATTTTCAAATTTCATATTGATATTACTTGATTTTTGGTAGATTTTCAAATTTCATATTGATATTACTTGATTTTTGGTAGATTTTCAAATTTCATATTACTTGATTTTTGGTAGATTTTCAAATTTCATATTACTTGATTTTTGGTAGATTTTCAAATTTCATATTGATTAGATAATTACTTGATTTTTGGTAGATTTTCAAATTTAATATTGATTAGATAATTACTTGATTTTTGGTAGATTTTCAAATTTCATATTGATTAGATAATTACTTGATTTTTGGTAGATTTTCAAATTTCATATTGATATTACCTGATTTTTGGTAGATTTTCAAAGAGAGACTCCGTCAAAACAAACCTTATAACCAACCTTCATTTTGGCTGTCACTACCATAATAACTATGCAATATTTTTAAACTAATAGCAGATGTTACACTTGATCAAATTTCATAATCTTTGGATATATTACTATTTTCAAGATGATAATTATGTGATATTGTTTTGGCTTAAAAGGATATATTTAAAAAATTACCACTTTAGTCTAACTGTAAACAAGCACCCTAGTTTATTTTAGAGTTCTTTTAAATGATACAATAACTATAATAAAGTTATGTCATGTAACATATAGAGAGGGAGGAGTAATTCTATGACGAGTTTTCAAGGTACAGAAAAACGGATGTATTTTTGTGGATTTTGCAATTATTTTTTTAGAGTTATTTTAGATGGACCCACTTTACATATTTTATTACAATTATCTATGTGTATTCAGAACACCACATACAACTCACATGTGTCAATGTGCATGGGTGTATTTTGCATAGATGTTTGTTATGTCAATTTCCCTTTGTTTTACCTGCAACTAAAAAAAAACAAACCTTCACTTTTTCCAAATGATTAATAAGACTTTATTCCAAACAAACATTAATGCAATTAATGCACATCTGACACTCTTGATTGTGACAGATTTGCTAAGAAATTCTAATCATTTGTTTGTTTACTAAGAATAACGTCTATTTGTACCAACCCTTTTTCATGAAGACAGCGCTTCTATGCCCAAAAAGGTATTAACTTTGCTAGGGAGCAGGAGGCCTCCCAAACGCAACTTTGACGCTCCTAGTCAAGTCACTGAGCCCAGCAGTTGAAGATTCTCAGCAGCAGCAGTAGTTCAAACAGCCCATTTTAGGGTTACCTTTCCTACACTACTTTCATGCAATCAACAAACTACTTGTATGCAAACCACTACAACTGTCCGCCTTTTTTTTTTGAGACACCCTTCTACAACCAGCAAACTCCGGCTCACTTCTGTGGTTTCTAGTGCCTCCTACAGCCCTCAGCAGCATTCCAGTGCTTGTCAACATCAAACTACCCATTCCAGAGCCTGTCAGTGTCCGGCTACTGACATCCAGCAGCCCTGCTCCAGTATCCACTGTCATCTAGTTACCTCCTCCAGTACCTACTAACGTGCAGCAGCACTGTTTTAGTACCCACTGTCATCTGGTTATCTACTCTATTGACGTCAAACTGCTCCATTCCAGAGGCTGGTCTTGTCTTAAACTGACTATGATCTCCAAACCTTTTGAATTTGCCACTAGCATTTATTTTTGTGGTAAATAAAAGACGAGCTGTTGTTTTTAAACGAATTTCAGTGTCTGTCATTCTTCTTTCGTCTCCGTCTACCTTATAGTTGTACCGTCAATAGGCGTGCCTCCAAACCTACTGTAACAAATAAGGCAATTTGGAATCTTAATTTATTAGTCTAAGAGAGGTAAATCTAGTTTACTAAAGTAGTTAAAAAAATTTTTTTTTTCTTTTACAATTACTCGAAAGGTTTAAGAAAAAAATTACAATATCGTCGCATTTTACAATTTTTTGTGTTATTAATGTTATAAAACTGTTACATTAAATAAATTAGTTGAAAAAAAAAAAATCGTTTTCCTTACAATTCTTAATAAAACAGATTTATATCCCTTAAACAAAAAAAAAAATAAGAAGTGTTGAAAAATTTCACATTTTGCTTATTTTCATCAGGAAGTCCGGTTTGGTAATCGGAACATTTTCACATCGAGGTTAGGTTTTCACCTGACACCGGTAAGATCGCACGTAGGGTCGCCTATGCTTCTGAATCGCCAAAATTTCAACAATAAATTAATTAATCTACTCCGGGGCCATTTTAATGTATGGATATTTAATAATATATTTCCAAGTTTTAATCTACTTCCGTTTGTTTGGTTTTAAAATGAAATAATATACTTTATAAAACGTTATTCTAATGTCTGTTTAAACAGATCGTTATCTTCATCTTGCAATGAAAAAAAAACATTTTTGAATATATATATATATATATATATATATATATATATATATATATGCTAAAGCTAATACTAAATTAATATTTTCTACTCGGAAAAAAAATCAAAATCAAAATAATGTTGATTAAGCAGAAGGGAGATTACTTTCAAGGAAAAATGCCTGTGTGAAACCATGTGACCACAAAGAAATCTATTCCAAAAAAGAAAATTAAATTGATTTGTTTTTTTACCGATTTTAAAACGAATGGCAATTTTAAACATTCGAACACAT
Organism: Euprymna scolopes; assembly: GCF_053919585.1. Classification (NCBI taxonomy): domain Eukaryota; kingdom Metazoa; phylum Mollusca; class Cephalopoda; order Sepiida; family Sepiolidae; genus Euprymna; species Euprymna scolopes. The sequence goes on from NC_136498.1 coordinate 92,887,309, forward strand.
AATAATTATTTAATTTTTGACGGATGCTTAAGAAATTGACTCCCCCCCCCTTCCTTTAAATTCCACAATTGACATTTTGGTGCTAATGCAGAGAGTGATCCGCGCTACCTTTTAAATCGTATTCCCAAGTTTTATGATATGTTTTTTTTTATTCAATTGTAAGGTTAAAGTACAGAATAGATACAAAACACCTTCTCCACGTTAAGAATGGCTTTTTAAATAATAACGTTATTATTTCAGCACGGATCACTCTCTGCAGGAGTGCAGGACTAGGAGTACCGACATTTTTTTCTTTTTTCACGTTAATCTCATCGATTACAAACTTAATTTTCAGATTTAAAAAAAAAAAAATTGAAGAAAAATATTTTTATAACTTATCTGGGATCAGTTTTCAATTTTCTACTAAATTGAACACGTACTTCGTGATCATCGCAGAGAAAAATAATGCGACTCTTACGCATTACTTAAAGACTGGGATCACTTTTCAATTATAACGTTCTATTAAATTGATACCCCACTTTGCAATCAATCAGCACAACTCTCCTTATTAAGGTGTCTAGTGTTCGCTGTAGTGTAAAATGAAGTTGGGCGCTGTTACAGAATTGGGACGAGATTTTGTAGTCGATAAATGGAGTTTTCAGATTTAAAAAAAAGGGGGGGGTAAACTGATTTTTTTTTTTTTTTTTTGGTTTTTGTTAATTCTAACAAATTACACTGCAAATTATGCAGTCGAAAGTACCTGAATATTACTGAATTATTAAACAAAACTTTAATCGTGTTAGCAGGTGAAAAATCTTGTTTAAATCAAAACGGAAAATTACCTCCCTTTTGAACTGTCTTCCGATCGTTTTTATCAAATTCTGTTTTTTTTTTTTCTTTAATAATTTTCTACCTTATCGATTTTCGTAATTTTTGGATATAATCATCTAAAAATACGCCTGAAATTGTAATACATAAAATTTAAAATCGAAAAGAAATTATAAGTAATTTAAACAGAAATAATTTATCAAAAAAGAAGGATATCAATTTAATAAAACGTTATAATTGAAAAGTGATCTGGGACCCCCCCCCCACGTCATTAATTAAACTTTTTTTTTTTAAATTTTCCTGCTAATATAAAAGTTAAGTCTGTTATCGACGATAATTCGCAGAAAAAATAAAAAAATAAATAAGAAAACGTGAATAGGAATTAATTTTAAGGGAAAGCTCGTCCAGGTCCGAAGCAGGAAAGCTCGTTCAGATCCGCCCTGCTATTTAATTGAAGTTCGTTTTTTTTTTTTTGTTTTTTTTTTCCCCCCCCCTGAATCACTGTCTATTACAAAACAAAACCCATCTTTATATAGAGTAACGTGTGCTGAAATAACGTTTAGAAACCCATTTTTAACATGGGGAAGGTGTTTTGGAACAATTCGGTACTTTCATCTAACAATTTAATAAACAAAAATATTTGAAAAAATTGAGAACTCACGCCGAAATAACGTTATTATTTAGAACCCTATTCACATAATTTAATAATAAAAAAAGATCGGAAAAACTCGAATTTAACTTGGAAATACTATAAAAATATTTAAGGCACGGTAACTTCTAAGCATAAGTAGCAAAAATTGAATTTGAACATGGTCCGTATTCTGCAAAAGTGTCTTATATAGTTGTGTACGTTTTCAGCGTCCCAAACTCTCTTCAGAAGACGTTAATCTGTAAAATTCTTCGATTTGTTGGTTTATATCATTTGAAAATGTAAGAAAGTTTAATATTGTTTCAAGAGATTTAGTATTTTTTATCTATATCAGTTTTAAATTTGCATTCACTATATCGGTTACTAAACTTTGTATATTTGTTTTTTTATTGAAGATTTTATTAAAGTTAGCAAAAACAAAATACAAAATCCTAATTTTTAAAATAAAAATCCATTTTAAATTATTCATGAATATCTTTGTTGCATCTTAAAATGCAAATTTAAAAGTACAAATTGAATGTCTTTTGGAAAAATGGGAGTTTAAAATGTACAATTTCTTTTCTTGAAATAATCACGCAGTCACGCACACGCACACATCGTTTGCTTTGGGTTTGGTTTTGTTTTTATATATACTTGTATAAACTGAAGTCGGTATTACTCAATAAATAATTTTATGGTACTCATGCATTTATTGACCGTGCTGAAATAATAACGTTATTATTTAAAAAGCCATTCTTAACATGGGAGGGGAGGATGTTTTGTACCTATTCTGTACTTTAACCTTATGAATAAAAAAAACATAAAACTTTAATTAAACTTCGAAATACGATTTTTAAAAAATAGCGCGGATCAGTAAGTGTATTAGCATTAATTTTATTAATAAAAAATTTCTAATGCTTGCGCTGAAACCGATCCTAAAACACAAAACGCTTAAATTTACAAAAAAAAAATAGTTTTAAATATTTTCATAAATTATACTAGAAACTCCCTACAAACTTAGAAAAATCAAGTAAAATTTAACATCTGTAAAAATAATAACCCAAATGAATTTAATTAAAATTACACAACGAATAAAATGCCTCAGAAATTGTCCAGATGTGAAAATAAAATAAACAATAAAAAGTGATGGACTTGAAGTCAGGGTTCAAATCATAATATTAAATACGTTACAAAGTGATCCCCAACTTTTCATCCTTATTTTAAACAGTACTAAAAAGCTAGCTTTTTTTTTTTTTGTTGTTGTTGTTTTGTTTTATTTTACTGGGCGCGTTCATATTTTTATTTACATAATATTTAAATTGTTACTTTATTTTACCTTATCGTTGTCTTTTACAACGTTCTTCCTGCCCCAGTTGACATTACTAGTCACCCTCTTCTTTTTCTTGCCGGACATAACCATCTGTCAGCTTACATACTCTCCCGACATATCCGTGGTGATAGAGAAATAGAATGCAGGTGTCTACAGACGACTGCCGACATATTATTGACGTCAAAGGTGAAGATAGCACCGCACTAAATACAAAGGTTACCGATGATTTTTTTTTTTTCTTTTATATTAAAAACTTATTCTTAAAACAAATAGAATGAATATTTAAGATTAAATTATAACATGTTAATATAAGTATTTTTAATCTAAAAGAAAATGAACAAAAAGTGAATTATTATTATTGGTTGAAGTAGCCACTTGTCGACTTTTACTGCGGAGTGATTTTGTGTACAGGTGCTCTCGCTGTTAAACTCAAAAAATGGCCCGCATCACTTTTTGATGCCAAAGGTGGGTGAGAACGTTTTTGTTTCTCAAAAAAAAATTTGCATTTTATATTAATTTAATTATTTATTTATTGGCCAAGTTACTTAAGAACTTGAAAGGCAGTTTCACAGTAAAATAATGAGTTGATTGCGTAACGTACTTGTGGTGGGTTCGGGATTGTTGGTAACGTCGAGGATTTTAGTAAAAAAATCTAATCGAACTCAAATTTGTTATTTGTTTTGATTTCGAAGTGAAGAAACTATTTTTGAAATGGCCGAAGTCGCCGACAAAGGTGGGGGAGATGCACAGATACATGTGGATGGAATATTAAAGTCTGCTGAGAAGGACGAGGTGAAGTTTACCTTGCTAGTCGGTCTGATCAAAGCTGACCAGGTGTCAAATAAAGATGTCGTCAATACCGTTTTGCACCTGCTCGTCGGGGGAGAGTTTGAAATTGGAACCAACTTCATTATCCAAGAAGCTGAGAACATTCCCCGCATGCTGAAAGTGCTCAGCGTTTGCCCGTCGACTCTCCAAGCTGAGATTTGGAGTGTTTTCACTGCCATGTTGAAGAAAAGTTGTCTGAACTTAAATGCGAGCACCGAAGTCGGCCTAATTGAATCCGTGTTACGGATGTTGGAAGATGCGGACGATGTCGTTGCTGATCTCTTAGTGGAAATGCTGGGGGTGTTGGCCAGTTACAGTATCACCGTAAAGGAGCTACGAATGCTTTTTGCCCTGTTGAAAGCAAAGAACGGCGAGTGGCCGAGGAACTCTGTTAAGCTGCTATCAGTACTGAGACAAATGCCACAGAGACATGGCCCTGATGAATTTTTCAGTTTTCCTGGAAAGAAGGGCTCCTTTATTTCTCTACCCCCTATCCGTACATGGCCATATCAGAACGGCTGGGCTTTTTCTTGTTGGATCCGGCTAGATCCTCTCACAGGAGTTGCAGTGGAAAAAGAAAAGCCGTACCTGTATTGTTTCCGTACAAGCAAAGGAGTTGGCTACTCGGCACATTTTTTGGGCAGCTCGCTGGTGATCACGTCAATGAAAGTCAAAGGAAAAGGATTCCAACATTGTGTGAAATATGAATTTTTACCAAGGAAGTGCTACATGGTGACCATATGTCACATCTACTATCGATGGAGCCGGTCAGAATTGCGGTGCTATGTTGATGGTGAACTAGTGTCGCTAACCGACATGTCCTGGCTAGTGAGTACCAGCGATCCGTTTGACAAATGTTACTTGGGAGCCAGTTCAGATGGAGATCCAGACACTATGTTTCGAGGACAAATGTCTGCAGTCTATTTATTCAGCGAGTATCTCACAGCAAACCAAGTTTCTGCTATTTACAAACTTGGACCAGGTTACAAAAGCCAATTTCGGTTCGACAATGAAAATTCAACTCTCCTTTCAGAAAATACGAGGAGAGTATTATACGAAGGCCGTTTGACCTCTACCATGGTGTTCATGTACAACCCCATAGCCTGTGATAGTCAACTGTGCTTAGAGTCTTCACCCAAGTGTAATACCTCCTACTTTGTCCATTCTCCCCATGCCTTAATGCTTAATGATGTAAAAGCCGTCATTACATGTTCATTACTCAGTACACTTCACTCGTTGGGAGGAATAGAGGTGTTGTTTCCACTGTTTGGACAACTAGATATGCCAGTTAACAAAGGACCAAATGAAAAATCCACTGTAAACCACAGCATATGCGCAAATTTAATGAGTCTGTTGTGTGACCTTTTAGAGAGTTCTTCTGCGATTCAGGAGGAACTGCTGCAGAAAAAAGGATTCCTCGTCATCAGTTACTTATTAGAAAAATCCTCCAGAGAACATATAACAATAGAAGTCTTGAACAGTTTCTTAAAACTCACTCAGTATTTGGTAAAGTTACAGTCGGGTGGAACATTACTGAAACATCTCTTTGATCACATTCTCTTCAATCCGGGCGTCTGGATCTACGCCTCTGTGGAGGTACAAACTAGGCTCTACTGTTACCTTGCTACTGATTTTATCAACGATGCTCAGATTTATAGCAACATCCGAAGGGTGAGTGCTGTTCTACAAACAATGCACACCCTCAAGTATTATTATTGGGTTATCAATCCAAAGGACAGAAGCGGGCTTACTCCAAAAGGTGTTGATGGTCCGAGGCCTGACAGAGATGAAATTGTCAGATTGAGGTCCTATATGTTGCTCTACGTAGCAGAACTGATTCGGAAAGGACATGGTATTCTCGAAGATGAGTTGCAGAGCATCTTAAATTACCTGACAACATTGCATGAAGATGACAATTTGATGGACGTCTTGATGCTGCTTGTTACCCTCATGTCCCAGCACCCATCGTCAATGGTGCCATCGTTTGATAAGAAAAATGGAATTCGTACTGTCTTCAAACTTCTTGCGTCACCAAGTGAACCACTCCGTATTCAAGCACTTAAATTGCTTGGTTTTTTCCTGATGCGAAGCACACATAAGAGAAAATTTGAAGCAATGAATCCGCAAAACCTTTTTTCACTGATTGGTGAAAGACTGATGCTGAATATGCAGTCAATCACCATAGGAACTTATAATGTCCTTTTTGAGATCCTGACCGAAAGACTCACCTTGGAATATTGTTGGGAAAAACATTCTGAGCCAGAATCCTACTTCAAGCTTGAGAATCCAGCGATTTTAAAAGTTGTAGCCACAATGATTAATCAGTCCAAGTCGAGTGTTGAATTAATGGAGGTGAAGAAGATGTTTCTCTCTGATCTGACCATCATGTGTAACAACAACAAAGAAAATAGACGCACCCTCTTACAAATGTCTGTGTGGCAGGAATGGCTTTTCAACATGGCATACATCTACCCGCAAAACGTGGATGAGCAAAAGATTACCGACATGGTCATGTCCCTTTTCCGTATGCTACTTCATCATGCAATCAAGTTTGAATACGGGGGTTGGAGAGTGTGGGTCGACACACTTGCTATCCTGCATTCAAAAGTAGCATATGAAGATTTCCGTATCCACATGTCAAATATGTATGAACAATATGAGAGACAAAGAGTTGATAATCTTTCTGACCCTGAAGAGAGAGAACAGCATCCAATCAGTACCATATCAGGCATTTCTGATGTAACAATTCAAGACTCGGACTCCATACCACAAAATTCAGTCAAAATATCTGAAATTCCTGGTGAAGTACCAGGAGTGAAATCGCTTGAGGATTCAAATATCCAAGATGGAGATGTAAGAAAACCACAAGAAAGTTCCAAAAAACCAGCAAATGAGGATGGGGAAAGATCAAAGGCAAATTTGCAGGAGGAGGAGAAAAAATTGGTTAGGAATCAAGTAGAATCAGAAAAATTGGATAAGGAGAAAGGTGAAGACAGTTTACCTGCTGACAACAAGTTTCTTGTGGATAATTCTTTTGACGAACTAAAGAAAAATAAAGAATCCGACAGCTCATATGAAGGGGAAGATGAAAAAATGAAGGAAATTGACGATGAAGAAGAAAATGGGGAAAAATCTGATAATAAGCCTGAGAAAAAAGATGAGTCAGATGGAATGCCTGCAAAAAGTGAACCACAATTCGAAAAAGACTCAGAGATGAAAAAGGTTGATTCATTGGATAATAAAAATAAGAATGAAGCTGACAATTCTGATGAGGAGAAAGAAGGACAGTTGAATGCCAAGGATGATGGTGAACCAAAGAAAATTGATGGCGAACCCCAAAATACTGAAAAGAAAGCCATAACAATTGATAATAAGGAAGAAGAAGAAAAAAGGCTAGAAAAAGGAAAAGAGAAAGAAAAAGAATCTGAAACAAATGAAGAGAAAGGTTCTGAATCTTCCGATAATAAATACACTGAAGAGAATAAAGTATCTGAAGACAATGACCAGGTTGGTGATGCTCATGATTTTGAAAGTGCAGTTGAAGACAACTCTAATGAGAGTGATCAGGCTGAAGAGTCGGTCTCTAACCCATCTGACCAAGATCAGGACATATCTTCACCAGGACCAAAACAAAAACTCCAACCCGAACCCATAGGTTACTTAACCCAAGATGGAGAAATGATCTTTTTAAATATTGCTGAAGATGGTAAAATGGTTTACCAAACTGATGATGGACGATTGGTTTACCAGCATTTGACCAACGACGGACAAACCATTTACCATACTGGTGAAGCTGAAGCAATCTATGATAAAAATTCCATTGTTAATGATAAAATAGAAGACTATGTTGATGACATAATCATCAATGCTGTTTCTGTAGCCGAAAACCAGATCACTGCAGGATCATCTGACAAGCACTCAGAAAAGAAACAGCACCTAAAAGATCCAAATGAATATCAAAGTAAAACAGAAAAAGAAATACCTCAGAATATGGAACATTCCAAGATCTCCAAATCAAATATTTTGGATCCTGATGTAGCATCCAAAATTGAAATCGATTCATCACATGGAAACTTTGGCGAGACTGTAGATAGCAGTAATGGGGGATACAGATCTTGCTCAGAGCGAGGTAGTTCTTTGAGAAGAGAAAGTCCTGGCAATTCAGGAAGCCGGCACCTTTTCAGCCCTGGACCAAGGGCGCCACCATTTAGAATTCCTGAATTCAGATGGTCATATCTACACCAGAAGTTACTCTCGGATCTTTTGTTCTCGATTGAAACTGACATTCAAGTTTGGAAAAGTCACAGTACATGTGCAGTTGTTGATTTTGTCAATTCGGGTGAAAATCACATTTATGTCGTCAACGTGACGCATATGATTTCACAGTTGGCAGATAACCTGATCATGTCATGTGGAGGACTTTTACCGTTATTGGCAGCTGCCACCTCGCCGAAAGGAGAAATTGACATTTTAGAACCAAATCAGGGACTGAGTATCGAGCAAGCAGTCTCCATTCTACAAAGAATAATGAATATGACTGATATTGTGGTCTTTACAAGCTCAACCAATTTTTCAGAACTGGAGCAAGAAAAGAATATGCCACCCGGTGGAATTCTTCGGCAATGCCTGCGTTTAGTGTGCACTGCTGCTGTGAGAAACTGTTTGGAATGCAAACACAGGTACACCCCCAGGACACCTATCGCAGAACCATCTCCAACCCCACCCCAACAGCGACAGAACTCAAAGCCAACAAATAACGTAGACGCCATCCAATCTCTTATTGGTGGCTCACATCCCTCCCCTAAGAACATAGTTGAGAACTTGGGAGGCCAAACCACCCCGATTAAAGATGCAGAAAAGTTGCTGCAAGATATGGATATCACCCGCTTACGGGCTGTGGTCTACAGAGATGTGGATGAGACGAAACAGGCCCAGTTTCTGGCCCTAGCCATCGTGTACTTCACATCTGTGTTAATGGTCTCCAAGTACCGAGACATTTTGGAACCACCTAGCTCTGCATCTACGCCCACCCTGGCACCTCATAGATCAGGTGTAATCTCTCCTACCTCCAAAGAAGGTAATGAAACTGATGAGGAAGTTATTTCTTTAAAAGATGACAATGAACCAAACGCCAGTGGTGAAAGTATTGACAAGGATGCAGCTAGAGTTTCTGTGGCTGCACATGTACATATGGCTAATAACAAAAAAAAAGTCGGTGAAGAAGCTGCCTTTTTGCAACAACCTGAGATGGAATCAAAAGATGAAATGACAAAGCCTGAGGAGGCCAGTGTTCTAAAGGAAGATAAACAGCTTGGAGAAAAGAGTGAAATAGTGAAGACCAGTGGCTATGATAAAACAGTTGATGGTACTTCTCCATCAACTTCCACCGAAGACAAGCTGCCTGCGACAGCCTCAGAGAAATCTCCAACAAAAGAGTTGACCACAACTACGGAATCAGTTGACAATTCCATGCAAGAAAGAAATGATAACAGTAGCAGTAATAAGGAAGAAATTTCTACAGGAAACTCTCAGAAAGATTTGATATTGACTACTAATGATTCTACGCTAACATCTACTACGGCCACAGCTACCCCTGAAAATACACCCGCTGTGAAACCAGTTTCAGGCAATCAGACTGAGACCAAAGTTGAGACTGATACTAAACCTGCGAACGCTTGTGTCACAACCGCTCAAAAAGACAATGAACCAATATCTCCCCCAATGGAAGTTGATGCTGAGAAGACAGTATTGGCTGAGGGTGAAACTAGAGAAGAAACTAGAGAAGAAGGAATATCATCAATTCGGATTGATGATCAAGCAGAGGGAAGGCCTACTGATTCAGGCACTAAGCCACCAGAAAAGCTGGAATTAACCACAAAGATTCCAACCTCGTTTGATAATTTGCCTTTACCCAATGAAGGAAGTTCGCTGACCAAACGCTTGGAGAGGGCGCTTGGGTCAGCTGCACCACTTCTGAGAGAGATCTTTGTCGATTTTGCTCCTTTCCTATCCAAAACATTAATAGGATCTCATGGTCAAGAATTGCTCGTTGGGGGTCTTGTCACGTTGAAACAGAGTTCATCTGTGGTTGAACTTGTGATGCTACTCTGTTCGCAAGAATGGCAGAACTCTCTGCAGAAACATGCCGGTTTGGCCTTCATCGAGCTTGTCAACGAAGGAAGGCTTCTGGCGCATGCAACGAGAGACCACATTGTACGAGTGGCCAATGAAGCAGAGTTTATATTGACTCGAATGAGGGCAGAAGATGTTCAGAAACATGCAGAGTTTGAATCTCTGTGTGCTCAGACTGTCGTTGAACGCAAAGACGAGGAAAAATTGTGCGACCACCTGATAACATCTGCTAAAAGGAGAGATCATTCAATTGCTTCTGTACTCAGGGAAAAGATTGTTAACATTTTAACCAACAAACATGGAGCTTGGGGTCAGTTCCCGCATGACGCTTGTGAATTTTGGAAACTGGACTCGTGGGAGGATGACTTCCGCCGGAGGCGCCGCTTTGTCAAGAATCCACATGGATCTACTCATCCGGAAGCAACCTTGGAAGCCTCTGTGGAATCCGGTTCTAATGAGAATGCTATCAACCAGGCTCGTGAGACTTTTCATGCACACCTGGCCCATGCGAAGAAAGGTCAACAACAGCAGCAACCTGACTTCACAGACGAAGAATTACTGATGGAGGAGAGAGACTTTGAACAAGAATTTTCTGGACCTGTTGCCCTGTCAACCTCATGCAAGCTCATTTCTATGGGGCTTGCAATCACCGGCATCATGTCTATCACCAAGACTGACCTCTACTTTGAAATGGATGAGGATGATAAAGATAACAAGAAACTTTCACCAGAAGTGCTTGCCTACATGGACCACCTTCATGGGAAGTGGCACTTTTCAGAAATCAGAGCCGTATTCTCACGCAGGTATTTGCTTCAGAACGTGGCCATAGAAATGTTCACTGCCAACCGAACAGCAGTCATGTTTGCTTTTCCCGACCATCTCACACTGAAGAAAGTGGTCAACGCTCTACCCCGAGTTGGCATCGGTATCCGATATGGCCTGAATCAGGCAAGACGAATGTCTCTTGCATCTGGAAAGCAACTGTTTAAACTATCAAACATGACACAAAAATGGCAGCGTAGAGAAATCTCGAATTATGATTATCTTGTCTACTTAAACACTGTCGCAGGACGATCATTCAATGATTTGAACCAGTACCCCATATTTCCGTGGGTTATCGTGAATTATGAATCTGAAGAGTTAGACTTGAGTCAACCAAATAATTTCCGTGACCTTTCGAAACCAATTGGTGCTCTGAATCCTGCACGAAAGAAGTTCTTTGATGAACGCTATGCCAGTTGGGAACACGAACAGATTCCTCCTTTTCATTATGGCACTCATTATTCTACGGCTGCTTTCACGCTCAATTGGCTTATCCGTGTGGAGCCTTTCACCACGTTGTTTTTAAACATGCAAGGGGGCAAATTTGATCATGCCAACAGAACTTTCTTCTCTATAAACCAGGCATGGAAGAATTGCCAGACAGACACGTCTGATGTCAAAGAGCTAATCCCCGAATTTTATTACCTACCAGAGATATTAGTAAATCAAAATCGCTTCAATTTTGGCTATCAAGACGGAGACGTCAAAGTCGATGATGTTTTGCTGCCACCTTGGGCAAAAACTCCGGACGATTTTGTGCGCATAAATCGAATGGCTTTGGAATCGGAATTTGTTTCGTGCCAATTGCACCATTGGATCGACTTGATTTTTGGATACAAACAGAAAGGACCAGAAGCAATCCGATCAACAAACGTTTTTTACTACTTAACTTACGAAGGTAGTGTCAACCTGGAATCAATGACTGACCCTATCATGAAAGAGGCAATTGAGAACCAAATCCGCAGTTTTGGCCAAACACCAACTCAACTCCTCACTGAGCCGCATCCTCCACGAAGTTCCTTGATGCACCTTACACCAATGATGTTTAGTAGTGTGCAGGATGATCTATGCATGCTGATGAAGTTTTTGTCAAATTCTCCAATTACGCATGTTGCAGGCAACACCCACCCTATGGTACCTACCCCCGCTGTAATCACAATCACATGCAATCACAATTTTGCAGTTAATAAATGGAACCCTAATTACCAGCAGCAAGGAACGACACCTAGCAGCTTCTCATCAGACAAGCATGACAAGGAAGCTGAACTTCCAGTCTTAATGGATCAGTTATTTACGCAAAACAATAACCTTCACAAAAGATCATTGGGGGATAATTTTGATCAACGCTTGAAGGTGACTCATTCCAGCTTTGTAACGACGGCCGACAACAAGTTTATTTTTGCATGCGGATTCTGGGACAAGAGTTTCCGACTTTTTTCTGCTGATTCTGCGAAAATCCTCCAAGTTATCTATGGCCATTTTGACATTGTCACCTGCATCACAAAATCCGAAAGCAATACAAACCATGACTGTTATATTGTCACTGGTTCCAAGGATTGTACAGTCATGGTATGGCAATTTAATTCCCGTACCCAAGCTATTGTTGGGGACATTGGAACTGCCGAGAAACCCACACCAAAAGCCACCCTCACTGGACATCAAACTGAAGTCATCTGTTTGGCGGTCTTTTCCGAACTTGGATTAGTTGTCAGCGGCTCCAAAAATGGTCCATGTCTTGTTCACACATTGACTGGTGATCTACTGAGATCTCTAGACCCACCTAAGGATTGCTTTTCTCCTGAACTAATTACCATGTCGAAAGAAGGGTTCATCCTGGTCAAGTTTGATCAAGGCAACATCTGCAACTTCACCATCAATGGACGGCTCCTGTGTCATGTCAAACATAAAGACAGCATCATGGCAATGCTTCTTAGCAACAGTGGAGACTATCTCATCACTGGCGGGGACAACGGTGTGGCTGACGTGTGGCGCACTCATGACCTCACTCTTCTCTACTCCTATCCAAAATGTGACGGCAACATTCATTCTTTGTCTCTGTCACATGATGAGAAGCTCTTACTACTTGGACTTGGGACCGGATGTCTTCTTGTGTTCTTTATAGATTTCAACAAGTGGCACTATGAATATCAAGAACGATACTGAATATAAAACATTACCAGTAAAGACAGTGGAGCCTTAATTGCCTGTCGGTCAGTAAGTTATAAAGCTGGTTACATGGGCTTCAATAATGCTTCTTTTTATTTATATATATATATATATATATATATATATATATATATTAAATTTCTCAAACAAATTTGAGAACCCTGTGAAAAATCAGCAAAACGACAAGAAAACTGATTGGAAAGACTCTTTTGTTTGTGTATGTATACATATGTGTACACACGCGCGCACACATATATATAAATTGGACTTATTTGTTCATTATAATTGTTTCCTGATTATTCTCATTTCATGTCATAGTAAACAGTTTAAATAGACAAATGAATCCAACTACATATCATTATTATTATAAATAGCTATGCTTTTTATTGAAAAAGGGTCATCTAAATTATATACCCAAAATATATATATATAGCGTCTTTACGTATGTACACATATTGTTAGAATATGCTCTAAAATGTGTCCAATTGTGAAAATGAGAGAAGTTTATGATTGGTAAAATTACTAACATATTTGAAAATAAGTTTTATGCCAAAAATGACATGAAATTTTTAATTTTGTACATTTCAAAAAGAAGGAAAAAAATATTCTTACTTCATCATGTATATATATATGATTATATGGTGGAATTAATAATAGAAAAGGAAAAACAAAAATAGTTTATATGTTCAACATTTTGTCTTCATTTCAATCTTAAATTTAGATCACTCATATTGAGAAAGTCAAGTCTTGGAATAAAGATGAAACAGCTATAAACAATTTTCAGTTTTCCCTTTTATATATATATATATATATATATATATATATATATGGTGCTTGAGATATCAATCCTCAGTAACTAAAGTAACTGATATGCAGACTTGTTATTATTTTGTAGAAAGGTAAAGCTAACATTTCAAGTTTAATGAAAACAAATAAGTAGCATATTTGGTGTTTCTTTGTTGTTAGAGCAAAATTCGAAAATCAAAATATTGAATTTCAAGTAATATAATGCTATCTACATAATTGCAATGTCACAGTAATGAACATATCTTTAAAAAAATTTACAAAAAACGATAAGATGGAAAATTAATTATTAATAAAAATAGTTTTCAAAGACAATTAGCAAAAATTGAGTTTTGCTAAATTGGTCTAAGATTTTCATTTTTCCAAAAATAATTATCTCCCTTATTACAATTCAAACTCTCATTTATTTTTTTAGCAAAGCTCAATTCTTGCTAATTTTCTTTAAAAACTGTTTTCATTGATAATTAATTTTCTACCTTATTGTTTTTCGTAATTTTTGGATGTTCATTATTGTGACATTAAGTAGATACCATTGGTTTTACTTGAAATTTAATATTTCACACTAATAACGGAGAAGCACCACATTTTTTTTTTTAACATTTTCAAATTTTTTTCATTTTTCAGAAAAGAGTTGCACATTGCTATCATGTTTACATAAAACAGATAAATTTCCATTCTTCAAACTTCAAAGCTGGGATCAAAGCATAATATCTGTTCTTTCCTCAGTCATGTACAAAGCAGGGATCTTTCTAGATTGAGACAATTTTTATTTTTGTCTTAATCCAGAATGCTCCTTTTTCTTTTCTTTTTTTTTTTTTTTTTTTTTTTTTTTGAAAAACTGAATTTTCCCTATATAAAAATGACTTTGTGTCTAACTTAACCTTTGTGGAAAGGTGAATATGTAGAAACAAATTTAATTAGAAATCAGCAAGAGAAGATAACTCTATCAAGCTGATAGTTTAATTTTCAAAATGACTGACTCTAATTAAAAAATTGTTCAAGTATTAAATTAAAAAAAGAGACACTTGTTTTCTTTTATTACATGCTTAATTATTTTCTACACAATAACAAATCTGCATAACATAAAATAAGATATATTTTCTGTAATTATCAAGGATTTTTATCCCAAGAAGCACCAAATGTATATTACAAGATTATATTTGAAAAACATAGTTAAAATCTCTTGTGGTAATATTCTTCATGGGTCAAGCAGAAACATACCAGCTTGCATGTTCTAAGCTATTCTTGGCATGAAATAAGTTACATTAAGGCAAGGTTGAACTCTGCTCCTACTGCTTGAGTGACCACTGAATTTTATTAAATAATTCATAGTATCTTAGTAGTATCTTTGTAAATTTGATCAACTGTTGCAATATTTTATTAAACAAGCAGCTAAAATAATTGTAATTATTTGTGAAAATTTATTAACTCAAACTAGAAAAAAACAATAGTATTTTTGAAATTTCAATCCATGGGGGAATATTTTTTCTTTCCCTGAAAATTTATTCATTTATGCAATTTTTAATATTTCTGTAAAAGAATTAAGTGATTATAATATTTAGTCTTATTAAAATTGAATAATTGATATATATATATATATATATATATATATATATATATATATATATATATATATATATATATATGTGTGTGTGTGATTTTTGTGTAGCTTATACATATATGTTGTAAATTACGATGAAAGATTTTATGCTTTTAATCTTGAAAATTTATTTTTGACAATATACATCATGTTAGGTTATTTAACATATTTACCAATCCAAACAACTTCCTGTTTTAAAACTCTGCTAAAAAGCAGTCAATATTATTTAATTTGAAGACACAGCTGAAAATGTTGGTAATAAACTAAGAATATCTGTAAAGTGATTTTTACAGAAATAATTAAGTAAAATAATTGTTAGATAATTATAATAATAAAAATATCCATAAATGTTTTTTATAAATATGTATGTTTTTTTTTTTAAGAAAACATGTTTATCTACAGAAACATGTTTACAGAAATAATTAATATTGAAAGTAAAATATTTTAAAAATATATAAATTAAAATTCAATAAATGGAAAAGAAAATGAATGAATGTTAACAAAGTTAAGAAAATATGAATTTTTCACATATAATAAATTAATTAAAATAAACGTCATTAAAAAAATCTGCATTTGTCCAAATATAATTAAACTACATATAAATACGAATCCAGTAGATAGTGTTGCTGAAAAAAAAAAATGTTTAATTCAGTAGGTAAGATTAAGTAGAGGAGCGTAGCGGGGTTTTCAATTAAGTAATACTGTTTATTTCCAAGGAGTTTCAAAATCGGAAATCATTTGGATAGATAAATATGCTAAATCGCCTGAGGGTATATATTAAATGGCCTTTTTTCTTTTTTCAGTCCACAGTATAAAATAATAGCTTGTTAAGCAATATTATTCATGCAAATAAGGCATTAAAAACACTCAATACATAATGTATACTGCCAGAAAGAAATTTCTAGTATTAAAAACCTTCATTATATATATATATATATATATATATATATATATATTGGTCTATGGAGACCAAAGAAATGTAATCGGCATTTACTTACCTCAAAGTATAAAAGGGTTGAGTTTTGAGTTTTTTAAATGTATGAATTGCCTCCCCTTGAAACTGAATGAAAAAATTTCTATCCCACCGTTGAATTTTTCAGTATTTCTCTATGTTGTTTATTGAGCAAATGGTTGTTCAAAATTGTCAGATTTTTGTTTTGTTGTTGTCTCTTTAATTTTTTTTCTATCCAGTCAGTAGTTGTCTAGAATTTTGTTACTTTCTGCTATTTCTATCTTCAACTGTAGATTTTAAGATTATCAATTTATTTTCTTCTGTGGCACTATGCAATTTCTACTGCAATCAGCACAAGAATTTATGTAGATACCCACTTCAAGAAATTTTTTCATGAAGACCGAAAAAGTGGCTGTTTTATTTATTTATTGATTTTTCTTTATTTGTGAGTGGCCGTTTTCCATCAAGGAATCTGTCAAAGTTTTGAAAAAAGGTTGAATATAAAGGAGATTTTATATCAGCAGACAATATAGTTTTGTAATCAAAAAACATAAAAAGTTTTTGTTAATATTTAAAATCAGTTTAGGGCATCCTTCAGTCTTGGAGACTATGGAGGTGCATATGATGAGAAATACCGCTGATGGTGGCTGAATATAGACTGATCCTGGATTTGCACAGTCAGCCGCAGATACTGCAGGTATAAGTAAATTTAAAATGTTTATGTATAGAATATATATATTATGGTAAAACATCCATATATGCTTGATGTATATATAAATGGTTAGAATTAACATACAAGAAAATCCAAATAAAATGCAGAAATCTGTAACTGTTTTGTTGATTAGTTTTCGTCCAGTTTTTGATTAAATATCCACAAATAAACATTTATTTTATTTATTTTTGAGATTAAAACATTTCTGTGATCGTATCAAGTTCTTAAGTCAAGAATGAAATGGGCATTTTGTTCAAGCTAATAATAAATAAGAAAATAATCTGGCTAGAAAAAGCTTTTTTTTATATTCTTGACTAAAGATGGTGAAAATGTTCAATCTTCAATAAATTAAAATAAATATCCTTATAATTTTTTTCTTGACTAAGAACTGAACCAAGATCAATCCAACAAAACACTGAATCACAGATTTCTATATTTTATCATTTTATTGTTTTTGACCTTCTTGTAGATTGATTCAACATACTTATATATGCATGCACAAAAGTATATATGCATGTATCTTTGTGAAAGAATGTGTTCTTTACACATCCAAATAAATAGTTCATGTGTAATATCTAAAAATGTGTGTGCACAGAATTTATATTTCATGAAATATTCAGAAAATAGATATATTATATTAATCTTTATATGCATATATATTTTGTTGTGTATATAATCTGTTCAAACTACTTGCCACAGAGGCCAAGTGATTAAAACATTTCCCGGCAATTAGGAAGTTTTCTTCAGACACATGTTCAAATCCTATCAAGGCTCTTCATTTTTTGTTTCAATATTATTTTACATGCATTATATATATATATATATATATATATATATATATATATATATATATATATATATGCATAAAAAAGTCCTCTGTTAACTACAATGTATCTACATTCATAATGTTTTATAAACTAAGTCGGATATTTATAAATCCATATGTATTTATGTATTCATCTTGATTTGGAAAAGTGTATGAATGCGTATGTTTATTATGCATGCAAATATTTGTATGTTATAATAGGAAAAGAATGTCTTTTAATCCCACGTGTCTATATATATAGTTATTATTATTGGGGGGGGGTCAATTTTTTTTTTTTTTTTTTTTTTTTTTTTTTGCTAAATTCTACAATTTTACTTAATGTAATTAGCGGCTCATTGACTTACCCCAATATAAGTTTTAAAAATATGCAAAAGATTTTTTTAATGAAAACGTAAATTGTCTTTCTCTTTTAACCTCACTTGGCCATTGGCCTTAACATTCCAAGTATACTGCAGCTGGCATGAAGGGAGATAAATGTGGAATCAAATCTGACAATGGGTGAGAAAAGACAATTTTGAAAAATTAACTTAATTTGACACTTTTCAGCAATATTTCAGTTTCATAATAAACTTGTTTTTATTTTATTTTTTTAATAGATCAAAATCTACAATGGGGCTGGATTCATTTAGTCAGACATTACAATGTTGCCATTTAAAATAACAAAATTTCTAAAAGTAAACACTAGAAACACTTCCATCATTGATTTGTATTTTGTTCCATTTTTAAATAATCTTTTGTTGCTAAAGTATTGGCAAATTTTCTTGATGATTTTTGTCTTGTCTTTTCTTATCCATATATATGTTGGAAATTAAACTCCTACAGATATGGAGAAACATATATGAATTAAGTCTTTGCCATTAACACCATTTTGTAAGAAGATATTAAACCAGATGTTAACAGTTTAGAATTATAAACAAATTATATTAACAAAAAATGATTAACCATAGCACAAAAGTCAGCCGATTTTACATTTTAACTAATTAACTATTTTTTCAAAGTTCTTTCTCCTCTCCTCCTTCACTTCTCTCCTTCTCTCTCTCCCTCTCCTCCTCTTCCTTTCTCCCTACTCCCTTTTCCTCCATTGTCTCTCTTCCTTCTCTCCCTACTCCCTTTTCTTTCATTGTCTCTCTTCCTTCTCTCCCTCCTCCCTTTCTCTATCGTTCTCTTTCCCTCTACTCCTTTTTCTTCCTCTTCCTCTCTATTTCTGAAGTCAGCAAATATAGGGGGGGATCATACTTTATTCAGTCAACTACCCATCTCTGATATTCAAGCCACCTTACCTTTACACTGAAACAGGCATCAAATTAACACGACATTCCCAAATTCACTTTCTATGTATTTGCTTTCATTTTTGTAATGAGGACAAACATAACTTTTTATGGACATAGATGAATACGAAATGACTTGACTTTTCAAATTAGGAGAGAATATCAGCAGATAGGTATAGTGAAAGGAGGATGGGGAGTTGGTCATTTATCACTAATTTGTCCTTTGTTTTCACCAACTGGTCTATTTAGTCCAGC